>NW_022589706.1:34859936-35099794 GCF_004348235.1 Phoca vitulina
GGTGTGGGGGTGTGTGTGTGGTGGGTGTGGGTGGGTGGGTGTGGGTGTGTGTGTGGGTGTGGGTGGGTGTGTGTGGGCGGGGGTGTGGGTGTGGGTGTGGGTGGGTGTGGGTGGGTGGGTGCGTAGCTGCACACAGGTTAAGTAAATAATGATATGCCAGATTTTGAAACAATATTCAACCATTAATTAAGGACATGAGAAAGTATTTATGATATATTAAGTTTTTAAAAGACAGATTATGAAAATATATTGCAATATTCCAATTTAATCATGTGCACAGTTTGTAAGAAGAAAATCCTAAATAAATAAACTACTTTGCAAGATAATCTTCACAGCTGATACACCCTGTTTAATTATAACAAAATCAGAGAGGTCAAATACATAGGATTAAGTATATTAAAATTGGTGAGAAAATTCCATTTTCTATAGCAAACATAACAATGACTTTAGGTCACAGATTACAGTAAAGAAAAGATAACCCATGGAATACCTTAGGAAAGCTTTTTACCCTTTTCAATAGACTAGAAACTCAATTTCCTGATGCCAAGGTAGAGAATAAGGAGAGTCCAGCTGGCTAATGCTTGTTATTCTCTGATTGAGTATCCAAAATCTCAAAAGCTCTTCTGTCAACCATCTTCTTCCCTTTAAGGTCCTCATTAGGCACCGATATAATTTACAATTTATGGTTTTCTGTCTTTAATTTTAACTGTAGCTGAAACAAAGAATCTAGGGCTTATAATATTCTGTGTCCACACCTCTGGTGGGCATAAATACAGTAAACCTAATGATTACACAAAATTTTCTTGCAAATGAAAAAACTCTCTATAGACATCAAGTGAAGATCTTCAGAAATGACCAAATAAATAAGTTGAAGACTAGCTATATGGATTTGGCCTTAATGTGGGGTCTCAATGTTGTGTCTCTCAATAGGACAGGGGCCCCCAAATGTGGGGCGACAATAGGGTGGAAGCCGCTGGTGTGGGTAGTGAAAGAATTCACCTGAGGCAGAACAAAGGAGACGGAAGTTGACGGAACCACCACAAGGGAGCAGCGGGTAGGAAAGCAGAGGAGAGACTGTGTGCGATGAGGTGGTGGGTGGGGGCTGTTTCTAAGGGGAAAGATAAGGAGGTATGGGGATGTATGGAATTCTCCCTTTTTTGGTTAACTGTGCGTCGTTGTAAGTAGCCCAGTGGTCAGTTAGGGCCGGTGGCCATCTTGAGGTGGGTCGCCTGGTGGGCCTTTCCTACATTCCATTGCTCAAGCCTGTTGGCCTGAAAGTGGGCTCGACACTTAAGTCTTGCCTTTTCCAACCACCAACCACATTTCTCTCCTAGTAGTCAGTTCTTCAAACCTTCTTCCTCCAGTTAAGAACCTAATTTTAATTTTTCTTATGTTCCCAGGACAAGGTGGACATTCTTACCTCAAGGAATGGCTCTGGTGGGCAGGATTACTCTCAAGTAAGTCCTCATTGCTGAGAATAATGTTTGCTTGTAAAATGGTAAATTGCACGGAATTGTTCAACATCGATTACTTTATCTTTCTGGTAAGGATGGCATTCAAGTCTAGAAATTTTCGTGCAGGTATAATATATTGTCTTATATATAAAATAAGTCCTATATTTTTAGAATTAATTATTCCCCGTCTCTCCCTGTACCTCCATGTTCTCAATACTGTCTTGGAATGCAAGGGGAAAAAGTTAATATTTGATATATTATCTTTTATCACAAACCTCTCCTTCGGTTATATTTTATTCCCCAGAACAAGTGAGGAAAATGCCTTCTTCCCACATTTCCCTGCTCCTAATTCGAATCTGTGACTGTTCTAGCTGCATGTTTTCTAAGGAATGGGTACATTTTCCTGGTCAGGATGAAAACATGGGTAGCTTAAAGTCCCCTCTGGCTGCATAGCACTGAACAAATGGAGAGAAGATGCAGCTTGTCGGCACGCCCCCTCTCCCAGACTTGCCCTGAGGACTACCTGAGACTGTTGGATGGGAAAACACTTTATAGATGCTCATACGGTGTGCAGAGAAGATCTCTCAAGGGCACTTCTGCAGCTTTCTATCTCCTCCCCTAACTCCTCTGAATATTCTTAAATCCCAAACCTAAAACTTCCGAAGGTGGGAGCTTCTCGTTTCTCACCATCATCTCCCTCTGCAGCAAGAAGCCTTCAAACTTCCATCTATCTTCCCATACACTTCAGTGACACACTTCAGGACTTGTGTGGTCCTCTTATGCAAAAGAATTGGGTAACTTGGCTTTAATATAAGAATCTCAAAAGACGATAAATAAAAATTAAATTTAAACTTGTATAGCCCTTTCAGTTGTTAAGGTGTTTTCTGTTTTCTTACTTCATTGGAATAAAAGTTGACAGGGACTGAATTGAGAAGACCCCAGATAGATATTTTGGATTATTTTTTTCTCCTCTTCTCTCTCTCCTTGTGTTTCCCCACCCTCTACTCGCACAATAGGAGGAAGATATAAGGAGAATGTTATGTGGCTACATTTACAGTTTTATTTCCATCATGCACAAAGTTCATACCACTATTGAAGAGAGAAAAGCAGAAGTCTACAACATTAGAGATTTTATCTAGTGACAAACATACAGCACTTCAATCGTGAAATTAATATTTTCCTGGGAAGCTGTCTGTAGAGATAAAAATATAAATACTATCAAGTATTCAAGAAAGTTTCGTATTTGAAGAAAACTGCCATGGCTCTTCTTAGAAGTGCAGTCCCCCAATTGTTCTGTTCTGGAAGCTTCTATCTGTGTTATGCTATTTCCCTAAACCTGAGTACTCCTGCATATTTGGCTGGGGGAGAAGGGAAGGCTGGGAGCATAGCAACCAGAGGGAAAAAGAAAAAGTATTCTGGTGTCTTTTATCTGTTCCAGAAGCTTTCTCTACAATGGCGTAGGTTGCCCTCATGAAATACTACACTCTGTGGGCAAATGTTCAGTTGTAACCCATAAGAGTAATTTGGCCCCCAGATAAGAGTCCTGTCCTTAGAGGGAGTTTCCCTCACTCTAAAAGTCATCTCACAGAAGTGGAGTTCCTCAGTTAAGAGAAAGATTGCAGGAGCACATCCTTATGATTTTAAAACATCCCTAGGGATCTCCTTGAGCTTCTAAGATACTGTTAAGGTGCTTTTGGATCATCTACAGTTCAGAGACGCCTGGCTCCCCGGGCCCGTGGTAGGCATTCCTGGCTATCCCCTGCCAGGTCAGTAGATCTCTGCAAAGCATTCTGATTTGCCACATGGTTTTTTTTGTTGTTGTTAATGTGCATAACAGTAGGTATTCTTGAGCACATAGAATAATTCTTTGCTTAGGCCAAAACCACCTCCAATTAAATTTTATTGAAGTGACATACCTAAAATCTCTATTGGAAGTCACTTAAAATGTGTATTCATCTGTCATCACTTTTTGCATTAATTGAGTTCAAATCACCGGGTAATTACAGTTTATCTGCATCCCTTAATACCAATCCTCCCCCACGCTCCATAAGAAAATGTTAAATTGCTCCTTTTAGCTGGGTCTGTCAGTATCTTTGGGATAGAAGTCCACCACTTTGCATGTGTTACTGCTTTTTCTCTTCTGATAAGTAAGTCCATCTCTCATATGACCACTGCGGGTTGCTTTCCAGTGGGAGCCGGAGAAGCGGCCAATTTTGCAGCTTATGCTTTTGCACCTGCCACCTTGGTCACCCCACTGGGTGCTCTGAGTGTTCTCATAAGGTACGTGAGAAATGAACTTGGCTTTTTTTTTTTTAAGATTTTATTTATTTATTTATCAGAGTGAGAGCAAGAGCGAGAGAGTGCACACAAGCGGGGGGCAGGGGGGGCGGCAGGCAGAGGGAGAAGCAGGCTCCCCGCCGAGCAGGGAGCCTGACACAGGACTCGATCCCGGGACCCTGGGATCATGACCTGAGCCGAAGGCAGACACTTAACCAACTGAGCCACGCAGGTGTCCCTGAGCTTGGCTTCGGTAGAGATGCCACTACCATGATGAATATAAACCACAAGAAATACATTGCTAAGCATATCTTAAAACAAAATATCATACAACTCACTTGAGAAGACACAAGAAAGAGCAGTAGAAGTAGGGAATAAATTGTGTTGTTATTTAGAAAACCTATGAGAGTAGGCCTGGTTTCCTGCTAACATAAAGTAATTGTGTGTTATGTTTGTGTTTATTCAAAGAAGTCTCGCAGATTTTTTTCTCTCTCTCTTTCTCTCACCTAAACACATTGCCACAGCCCATTCAGAACTTTCTGTTGTCATAGTGGTTAATGACCATAGTGATCAGAGGACTTTTAAAAGCATACTGTTTGGGTTAAATGTCAACTCTCACTTAAAGTCTTCCATTGTTTGCCAGATAGTTATATTTGGAGACCTTTTAGTTTCTTTTAGTACTGGAAACAGGAATAATTTTTGTGTTCATAAAACGTAGGTCTCATTTTTCTGAGTTGTCATTATTATGATCCCAAATGAATGTGTTCAGTGGGCGCATGAACTCTTATAGCTAAGCAACTATATTATTTATTGTATTTTTCTATTCCTTTTATCTCCATTCGTTATCCACCTCTAGTAGAAAGCCTATGACTAGGTCAACCCACTTCTTTTCACCTTCTTTGTAGGACTGTTGTGAGAAGTAAATGAGTCAGTACACACAGAGCTCTAGAACACTGTCTATGCATGGAACCATAACTCTTAGTAGTAGCAGTGTTTTGGCTGAGGCTGCAGTCTTCCCAAGTGGCCGCATGAGGATGACTCTAAGAAGGTGCCAGGTAATGCACCACAGTCTCAGGTGCACCTTGGTATAGGTCATACCCTTGTAGGAGTGCCAGGGCATCAAGGGAAGGAGGCTGGTGTGCGGGAGCTGCAGCAGACCTATTTGGTGGAGCAGCAGAAGGGCATAGTCTAGTGTCCGTGGTGGTGCCAACAGAACTTCCCGAGGCCATGGCAACCAAATAGTGGGGACTCTTGAGTAAGTGAAAGTATCAGGGCGGAAGCGGCTGGTAAGGAAATACTTCAATATTTTGATAACCCATATGGTTGTACTTGTGTGTACTAGCTAAATATCAGCCCTGAACAGAGTGATTCTTCTTTAGACATGTATCTTTCTTTGAAGCTTTCACGAGCGCACACATTCTCAATGAATCACGCCAGTAAGATGTAAAAGGTCTTCCATTTTGTTTGGCTTTGCGGGAAAAGATGGGGAAACTGAAAATTAATTGAGTGGGGCCTACCTCTCTTGGGAAGATGACACAGGTACAGAATGTCTGTTAAAAGTCTTGATATAAAAGCAAGCAGATTTGACTGACCATTTCTGAGTCTTAAAACTACTCAGGTTTTTCAGCGTCCTGTAGCATATTCAGACAAGTCGATCGGCAGCTGGGATGGAGGGGCAGGTACCACAGTGTGACTTCTGAGCTGGTATGGAATCCATTGTTAACTGAATGAGAGTGATTTTTTTTTTCTTCTCCCAACAGTGCAATATTGTCTTCCTACTTTTTAAATGAGCACTTGAACATTCATGGGAAAATAGGCTGCATATTAAGTATATTGGGGTCAACTATGATGGTTATCCATGCCCCACAAGAAGAGGAAGTCACTTCTTTGCATGAAATGGAAATGAAATTGAGAGACCCAGGTCTGTGATTCAACCAAAAGAAACACTCAGATTCTGTTCCACTCTCTCTCCTCATCAAATGAATTTGTAATAATACCGTAGAAGGCTCCCTTCAAGCCTCATTATGGGTTGTGTGATACAGTAAGGTTTGACTGGATTACAAGTCTTCTGTAAAGGTGACACAGTGTTCTGTTCCGGCCATGCTTGCTCTCTACACACTGAAAAGAGATGGGGATAGGAGGGGCAAAAGGCATATACTCCAACCCCAACTTTGGCCACTTTCCCCCTCCGAAAATAAAAAGTCAGTCAGATGATACCTGCCATACCTCATAGTGTTATTTGTGAGATTCAAAGGATATGTTTGTGAAGGTCCATTGTAAAATGTCGAGAGCCACGCAGCAAAATGCCGTCTTGTTTTTGTTGTTTTAATTTAATCTCACTTCCCTTTCTGAAACACCTACACTCCTAAACTCATGGCTAACAAGATTTCACAAGAGATATGGTCCTATTAGCATTTTCTGAAGTTGAATTCTTTTCTCTTCCAAACAGGATTTATCTCCTTTGCTGTGATCATAATTGTGATCTCGTTGGTGCTGATTTTGATCGTGGCTCCCAAGAAGGGACAGACCAATATATTGGTCTACATTTCAATCTGTTCATTAATTGGAGCATTTTCAGTTTCTTCTGTCAAGGGCCTGGGAATTGCCATTAAGGAACTATTGGAATGGAAACCAGTTTACAAGCATCCCCTGGTCTTCGTTTTGCTGGCTGTACTTGTGCTCTCAGTGACGACACAGATTAACTATCTCAACAAGGCACTGGACACCTTTAATACATCTCTTGTGACTCCCATTTATTATGTGCTCTTCACGTCCATGGTAGTAACTTGCTCCGCCATCTTATTCCAAGAATGGTATGGCATGAAAGCTGGAGATATCATCGGGACCCTGAGTGGGTTCTTCACCGTTATCAATGGCATCTTCCTTCTACACGCATTTAAGCATACTGACATTACCTGGAGTGACCTGACATCCACTACTCAGAAAGAAGTCCTCTCTCTGAATGGTGGTGAAGACAAATATGTCTTACTAGAGAACATAGAATGTTCAACCCCAGGACTCAGTGATGACATTACCTTGTTTAGCAGGACTGATGATCAAAGTCTCTAGAAACCCTGAACTTAAACCACATAAGACACTTGGAGAGGGTAAGAAAGGTCTGATTTTTTTTTGAAGAACTGTTAGGGGGAAAAAAAAAAGGCCTTCCTTTTGGGCCATCAAATTTGAAAATCAAGGTTTGGATCCTCCTCCAGAAGACTTCTACGGTTTGTCATTTCTACAAACTTGAAATATTCTCTAAGCACGAAAGAAGTTAAAGAGTTATAGGAGTCTCCGAGTAATATCTTCTGGTCACAATGTATTTGTCTCTGCCAGGTGGCTCTTCATTTCTTTGGCTGCTATTCTTGGTAATTCATAGATAAACTTAACTATGTGCTGATAAGCAGAGTATCAATCATCATTCTCTGATGAGTCATAGTTTCAAATTATTAAACCTGAGAAGCGAGATTACTGGTGCTTCCCCCCCCACCCTCTATAACTTCCTTCTTTCTAAACTAGATAGCTAAAGAGTGGAGTGTTAAAGAAAAAATAGGCCTGCCTTGGAAATTTGCTCCTTGGTGGGCTAGAATGCATAAGACACACAGCCCATGAAGGGCTTATGGATTGTAATTTATTGCCATATCAGAAAAATGTATTAACAATTCAAAAGGGGAGAATGGAGAAAGGAGAGAAATACTTAAATGAAATACAGTGTTTTTTCTTTTCACACACACACACACACACACAAATACAAATGATTACATTCAAGGCTTCTTTTAACTCAAACCTGAAAAATGTAAGACAAACTTGAGTTTCTGGAGAAGTCCAAGTGATTGCAGCTTTAGAGTTCCTTATACTCACTTTGTCCCTTTCTCTGTTATCCCAAAGGTCATTTTTCCTGTTGACAGATTTTGTAAAAGTAACTGGTACATTACTTTAGGATTATATGGTACACCTCAATTTTTCTCAAATGTCTAATCCCCAAAGGGTAAGTTTTCCACAGACTGTTTGGAAATAATTAGAAAAATCTTTGCAAAACCCTGAATGAGTTACCGTAATTGTTCTCTTGAAATTTGGCACTTTCACCATTATTAAGGAAATTATAGTTAGTCACTAACCTTTTTTAAAAATATACATATCCTACCACAATAAGTGGTAGGTTTTTCTTTTTCTGTTGAATTTCATCCTGACCATATTTTCCATACATTTTACTGAGAAGTGTTTTGGGGGAATAGGAAGGGGAGTGAACTTCCCAGAAAACAAAATATTGAAACCTCGGGGACTACTACAGGAAAATACCGTTTGCATATTATGACCTCTATACAATTTTCCTGTCTCCAAGCGCACAGCAGGAATAACATTTTTGGTGGGCTTTCGTGTTTATGGACAGATATCACTCACTGATTTCATGAGAAAGAAATTACCTATTTCCAGACTAAACTTATTTCTGTCAAAACAAAAGTCCTAACCAAAAAGTTATGACATTAAGACAAAACAAAACAAAACAAAACAACCTTCCAGTTGATTCGATTTTTTTCTGTTCCAACATCAGATGTTATTAGTTTTGTTTGTTTGTAATCAAGCTCAAGTCTGTCCTGGGTAGTAATAGTAAATTCTCTTACCAAGAATTCTATTCAACTGACTTTAGCATTTCCCAGTTTGTGGAGCTCTGACTGATGTTCCCAGGGAAGTCCTGAGGTGACCATGAAGTTGGAAAGGGCTGTCAACGTCTCTTCAGTACAGGTCAGTGTTGAGTGCACCTCAGTGCGTTCCTATTTTTGAAAATTGATAATCCATGGAAGATACATGGGTTGATACCTCAGGTCAAGTACGTGTTTACTCTGTTGATTGCTGTTTCACTTTAGTTGTATATCAGATGTATAAGCTATGAACACAAGTTTGTAGGAGAAGTATTTTCTGAAAAGGTAGCATTAAAAATGGTAGAAATTCTTTTAAAGGTTTTCTTTCCTATTGAAAAACTCTACTGGTTTCTCCAGGACACGTTCTTAGGAAATTAAGGGCATCCAGCCTGAGGCGGTGGTGGTTCTCCACTCTAGTGAGAGTCAGTGTCAGGTATTTCTTAAATGTCACCTGTTACAAAGCTTTGCCCTTGGTATATTGCACCCAGGCTAAAGGTTCAAGGAACACAAGAACTCATGGGCGTCCTGGATTGGAAAATGAACTGGTGTTGACATATATGCCCAGGAGAAAGGCTGAGAAAGATTTAACAAGTTGAAACATGTTGGAGAAACAATGAAATATTTTTAAAACTCTAAAAATCCCTGGTGGGTATATGCATTGAAAAACCAAAATGTTATTGTAAACCTAAAACTAATAATAATTTTTCCCAAATAGGAAGATACTGTCTAAGAAGGAATAAAATGCTGGATCCCTGTATTCAGACTAACTATGTTAGTCTTAACTGGTAGTTTCATATATGTATATATTTTAACATATATCTTTATCTCACCTACGTATCTTAAGATTTATTATGTGAATGTCTGCACATGGGTCATTAGGGATTACAAAGCTGTCTTCACACAGCCAGATTGAAAGTTTTCCCAAATTCTGTAAATATAAGAGTTTCATCTTATTTTTTGACATAATTTTATTGTAGGTCAATGGTTAAGAACTTTATTTTTAGGTGCACCTGGGTGGCTCAGATGGTTAAGTGTCTGCCTTCGGCTCGGGTCGTGATCCCAGGGTCCTGGGATCGAGCCCCACATCGGGCTCCTGGCTCAGCGGGGAGCCTGCTTCTCCCTCTCCCTCTGCCTCTCTCCCTGCTCATGCTCTCTCTCTCTGTATCTCTCTCTCTCTGTATCTCTGTGTCTCAAATGAATAAATAAAATCTTAAAAAAAAAAAAACTTTATTTTTAGTTCAGATTGCAGAGAGTATTCATAAAACTCTTTAGATTTAGCAGCATGAAATTAACACCTTTGTTTTAAGGACACTAAATGAAATACATGGAAAGCACCCCACATCGGGCCTGATGTATGAGTCATTTAATAGAATTCAGTTCTCTTTGAATCGACATTTTGATTCTTACTGTCTTATTACTAGATAGTTAAGGACAATTAGTTGCCAATTTTCATACATTCTTCATCTTTTCTTAAGTTGTGTCACATTAGCTTGTTTTAAATAATCCAAGTGAAAATGAATTCCATCATTATAACTATCTCAACACCAAAATGAGTCCAACAAAAATATTTTTTCTTAAAGCCCATAAAACTGAACTAAATGCAATCTTCACATTCTAACAAAACTTTGTGGAAAAGTAAATTTGTATGAATATATATGAAATATTCCCAAATATTTGGAATAAACTCTAGTCGTGAAATTTTCTATTTTTCAAATGTTTATACGTACTGTTCATTTTAGAAAGTTTATGAATTTTAAATTAATGTTTCTGTATATTTTTCATTTGTAATAAAATGTGGTTTAGTTATGCTTGTTGGAGTTCAATTTTTAGTTTATTGAAGTTAAGTATATGTAATGGCAAAAATATCCCCATTTAGATTGGAGATTTTTTTTTTTTTTTAAGTTTTGAGGTTAAAAACAGAATCTACACTTAGGTTAATTTTGCTCTATCATTTTCCTTGAAATTGAAATCTGTTTTTTAGAAGAAGGCTCTCCACAAAACCATTTCCATATAATTGATTTGGCACCTAAACCAAAGGTAGGAGAAACTGTCTTATCTTTAAATAATTGCATTGAACAAGACAGGTTTTCAAAGCGGTCAGTATAATGAAATCTCTCAGTTCAGAAATTTAAAAGGAGAAAGCATTATAAAAATACTTGGTAGCATTGCATTATATTAAGTTCACATTTGCAAACTCAGCAAATTGAAGAAGCAGAGGAAAAGGGAGAAAGCATTATGAAAATATTTGGTAGCATTGCGTTACATTAAAATTTACATTTACAAACCCTCAGCAAATTTCCTTCTAGCCCCTCTGGAACGAAATATTCATTTCATGGGGGCACCTGGCTGGCTCAGTTTCTTGATCTCTGTGTCGTGAGTTTGAGCCCCAGGCTGGGGTAGAGTTTACTTAAACAACAACAACAAAAAAACTTTGCTTCATGTATTGACCACATCACTATGACTTTATCAATTTTCCCTATTTTGATTTGAGCTCATGTTTGAGACAACCCTCTCAGTTGTCTCGATGGAAATAAATTGTCTAGGATATAAAAGGCCTCTTTCTTATGGTATCCCATGGCCCCTCTTCCCACCATTGTATAAATAAAGAAAGAATACACAATTCCTTAAATCACGTAGTTACTTAGGACCAAAACACAAGCTTGCCAACACCCTGAACTACTCGATCCACTGAATGTAAGCATCTCTAAGGAAGGCTTGGTGGAGTTGGCTGTGTGTAGAAACCGCACATCTCAGCAGAGTGTTCATCAAATGTTCATCAAACATTACAGCACCCTGGCTTCAGTTTATAGGAAGCCTCTAAGAGGTAAGCATAGGTTACCAAGAGTCTTAAATTTTATAACACCGAGCGACATATTTTTCCCAACTGAAAGCTCTGATTGGTTACAAAAAACAGCAAAAAGCCTTTTGAGAGCGCTGGCTGCCTGAATCACCCTTTTACCCCTTCGTCACAAATCATGAAAAACCTTTCTCCGCGAGGGAAAAATGAATCTCTATAAATGCCCTTGGTATAGGAGAAAACCTTTGCGTTAGAAGGCATTTTAGTTTTTATATGTAGAACTTCCCCCAGGGCTGAGGGGAGTAGAACCTCTGCAGGCCAAGCTCTACCCGCCCTCAGAAGCCAAGTCGTCACACCAGTGTTCTGTCCTGGGACACTCATAAGACCGTGTGGATCTCCCTCCCCACCAGCCATGTGTAGGCCCCAGCAATGGACAGGGCTGGTAGTAGAGATAAAGAAGCCATGTCTGAGTGCATGTCCCCAGAATTTGCTCCCATTTTTTGCTTTTGTGATCCAGCCAGTAACTCCTGACTGCCAGTAAAGAGCATCCACTCAGTCTGGCTGGATGGCTAGTGAACTGTTTTTCGAATACCTTCTCTAGGGACTTGTGGACCATAGAAAGCCAACCCAGGGCCCTAGTCTCTATGGAGAAACCTTCTGGGTCCTAGAATGGATCCTGGGTAATGATGTGGGGCTACACCTTGAGTTCATTGTACCTCCAGACAGTACACTCAAGGACATCGAAGGCCAATAAAACAGATTGTTTCATAGACCAGGAATGCACAAAATCGCCCTCTGACTCAGGAGGTCTCCCTGTCTCTCAATTAGCTTTGGTCTTTGTTTTCACTATCAACATCTCATCATACTACCAGAAAAGTTTTAAATAAAATACATTTGCATAAAAGAGCTCTCTCTTCTCCTTAACTCATGGAACTATAAAGCTGGGTTATAATGGGCAAGGCTTGAGGAAACAGAAAAATTCCTATCCATAGAATTAGGTTTTATTTACCCGTTACCTTACTTGAACTTAATTCCTTCTGAGTAGTCTTGCATGCACAGAAAAAGAGGACAAATCTTTCTACCAGTTTGGAGTCTGCTTTTAGACTTTGTAATGCAGCGATTCAATCTTCTCAGCAAGCACTGAGCTAGACACGCAGCAAAGGGAAGCTGCCAGATCAAGTTTACATGGGCAGAAAGAAGAACCACCATCAACAGCGCCATGATGTCATCTTACTGTGGGAACCAAACCGGTTTAGAATCAGACAGACTTAAGGAACTCAGGGCAGTTGGAGTTACACAGAGCAGGTCCACTTACGGGGAGGTGCCTGCTGATTGAAGATTAGCCCGCAGCCAAAGGAAAAATAAAAAGCGTGGAAGAACTGGTCAAACAAGCTCAAGTGTTCCTTATTTGCTGTGCAGCCCAGTGCGGACTAGCCGGGGTGGCACCTGATCCACTTCCACGGCGTCGGAATAATTTCCAGGCCAGCAGAGTAAAGGTCAGCCCACTGCCACCAAACACATTTGTGGGCCCAGTGGCTCTGAAAGGCCCTAACTCCGGAATCATCAAGAGACATCAAGGATGAGCGCTCATATCTGTAGCCACACAGAAACACGTTCAATTTCGTTCCCAAGCAAGGGAGGAAGGGAGGCTGACTTCCAAGTCCGAAGTAAACTCAGCTGACTTTCATTTCCCCCCCAGTCAACTAGCAGACGCCACAAAAACCAACCAACTCCTTCCTAAAATATATGAACCTCTGGCTCTTTCCTCGGGTTTCATGGACTTCCGCTCTTTCCTCTGGTTTCATGGGCTCCCCCGATGAGAGATACAGAGGAGAACCCCACCCGTTTCTCTGCGCCTTTAAATTCTCCTCCAGGGACCAGACAGTATTGACATCAAGAGGGGAGATGCTGCAAGCTCCCCACCGCCGGGCTTTTGGCTCTTTGTAGAAAGGCACAGCGTTTCCTTCACTCTCCTTCGCTTGATTGCATAGCCATCCTGGCAGCTGACCCAGGGAAAGGGTGGGCAGCTTAGCTAAAGCCTGTAGGTGTCGAGTTAGCAAGGGGACAGCCTGTTAAATAGCTGTTCGTCATCAGGCATGGATGGGCCTTGTTTCTCTCATTGTTCCGCCTTTTAAAAAACTTCATAAGGAGGTTTGACTCAGAGTAAACATATCGATACATACATAAAGTATTTTATCTAGTGCAATGATTTTTGGTCCTGGCCTGCATAATTACTTACACTGAGGAAGCTTTTAAAAATTACCATGCCTGGGCCCAACCCCAGACCAATTAAATAAAACTCCTGAGGGTGGACACAGGGAGCAGCATCTGTTAAAAGCTCCCCAGGTGGTTTTAATAAGCAGCCAGGGCTGAGAACCATTTAGATCTAAATCTAAGATTCCACCTATTATAAGTCATGTCCCAATTTCAGCGTTGTTTTTTTTAAAAGTGCTGAAATACACACATATTCTATGGTTGTTTTCAATGTCTTAGGCAGATTTCAACAATCTCTGTAATAAGGTAGATAATCTGTACCTAAGTAGAAGTACATAGTACAATACTTGCCAACAAGAGTCAGCAGAGATGTATCATTTAGGAATGGGTTGGTTTCAGGTAATTGAACATTGGACTAATATTGGCTTAAAGAAATAGGGGTTCATTTGTATCATATAACAAGAAGTCTGGAAGTGGGCAGTTCAGAGTTGGAGCGATGGCTCCATAACCCTAGAAGGGACCCAGGCTTTTCTTTCTGCTCCCTAGATAGGATTGCCAGATTTAACAACAACAGAAATGCAAGGCAAGCCGTTAAATTTGAATTTCAGAAAAACGACAAATAAATTTAGTATAAATATGTCGCATGAAATATTTGGAAATACTTACTGGAATAGTCTGACTTCATTTGTGATGTTTGCTGACAGCTTTCAAGCCCCCTTCCTCCCCTTTCCTTTATTCCCCCCCACACCTGAGCGAGCTGATAAGACAGGCTGACTGCCCCCTCCCTTGGTAGCAGCTGCAAGTTCAAACCGCGCACCGCCAAGCCCTCAGCTCAGCCCCACCCCCATCACCCTGAAACTCCAAGGGAGTTGCCCCATTCTGCTCTCTCAAGCTAGTTTTGGGTCTGTTGGGGATGTCCCAGCAGATGTCCCCAGCAACCCTCATTATGTGAGTCATAAACCTTTCATACCTTCTTGGTATGTGTGTGGTGTCAACGGTCTCTACATCTGAACCCAATTTGGGGTAGGGGGTCCACCCATTGCTGGGGCTGACCATAACAGGAGCGGTAACTGCAACACTTAGACTAAAAAAATTATTTGTTGTTTATCTGAAATTTAAATTTCACTGGACACCCTATATTTTATCGGGCAATCCTAGCTACGGGCCCTTATCTTCATGCCTGTTTCCTCAGAGTCACAGACGGGCTCTATACCTTCGGGTCTCAAAGCCATGCTCCAACAGGAAGAGGCAAAAAAGTTTTCTTTCTGGTGAGTCTTGGCTTTTTATTTGGGAAGGGAAGTTCTCCTCTGCTGCTTCTGGCTGCATCTCATTATGTGAAACTTGCTGGTGTAAGTACACTCGCTGCAAGAGAGCCTCGGAGGCAGAGGCTTTAATGTTCGTAGCAGGAAGAATAAAGGGTCGTAGCTGACTTTTGGAAGAGAAACCCACAGCACTCCCAGGAAGTTGCCTGTTGCCATGTGTAATGGGTTTATTTTCAAAATATCTTTACTTCTCCGTAAGTCAATTTCCCTCTCTCTGAATCCTGCTAGCCTGTAGGGTATGGGGACCCAAATGTCACCTGGGAGAAGGATACGATCCAAGAACTTGCAGCTTTGACATCAGCTAGGAGCTTTTAAAAATGCAGAACCTGAGGTCCCACCTGGGACCTACTGAATCAGAAACCTGCATTTAAACAAAGTCTCCAAGCGATTGTATATAGATTAAAGTTTCAGAAGAACAGAGATAGAAGAACGCTGAAAAAGTGAAAAACATTTTCTGAGCAATTCTCAGTCCCCATGAGATGTGGATGGGACCCAGAAGCTTCCATATATGCTCAAGATGGGACTCATGAAGCAACTGAATTAAGAACCAGAAATGCGGGGCGCCTGGGTGGCTCAGTCGTTAAGTGTCTGCCTTCTGCTCGGGTCATGATCCCAGGGTCCTGGGATCGAGCCCCACATCGGGCTCCCTGCTCAGCAGGAAGCCTGCTTCTCCCTCTCCCACTCCCTCTGCTTGTGTTCCCTCTCTCGCTGTGTCTCTCTCTGTCAAATAAATAAATAAAATCTTAAAAAAAAAAAAGAACCAGAAATGCTGTCATGGCGAGACAACCAGCAGCCTCTGCTACTGGACCAGCCGTCCAGGCCAAGGGGCAAGTGGTGGAGGCTGAGAGGGGCCCTCAGTGCCAGCAAGGGACTGGGGTGAGGTTGAGTCAGCCAGGGAGGGCTTCGAGGCCCTGATCAAGGCAGGAGAGACCGACGCACCCAGCCACCGACCGGGTCTGCACACGCCAGCAGGGCGAGCAGCAAGCAGGCAGATAAGAACTACTGTTGAGACCAGAGGCGCCAGGGGACGCTGCTCCAATCCAAACAGCCCTCGCATTCACCTCCCCACCCCAAGGTCACCTTCCCTTCCGGGGCCCGAGAGCCGCAGTCCGTGTCAGAAGGGCTGGGCTGATGAGCGGCCGTCAGTCCATTCTGATCGGTCTGTGCCTGGCCAAATCAGTTGTGAAATATTTTGAATATCGCCCCTGGATAAAGCCACCCCTCTCCCTTCTCTACCCAGATACTACCAGAGGGAGGGAAAGGCAGAACCAGAGGGAGGGAAAGGCAAAATCTGAGTGACTACCCTCTTCACTTACAAAGAATATTTTCATGTGTGTAGCGGGCTGAAGCTACGAGATTAGGTGAAATTGCATTTTCCCAGCATTCCCCAGCACGTGGGGGAACAGGAGGAAAGTAGGAGAGGTACAGACAAAATAAAGTCGCTACAGGTTGTCTGCCTCTGGCGTATGTAGGGTGAGGAAACTTCCATCCCTGCCGTGGACGTAAAGATCATCGACTTCCTCTATTAAGTATTTAGCTATCTATATGGATTTATATTTTTCTGTAATTTATGCAGGTGTCTTTTTTTCTAATAATCGGATGCCAATCCCTAACATAATGTATTTTTCTCTACCTAAGGAGAGAGAGGGAGATACAGAAAATGATGTGCAAGTCAAATGCTTCTGGAAAAGAACAAAAGAAGACCCGGTGACCACCTGAGGTGATACACTACGACCAGTTGTGTGGAAATGTTACTGAAACCCAGGTTCGCTGCCCGTGGCAGGAAAGGGCAATACTCAAAAGCCAAGTTTTGATCAGAAAGGAATTTAAGTTTTGTTCAGGAGGCCGGCCACCTGGGGAGGAGGCCGACTCTTATCCAGAAGCCAAGTCAGAGGTTTCTGCCTGGCGCAGAGAATTTTAAAGGGGGTTAATCAGTTAAGGGAGTACA
Organism: Phoca vitulina; assembly: GCF_004348235.1. Classification (NCBI taxonomy): domain Eukaryota; kingdom Metazoa; phylum Chordata; class Mammalia; order Carnivora; family Phocidae; genus Phoca; species Phoca vitulina. The sequence continues at coordinate 34,876,586 of NW_022589706.1, forward strand.
GTGGTCCGTGACATTTCTTGATTCCATGCTGACTTGATGACGCTGACTCCAGAGTTATCCTGGTGCTCGGAGGTTGAAGGTCTGGGTCCTCAGTACCAGGGATTGTGCAAGAGTGCTCTGATCTTTCTGCAAAGGAGGACGAGGTCTACAGATAGGCAAAAGGAGGTCAGTAAAGTCATTTGTGTGACCTGAAAAATGAAAAACATTTTGCTAGAAGATTGCTGGGCTAATCAGAAAGCCGAGATGGCTTAAACAGACCTGCTGGCCTCTGTGGCCTGGGAATGTTCTGGTCCTTTATCCCCCAAGGCCAGTGGTCCACAAATCGCAAAGAAAGTAAATTAGTTCTGTTACAGATCAAGGACCTTAAGTCATCAAGCAAGGAGTGTGCTAACTTGAAACAAGTGAACCCTTAAGACCAGCTCCGGGACTGTTACAGAAAAGCAATGGATTAGCCCAGAATCCCAAGAGAAGAGCTGCTTATCAGACTAATCTCCATCTCTGGGAGATGAAGCTTCTGGATAAGCAAAATACTCTTTTTTCATTGGGTCATTCCATGAATATTTTATTAGCTTAACTCTGTGCCGGACCCAGTTCTAGGACCTGGGTATCCAGCAGGGAACAAAACAGACAAAAATACCTGACTTCACACCTGTTACAGTTGCAGAGGGGAGAGGGACAGACAATAGATTAATTAAATAAGTAGAAATATATGACTTGTTATATAGTGTTAAGAGCAATAGAGAACAATTATACAGAAAAGGGAGACAGGCAATGTCCATGGTGGGCTTACAATTTTAAATAGGATGATTAGGGAAAGCCTTAAGGAGAGAGTAGCATTTGAGCAAGAACCTGGAGGACCTGAGGAGGGAAGCCAGGTAGACATCCAGGGGAAGCAGGAACAGGAAGAGCAGGTGCAAAGGCCCTGAGATGAGCAGAGCCCTGGGCTGTGCAAGGGGCTGCACAGGAGAAGGGGAGCGTGGCAGGAGGTGGGGTCAGTGAGTGACAGAAGGAAGCAGCATGCTGCTCCAATCCAAGCAGCTTCTTCACCTACACTTGCAGCCCTCCCCGACGGCTTAACGACGGCTTAGCCCCGAAGTCATCAAACGCCGCTTCCACTTGCCCTAAAGGAAAGCATCTGCATGGGCTTTTCAGCTTCTTCTTAAGATCCTCATATATTGCTAAAGCTCTCTCTTTAATTATGAGAAAGCTTCCTCCAGATCATTTCAAAACGTTCAAGTGCTGGATAAGACTGAACCCAGCCAAGTGGCACTTAGTACAGACAAATTCCCCAATTTACTAATCATGTATGAGCTACTCTACATTAACGAGACATGGACCATAGCTGAACAGCTCCAAGTGGTTCCTCGAAAAGGTAGCAGACCACATGTTAAATGGCCAGAAAGCAAGAGCGTAATTAGGAAGAGTAGAGCCGAGGATATTTGTTGATAATCATTCCAGCATCTGTTACTCCCCCTTCCCTGCCCTGCCCTCTCCGGAGCTCACAGCTCCTATTTCCACGTGGTGGCAGGTAAATAGAGTCCATCCCTGGCTCTTGTGGGAACATGTGACCAAGGCTGAGCCAGTCAGAGCACTCCACGCCTCGATCCGCATTGGTGTGTTCTAGGAGGCGCGTGGCTCTGATCCAGCGAGAGAGAATAGCGGGACTCGGGTACAAATGCGGGCATGAAGATGTCTTCTCCCTTCAGATGCTCTGAGGTGTCAAGGTGAGGTACGTGGCTACAGCAGCCACTTTTCATCTGGGGGTGGAGAGACAGCCTAGGGACCAAGAAAGGGAGCTAGAACTATGATAACACGGTGAATTTCCGCACCCCTGGACCAGTCATTAGGTCCAATAACTCCTGATTCAACCTCAGCACTATTGACTTGGCACTGGATAATCCTTTGTGAGGGAATGTGCTGTGCACTGTAGGGTGTTTAGCAGCATCACTGGTCTCTAGACACTAGATGCCCATAGCACCTCCCTACCAGTGGTGATGGTCAAAAATGCCTGTCTTCTGGGGATTGGGCTACCCCCCCGCCCAACACCACTCTTGTTTTGGAAGTAGAATGGAGCCATCCTGGCCTCCAGAGAGATTTGATTCATTCACTTCTCTCCCTCCAGCTCTGGAAGAAAAGAGAGCCTGAAATGCTCATCTGGAGTTGGACCCCACACAGGTTGGAGGGGCTGGTTGCTATCCAGCCCCCCTTTCTGCTGCCAAATATGGGAGCAGTTGAGACTCCACTCACCACACCCCCATCATGCTCATCATAGGAGTAGAAGGCGGGTGAAAAAGAGGTCATGCAAACCGGAACTGAGGACCAGCCCTGGCAATGTCTGGGGAGGGGGACAGAGATGGCTCTGAGGATGGAAAGTGCCTGGATGGATTTGCACATTGGGGAATCTGCCCACAGCGCTGGCCCAACTAAATCCTCAAGAGGCTTCTGTTAAAGCAACGATAAGCAGCTGGTCAGTGGTGTGTGGTCCAGATTCAGAAACTGTTCAAAACAGAGGTTCTTAATTTTTTTATGCTAGAGATCACTTTGGAAGTCTGGTGAAGCCTTTATACTCCTCCTCGGAATAAGGTCTTTAAGTGCAAAAAATAAAAATAAATGAAGCTAATAAGGTAACCCATTGTATTGGACAAGCTACCAAAATATTTTGAAAACACATGTGTGCCTTAGTAATATGTCTTTTTTTAAAAAGATTTTATTTATTTATTTATTTGACAGAGAGAGCGCGCACAAGCAGGGGGAGCAGCAGAGGGAGAGGGAGAAGCAGGCTTCCTGCCGAGCAGGGAGCCTGATGTGGGACTCGATCCCAGGACCCTGGGATCATGATCTGAGCTGAAGGCAGACGCTTAACCCACTGAGCCACCCAGGCGCCCCAGTAATATGTCTTTTTTATTGAGTTAAATGAAAAGATCTAGTGGCAGTTCTAAAAGCTTCATGTCTTTGAAGTAGTGATGAATGTAAATTCTCTCCTAACAAAATTGAAACAACTTTCATATGATATGAAAATAACAGTTTTCCACATTGTAAGAAAGTCATAGAAACTGCTAATATAAAGTACTGGATTTTGTTGTCATTTTGTTTTGCTTACATTTGGAATTAGAGGAAGTGCTACATTTTATTTATTTATTTTTTCAAATATCTTACAATTTTATTTGTCAATTATACTTCACTAAAGCTGAAAAAAAAAAAAAAAAGATCAGTGGTTGCCAGGGGTTGAGGAGGGAGGGAAGAATGATAGAGATGGAGCGCAGAGGACTTTTAGGGCAATGGAAATATTGGTTTTGATACGATAATGGTGGATAAACGGACAAAAGCACGCACCAAGCGTGGACCCCGATGTAAACTGTGGACTTTGGGTGACGAAGAGGTGTCAGTGTGGGCTCATCCACTATCACAAATGTGCCACTGCTGGGGGGACGTCCATGTGGGGGAAGCCGTGGTGTGTGGGGGCGCGGGCGACAGGGGATCTCCCTGTACCTTCTGCTCAGTTTTGTTGTGAACCTCAAACTGCTCTACAAAATAAAGTTTATGTTTTTAAAAAATGCTACCTATACTAAAAAAAAGAAAGAATATTATACTTCCTACACGGAGTGTCGGGCAGTGTATTTACCCTGGCCAGGTGTGAATGTGTATCTGCCTATAGGCGCTTCCCTGTTTAACTTCCCAGTCTTCCACAATGGAACTGGAGCAGTTCTTCTCTGGGCGTGGCTCAGGGCCATGGCTCCACCCTGGTCCACACTCTTCTTGTCTCGTTGCATCCCTGGCTGATGCTCTTCTGTTACACATTCTCTTTTGCATTCCATACCATTTATGTGGGATTTTCCCACCAATGCAGCCATCACCCAGATAAGAACTCCTTGATTCTCGCATTTATCCAGGTTGCTATGAAGTTTAGTGTCTGTAGCCCAGGGGTTAGGGGAGGTTCTTTCTATCCTCAAAATCAAGTTCAATCCTCAGTGTAGCAGTTGTACACTGTACATAACCAAAGCTTTTCCCAAGATTTAGACAAGTTCCCTGGGGGCTTATATGCTTAGTTTCTTCTGTCCCGCGGTTTCTTCTTCTTCCCAGGTGCTGCCCTGCACCATGTAGAACCAGGTGTGAAGTACACACTATGCTCTTCCCGCACACACAATAAAATCCACTCAAACACAGCATTCATGAGCCCAGTTGACTTTAAGGAATGTCTGGGGTCACAGGGGTGGGACAACACAAGATAACAGACGTTCCTGCTCTCCCAAGTCTCTCACTGCCATCAGGCAGCGTTCTCGCTCCAGCTCTTTTATCTGCTTCTCTCATCTCCTGCCCGTCTCCAGTTTTTCTCCAGGTCAAGCCATGCACCTGTCTCTGCTGCCTACCCCCAAACTTATTTAGTCAAACCTATCACATTTCTTATCAAATCATGAGCTTTCATTTAATAAGCCCCCACTCCCTGGAAAGAAATTAGAGAGACAAATAGCCACGTGGGGTGTGTGTGTGTGCGTGTGTGTGTTCATCCCACACATGATGAGAAACTCAGATCTTTCATAATATCTCCAGATCCAAGTTCTTTCTTCTATCAAATTCCCCTTCTCTGCATTACATCTCTAATATTTTTCCTTTTGTATTGCCCCAAATCATTTCAGTCCTCTCAAATACTACTTATTTTTGGTTGTGCATGGAGCATACTGCTCTGCGGACAACAAAGAGCGCAGGAAAGAGATTATACTGCAACAGCGCTCAACAAACAAAAGTAAATATGTGACATCCTTGCTCATAAAAATCCTTTGGCCGTTGTAATGAGCAAGACGATTCCAAATACCATGGAGGACGTGAAGCAGCTGGAATGTTCACACACTGCTGCTGGTTGTGTCCTTGGTAATGTCCACTCAGAACAGTGCTTGGCACTACTTAGAAAAGCTGAACACACACATACTTTTTGGCCCTGCAATTCCACTCCTAAGCATATACATAACAGAGATACATTCATATTTTCACCATTAGACGTGTAGAACGATGTTCATAGCAGCACCGACCCTAATAGCCAAAAACCAGAAACAACCCAAATGTCCATCAAGAGTAGAAAAGATAAATAATCTGTGGTGTAATTATACGATGGATGACTACACAGACATAGAATTGATGAAATACAACTACATACAACGTGGATGGATTAAACAAACATATTAAGTGAAAAAAACCAGGCATGAAAGAGAACATACCATTGGATTTCACTTATATAAAGCTCAAAAAAGCCCACACTAATCCATGGTGTAGGAAATCAGGATATTGATTACTATTGGATTAATGACTTGAATAAGAAATGAGAATGGATTCTGAAATTCTGGAATGTACCATTTCTGAATCTGAGTGCTAGTTACACAGATCTACTCACTTTATGAAAATTAAGCTATCTACACGTGATTGGATACCTTATTATGTGAGCAAAGTGTTAGCAGCAGACCTTACTCTTTTTCCCCCAGACCTAGATCTGCCTGGGAGGATTTTAGGCTTACCTTTCCCAGCACTTGAATAGCACAGTCCCTTGAATATGTCCCAAGATAAATTGGGAATGCTCGGTCCCAGGGCCAGACATGTGTTGGTACACTGAAAATCTCTGATCTGTTAGACAGCACATGAGCTGGGAGACCTGTGAGTTGTTAGCCTACGTGACAGGTAGAAAACCAAGAGAAGCTTCTTTGTTTAAAGATGACCTCCAGAGGGCGCCTGGGTGGCTCAGTCGTTAAGCGTCTGCCTTCAGCTCAGGTCATGATCCCAGGATCCTGGGATCGAGTCCCGCATTGGGCTCCCTGCTCCACGGGAAGCCTGCTTCTCCCTCTCCCACTCCCCCTGCTTGTGTTCCCTCTCTCATTGTGTCTCTCTCTGTCAAATAAATAAAATCTTTAAAAATAAAATAAAATAAAGATGACCTCCACATACTATGGCCTCATCACCAGCAATCAAATACACACACTCTCTAGGTGGGTGAGGGGGGACCCAAGCAGCTATGCACATGGACAATTGGGAGGCTTCATTGAAACTGAAGGGCTGTGCATGTTTTTTCCTGTCCTGAATCTCTCTAAAGAGCTGAGCAAACATACTGCTGGGCCAAATGCTATTGTGTCATGTGAGTTTGACCGCCAAACATGTTGCCAATACAGTAGTGGGACCATGCATTGTACTTCAATAAAAAGTTTACTAAAGAAAAAAAAAAATCCTTTGACTATTCTTGCCAAGTGGGTATTTACGCTGAACATAGTCTATGCTAGGCCTCCAAATTCCTTCCATTTTTCTGGGCTTCCCCTCTCTTCTTTGAACCCTTGTCTTCTCTTTTTTAGGGCTCTCACTCACATCCAACCCCTAAACCGTTCATTTCTTATGCAGAGCTCTTCATGGCACTAACTCACCCCAGACTATGTAAGCCATCCACAGAGAACCCCCATCAGTAACTAATACTGAGATCGGTTCCCACACATAGTCCCTTCCAGGAGACGTTGTGTGACTTCTTCTTTAAGGAAATTTTTTCTTTTCTTTTGTTTTCTTTTTTCAAGAAATTTTTTCTTCTGCTAGACAAAGATGCTGAATCTCTGTCTAAAGACATTCCAAACTCACACATTATCTGGAGCCTCCGTTACACACGCGATAGCTCCAGTTACTCCTGCTTCTTGGTGTGTCGAACTTTCCACAAGTGTTAAATTACAAGGCAAGAGAGCATGCCTACCACCCCCAACGTGTGCTCCTAGACGTGCCAGGGGCTGCCATCTGACCTCTAGCAATGACTTATCCCTGGCCTCATTCTTGATCCGTACTCTGTCTCCCGGCTTTGCACTGATGGCAGAGGCTCTGGAGTCGACCCTAACTTTTCAGTGTTTGGGTTTTCTGTTTGTTATGACATTAACCTTCCCCCTGGTCTTGGCTTTTGCTGTTTGATAGTCTCATACCCTCTTGCACTAAACTTTGGCATATCTCACTTGAACTAGGGTCTCAGTAGTAGGAGGCCTGTCTCACCTCCTCTTGTTCTTAGGGAAAAAAAACAAGTCATCTTCTAGAAGGTCCTGGAGGTACTTTCTACAGCAAAATGAGGCTTCTTACAAAAAAGCAGACCCATACATACAGAGAATGAATTGATGGTTTCCATAGGGAAGAGGATAGGGGGATGGACAAAATGGGTAAAGGAGAGTGGGAGATACAGGCTTCCAGTTATGGAATAAATAAATCACGGGGGTAAAAAGCACAGCACAGGGAATAGAGTCAATGATACTGTAATAGCATTATATGGTGACAGATGGGAGCTACATTGTGAGCACAGCGTAACACACAGAGATGTTGAATCACTATGTTGTACATCTGAAACTAATATCACATTGTATGTCAGCTAAACTCAAAAAAAATTTTTTAAGAATTTAACTTAAAAAAGATATAAAATCTTCAAAACATATAACTTTTCTTTACCTAACTATGCAATAAGCATTCTTTTACACTATGAGGAAAACAAAATAAAATGGGTACATTACACATTTTTTTAAAAGTCTCTTAAATTGTCCAATTTCACACAAAGTATGAAATTTTAGCATTGAAATTCAGGTTCTGAACTGACGCTGACAATGGATATTACTGGAAATAGAAATGTCACCAGGTCCTGTTCAAAGAACTTTGCCTTCACAGTGTTTAAAACTGGAACACAGTGGGGCACCTGGGTGGCTCAGTTGGTTAAGCGTGGGATTCTTGATTTCAGCTCAGGTCTTGATCTCAGGGTCGTGAGTTCAAGCCCCATGTTGGGCTCCGTGCCTACGTAAAAAAAAAAAAAAAAAAAAAACTGGAATACAAGAAACTGTCTCCAAAATAATCAGATATGTGTAAAACCAATTTGTTAAATAACATAAGGAAGATTATAAAAGACAGCTTAAGAATGTTCACATTCATGTGGTTTGTAAAGGTGCATTTTCCATAAAGATCTGTACAGCTCAGAAGCATTAAATTCTGCAGAGAAAGCTCCTTTATTCCATGCGTTAGCAGAATTTCTTTATTTCAGTGAGTCCCTGAAGTAAAGAATGTCACTCCTCTTCAGAAAAGAAATTTCCTCAGCTCTGTAATGGGTCAAGTTTTCATATACCCTCAGGGGCTCTCAGGGCTATTCTCATGAAGAACAGCCACTATGAAGATGGTTATGGAGCATTTTTCCCTTCTTCACATACGGGACACAAAGAATAGTACAGAAAAAAGGAGAGTTTGAAAGGCCCTCTCCAACATCCGTGTAGAAAAATTACTTCCAGAATATTCTTAAATTTTAAAGTTTGAAAAGCCTGTGATCTTTGCACTGTTTCTAAGAGTTAGCCACTCTAAAGGAAGGTGTTCATCATCAGTGACCCCACGCAGGATTTCCTTTTGTGATAATTTTGCAAGATGATCCTCTGGGTTGGCATTCCATTCAGGTCACCAGGTTTCTGCAATCTCTGTGAGAACCTGCAGCAGCTCAGCAAATGTAGGGCGGCCTTTAGGCTTCTAGAAAAGAGAAACAGAGATGGTCAGCTCAGCCGGAAACTCACTCAGATACCAGCTCTGGAACTTGCTGGCAGGGACCTGGAACCAGGCTGGTTCTCCACGGGTAGAAGAGAAAGATATCTGGGCTGACACACCGGGCATGATTGGTAGTTGAGTGAAGCATGAGTGTGAAATTATAAGAGTAGAGAATGCTGCCAAAAAACACAAGCCACCTGAGACCATTTAAATTTAAATTAATGAAAATTAAACACATTTTTAAGTTCAGTTCTTTGTCACACCAGCCACTTTCCAATTCTTCAATAGCCAGGCACCATATTGGACAGCAGAGACATAACACAGTTCCATCATCACAGGAAGTTCCATTGGATAGCATTGCCCCCGAGATTTATTTGGATGACTTGATATGCATGGGATAAAGGAAGAGCTGGGAGAGAATGGGCATCCAGAGTTCCAGGCTCTCAGGCTCTGCCCAGTTATTTACTAGACTTGATCCCCTGTAGAAAGAAGGATTTCAATCAGAAAGCAAAAGGCGTGTTTTCATAAGGGTCTTTGCAGGTCCTGGAGCACCCACTGTGCTGTCTTAAGGCTTGGTCAACAAAATCCTGGTCACAGAGACGAGGACTGGAACGTTCATCTTATTTCACCAAGGGATGTGGTTTGGCTTTGCTCCATGAAGAACAAAAGATGACACTGTTGGCATCTTTAAAATCCATGGGAAATAAACAGGGCACGTTCTGCATGGAGCACTGGGTGTTATACGCAAACAATGAACCATGGAACACTACATCAAAAACTAATGATGTAATGTATGGTGATTAACATAACATAATGAAATAAAATCCATGGGAAATAGAACCACTTGTGGCAGCCACATTCTCACAAGGATCACTGGCTGCAGAGTTTGTGGGGAGACACCACCCTTAGTGCTTTACAAACAGAGGGCATCAATAAAAAGGACCAAGCAGAAGGGTGTGTAAGCACACATTCAAGCTCTCCTTGGGGTTCCAGGAATAATTTCTGGAGGTTTTGGAGAAGGCTGTCGTTCTGCAGGTAGAAGAGCCTATGAAACAGTATGTGTATATCAGTGTGTGTGTGTGTGCGTGTGTGTGTGTGATAATACAATCACATTTGAATTTAAAGGTGCCTAAGCACTTAGGGCATTTAGATTACCTTAAAAAGTTGTAGGCAAATCACCTTTTGCAAACAAATAAATCAGCATCACCAAAAACACTGTTTTCATCAATGCTCGCACTACGATTTCAGACGTTTTAATCAATGCTCGGACTCCGATTTGAGACTGGCATCATTTCCTCGGGCCTCCTGCCAGCGTCCGATTTATTCCCTTTTCTGTTTCCTCTCCACAGATAAATAAAATCTCAGTAAATATTATATTTTATGCACTGTACATGTCTATTGTTCCAAAAGCAATATATACTTCTCAGCTCTCCACGTTGTTACTGCAGGGAAGCTCCTAAGACAGCCATTTGCTGCTAACAGCTCACTTAACATGTGCCTGTTTTTCAAAATTCCTTGCAGAGCAGTTCATCATATGTAAAATATTTTCATACATCAAGGATCTTTATAAAATTAATACTTCTCTGGAATGTGAACAACTACAGTGCTCTTGAAATATTGAGTTTTTCAGTGTTTGTGGATTGCGAATCAAGTGACTTCTTTTTCAGCCAGGAGGAAACTCCTCATCCAGCTGTGGTTTTTCTGGACGGACACTGTCAGCTGGAAAGAGAAAGCTGTCAAAAGTCACAGGGGAGTCTGATATGAAGGGGAGAGGTGCATTGAGTCTGTGCCCAGAAAAGACAGGACATGTCTGGCTTTATTTTGAAGTGTGGCATCTCGAGAAAAAGAAAAACTGGACTGACCCCTGCCCTCCCCCCAAAGGGAATTTCCTGAGTACAAGTTCCTGGCACACTTTCTGCCTTTATTCCTAATCTATCAGGAATCTTGAGTGCCAAAAAGAGATGAAACCCATTACTGTTAGCCTTGGAGAAGCAAGACAAATTATAGTAGAATGAAGTAAATACAAACAACATCTTTCTCTTTCCACGTCAGCGTTTAGCAAACCTGATTCTACCCTTAGTTTCCACCCACCAGTTCTCAAAGGGAGTGAAACATCTCACCCCTGAGGCTCTAGTCACCACAAGAGTTTCTGCAAGAACCAATCTCAGACAAAGAAGACCTGAAAAAGGCGCTGAATTCCTCAGGTGAAAGGCCATCGTTAAAAACAAAATGCGGTGACAACCTCGTAGTGGGAGTTTCAGACAGAAATAGCACTTCCCGCTCTTAGGGATCCTTATCAAGAAAGAGACTCCTCCACCCCCTCCACCCCCCCCACCCCAATGGAGTCCTGGGGGGTAATGTTTGTCACACTCAGGCCTGTGCTCTGATGCTGGGACTGCCCACCTCCCAGGAGAGTAAGGGACACTCACCTCGTGCCAGCAGCCGTACATGACCTCGTAGACGGCCATCGGCGCCAGTGGAGGCCGGTACAGCCGGAAGCCTCTAGAAATGGCTTCCACAACCTGCAAATTTGACTTATTTTCAAACGGCATTTTTCCTTCCGTGAAAACTTCCCACATCAAAACTCCTACAACACGAAATGCATGTAAACAAGAGGTTACTTGAAACTGAAAGAACTCTTTGAAACTACAAGGCCTTATTTTCCTTTTCCGGCCTCTGTGTTATAATCGGTCCAGAATGAGAACAGTTCTGTCTAGGTATCAGCCCGTGTGCGTCTTCATTTTCGAACAGGCCTGTAATCTGACAATATTCCAAGTGAAAACAATGCCTTTCTTTTCCACTGGTCTTGACCGCCTCCCGATTGAAAGAAAACGCTGCCAACATTTTTCATTTCTAAGTATGTTCCTGTCTTCACACCCTAAAATCAACAAGCCTCTCTGCCACCCCATAGAAAATGACAGAATTGTGTGGCCAAGAGTTTGCCAGCCAGTAGAAGGCACGAGGTCCTTCTGCCCACTGAAGGATGAGACTGCTGGGTAGAGCAGAATATTTAGCAGGGGCTTGGTACATGAGTAGGTGTTCTATAATCATTGATTGGTTGATTAGTGAAACTCCTTCAAGGCTCCCATCTGAACTTCATTTAATTATTCACTTATTCTAAGAGTATGTATTATGCATTGATTAGAGGCAGGGCATATGCTAGAGCCAGAAGACTCTAGAAACCAGTCCATGGGCTCAAGCAGCTCACTGTCCAGTGGGAGATAGAGACAAGTGGTCAGGTAAAACTCAGATATTCTAATTGTTCTGCACCTACTTGATGAGGTCCCTGTGTTGCTATCTGTTAGTCTCACAACTTGACTGCTCTCCTGGAGAGCGTAAAATGTCACCTGCCAAAACTACCAAAAGTCAGTGGAGAACTAAAGGGATCAATGATACAAGTTTCACCTTACGTGGACAATAAAATTCACACCCTTCTGAGGGTGCAGAGGTGTCTCCAAACCCAAGAAGCTATCCAGAGAGGTCTGGGTGAAAGAGAATAGATAGCTTATTGCAAATTGACCGCCACTTTTTGAAAATCGACTCAAAGAACAGATTCCACTGGACATGGATCTGCAACATCTCTTTCTCAATGAAGAACATTACACAATATAAACTCCAATTGATAGTTCCCAAGGAGGCCTACATCTAAATACCACAAAATCTGAAGGTAACGAAATAAATGCAGTAGTCTTGCTTAGTAGTTAGAAATGAAGTTTATTAATTACACTCAAAATTCAGTGACACTTTAGATCTATTTTCCTTGCAAGTCTCTGTGGTGTAAAAAAGGTGACTGCCTTTGTTTTCTAGATCAGTAGACTCTCTGTTACGGTTTTCCTGCAAATGCTCATCAGGAAAGGAAAAGATCCAAAAGGTAGACTTATATAAGAAGGTGTATGACACCAGTTGCCAAAGACAGCCTGGACGTGTTTAGAACACTTAAGACAGAAGGACAGTTACAAGAAGACCTTTCTAGAACCCCACATCATACTAAAAAATCAAAGCTTAAAAAAGATTGGCCTTTTATCAAATCAATCTCCATCAAATGAACATCAAATTTACTCACCAAATGACCAGACATCAGATTTGCTGCTGTACTTGTTGAAATGGAAAACCTCAGGAGGGGACCACTTGATTGGGAACTTGGCTCCAGAAGAACTGATATATTCATCATCCAAAACGTACCTAAGGTCATTAGATTCAAAGCACATTGTGCTAATTACTTCCAAGTTCCATTTAGTTCAAACCCCCTTAGTCTACCTTAAGTTCTAAAAGAAAAAGCAGGGGTGCCCGGGTGGCTCAATCAGTTAAGCAGTTGACTCTTGACTTTGGCTCAGGTCATGGTCTCAGGGTCCTGGGATCAAGCCCCGTCAGGCTCCGTGCTCAGCAGGGAGTCTGCTTGGGGATTCTCTCTCCCTCTCCCTCTGCCCCTCCCCCCACCTGCTCAATCTCTCCCTCTCAAATAAATAAATAAATTTTTAAAAGAGAAAGCATTTATTTTTACCCCCCAAAGTTTCTCTTCTTGTTACCAAAATGGGAAGGTATCCTACATAGTGATTCCTCCTTAAACCAAGCCTCAATTGGGTTTATTTGGGTCTCAGAAAACCAGAACAATTCTTCAATCCAAAACCGATTGGAATCAGGAACCCACTGATTATTTCAGTTATGACAAATTCTTAATTTTGCAAAGGAGCTTGCTGAGTGCTCTAACAACCAAGATTATAAAAAGGAAATAAAAAAATAAATATATATGGCAAAGAACAAAATCAAAGCTGGATGCCTTATTTTTTTTCTTCATGCAGATGGGTTTTGTGAGGCAGAGAAAGGGGGAAATAAGAGTATTGAACATAATACATTTGATGTGAAAAATATCCAATGCATTAAAATGGCCCTGTATGAAATCAGTAATAACTACCAGTTCCTTTTAAAAACTACAAAAATATTAAACCCTCCCTCTCTTTTGAGGCTTGTAGGCAGGAATATCCAAGTAGGGGAATCTGGAGAGAAGAATCTGGAGAGAAGAGCGAAGAGATGATGACTAACTTGCAGCCCCTGGAGTGTGCAGCATAGTAGTTTTGAATTATTTATTAGTGCTCTCTTTTTTTTCCCACGCACCCTACCTCACCCTACCTTTAAGCGCTTTATTGAGCCAGAAGTCATCCTACTCAGGGAAAGAGTAGCTAATAGAAAACAAAAGAGAAAGAGCCATTTTTCATAGCTTTTGAGTTTCAAAAGTCTAAGATTTCCAGAGAAGGAGAAGGCCTGAGCTGTTAAAATATTGGGGAGAATGGCTCATAAATAAGAGTGATATCTGCCCCACCCCACCCCACCATCCATCCCTCTAGCGAACGAACCTCTGGAGCTGGGAGGTGGCAGAGAACAAAGGGAAAGGGGAGGAGTATTAGCCAGTAGTGGGTGACTGAGGCAGGGTCCTGTCCCCTGTGCTCTACAAGGACTGCCCCGCTGACATGGCAGGGAAAGAAGGCCCCACTGAGGGTTGCTGGGATTCAAGAGCAAAACAGAGCCTGTGCCTCTTCCCCAGGTCAAGCCCCAGGAAAAGCAAAAAGAGTCCCCAAAACAAATAGCTGTGGATGTTCCTAAGCAAATAGGGCCTTAGATAGCTCCAGGGGCTTTCTAATCATGGAGAATGCCCGTATGACAGCATCTTGCAGACAGAAATTGGGGATGAGTCAGCAGCCGTCTATGCAGATGTTCCGCCAAGGACAAAACAGGACGATGGTGGCCGCAAGGACACCAGTAGTCAGTGGTTAACAACAAGGACCAGACATGCCCTCTCCAGGACGTGGCCCCACGAAACACTGAAGCTGACCCTGAAGCGAGTCAGAGAGAAACTCTGAATTCACGGGCATTGAATTTTTAGCAACCTGAAGGAAAGGGCGCTCAAAACCAACTCTAATATTGTTCTTGTGTTTTACTGTCAGATTAAATTACAGGTTTTATGGATGATTAAATTTTAGTACATTTAAAAATATATATATATCAATGGCATTGAGTGGCAGAAAATATGGTTAGATTTTCCACACTTGAGTCGTAGTCTTAAAGTCAACTACTGCACCTGATCATAGAAATGCATGACAATGACATGGAAAAATCAGAACTAAACAAATTTATCCTTTTATCTTTCAGAAATATACATATATCAGAAGAGCTTTTTTCTTAACCTCATGCATATAACAAGTAGTTTGAGACATTTTTAAAAATTTTAAGTTATGCCTGAAAATAACCTGAAAGAAGATCCGAAGAATAGCTAACATCGGGTTATGTCCTAAAATTCAAAGCAGGGCAACAGGCCAAGCAACAATATCAACATTCTCCTCCCAGGAAAAAACAAAAAACAATGCTATTGACATCTTCAGTTTGTTAGTAGAGAGATATAAGATTCCCTCTTACGAGTAAACAAAAAATATTTATATATGTTATACCTTGTCATTCCAAAGTCCGATATTTTCACTATACTTGCAGCACTGACCAGACAATTCCTTGCTGCCTATAGAAAGAAAAGAATCCACATTTGAATATAGTCTTTCTTTTGTTTCTACTCTCGTTTTCCTTAGTTTACTTGGGGCCCCACACTACTTCTATGAGCAGCCATGTTATTTTTTTGGTAATACCCATCGATGCTATGTATGATTCAATATATCTGCCCTCATGATGGATTTTAATGATTCTTCAAAGAAATAACCAAAAAGGGTGCCTGGGTGGGCTCAGTCAGTGTGGTGGCGTCTGCCTTTGGCTCAGGTCATGATCCCAGGGTCCTGGGATCGAGCCCCGTATCGGGCTCCCTGCTCAGTGGGGAGTCTGCTTCTCCCTCTTCCTCTCCCCCTGGCTTGTGCTCTCTCTCGCTCACTTTCTCTCAAATAAATAAATAAAATCTAAAAAAAAAAGAAAGAAAGAAAGAAAAAAGGAATAACCAAAAAAAAAGTAAAAAGCAATTTTAATACTTTTCCTTTTAAAAGTTTTAAATCCCTCTCAACAAGTATTTTTTATAACTAGGAAGACTACATCAAAGAGACGTTAAACTATGAATCCTGGCATTAAAAACAGTGTGTATTTTTAAATAATGCAGAGACCATGTATTTGATGCCAAAATAATCCATTTTCAGAGAGCTTCATCAAAGAAAATCATTGATTTGGTTATTGAGCCTCATGTAAGTCAACAGTTTGATAGATTTTGTTCTCTTCTAAGCTGATAGGTGCTTCAGTTAGTCCCAAAACAAAAACAAGGAACTTAAAATGGTAAGCCAGAAGGAGCCAGTTTAGAAGATTTTGACAAATACTAGCAAGGATCTCCAAGCCAAACCACAAGTTAAGCCCTTGACAAGGAAAAGACTCATGCTTAGCCGATAGATTTTAAATGGCATAAAGATGAATAAAATAGAACACAAAAGAAAGCAATCAAGGAAGAAACAGGGGGATCTGAGAAAAGCCACTTGGAGCAAAGAGAATGACCAGAACCATCACCCAAGGAAGTTTTGAATTCTAACCCTGTCAGGAAAGACTGACCTGCAGAGACTAGGAAAGTAAGTTCAGTGGAATAGATACCATATTCATCCCTTCAAAAATGTGTTCCTACTACATGCTGGGGACTGGGGGACATGCCTTGAGGGAGACAGAACAGTGGTCTAAACGGCTATGGAAGGGCTATTGCTATGGAAGAGCGGAGCTGAGCTCTTCTATATGCCAAGAGCAATTGTACGTGCTTACCCATATTAATTCATGTAATCTTCCCAACAAGCCCACAGAAGAAAGGTGGTGTAATTCATACCACGTCCTAGTTAACTAGCTTGCCCAACATCACACAGCTAGTGAGAAACAAAGGCCACATTTCAACCCAGGCTGTCCACCTCCAGAGCAGTACTTCTGAATCGTGGCTGCCCATTGAACTCACTGGGGCATTTGGGGCAAGACAAGCGTTAATTTTTTTTCTTAGGATATAATGTTCGGAGCATTCCAGCACAGAATGATTTAACATTTCTAGTCCTCCTCAGTGAGGAGGTAACACTACTGTGATACTGTTATAACTAAAAACACCCCCACATGGGGGCGGGGGAGCCCTATTTTTTTTTTTTCCTTCAGTTAGGAAAGCTGAAACTCAGGAGGAAAAGCAGAAAAAACCGAACCTACGTAACATTCTGCGTCTGCAGTGATCTTCACCACTGTCTGTCCAGTGCCCGGCAGAGCGCTTGGCCGATACTGGCCCTTGTCACGTATTTGATTATTGGTTGAAAGGAAGAAAAGTGGAAGTAATGGCAGAAGGGAGGGAAGGCGAGAGGAAAGAAAAGTAAAATAGCTTTGGTTAGTTGATGAGCGTGGTAGTTAATCAGTTGAAGGCGTATTTAGAGTAGTGCCTCACTTGGCTACAGCATCAAGGGGCAATTAAAAATAAAGCTACATTTCCCAGACAATTACAATAGGAAAGGGTTTAGAAATTAAGCCAAAGGTATTTTATTTAAAATAGTGAAAGTCCTCGGGATGCTGGGTGGCTCAGTCGGTTAAGCGTCTGCCTTCGGCTCAGGTCATGATCCCAGGGTCCTGGGGTCGGGCCCCACATCAGGCTCCCTGCTCAGCGCGGAGCCTGCTTCTCCCTCTGCCTCTGCCTCTCCCCCACCCCTCTTGTGTTCCCTCTCTCTCTGTCTGACAAATAAATAAGTAAAATCTTTAAAAAAAATAGTGAGTCCTCAATTGTCATATTCTTCTGAATATAATGCCTAGAATAATCAGCCAACTTGCATCCTACTTACTAAATCCCTATGAATGAAGCAGTTCCTCTCCAGATACTCCATCCCTTCACAGGTATCCTGGCACATGCTCAGCAGCATCTCGTTCGTAAGCGTCCCCCTTCTGTCTCTGAGATAGTTCAGCAGGCAGCCGTTCTCCATAAACTCGGTCACAATATACAGTGGCTTCTGCTGGATGCACACTCCATAGAGCTGGACCAGCCTGGGATGAGACAATCTCCTGTTCAAGAAAAAACACACACCAGTGAGCAGATTCATTTTTGCCCTTGAGAGTGCTGAGATTCAATCGGTGATATGCACCAACTCTACGTAATTGTCAACATCAAGATATGAGAAAAGTGAACCCAACCACAGAGAAAGTAGAACAGTTTCCTTTCCAGTGTACGTGCTGCATAAGTGGGGTCAGGAGTTCAAGCAGTACTCCCCAAGTCACTGCAGACGCAGAATGTTACGTAGGTTCGGTTTTTTCTGCTTTTCCTCCTGAGTTTCAGCTTTCCTAACTGAAGCTGCTCAGACAACAGTTCGAGGAGGAAACCATGATTGATGCATTAAAAAAAGAAAGAAAGAAAAATTATTAAAAAAAAAAATAGGGCGCCTGGGTTGCTCAGTCGGTTAAGCGTCTGCCTTCGGCTCAGGTCATGACCCCAGGGTCCTGGGATCAAGTCCTGCAACAGCGAGCCTGCTTCTCCCTCTGCCTCTGCTTCCCCCTCTCTCTGTCTCTCATGAATAAATAAATAAAATCTTTAAAATTTTTTCTAAAAAGGCATTAAAAAAGAAATTTTAGATAAAGTTGGAGACTGAAAAACACTTGCCAACTTGAAACCCTGCTCTGTATTTAGCAATCACACACACACATACACACACACACAACAACACACACAACACATGTCTTTGAATGTTGCCTATTAAAATACACACAGAACTCTTTAGTCCTCTAAACTTCAAAAGTTTATTGTTTCTTCTGGAGCATAGTATTCAATCCCTAAAGGCCTGTTATGCCAAGTAGGCATCATGGAAAACAATATTCAAGTTAATGTTTGTAATTTTAGAAGACGTAAAATAAGCCAACTTCTCTGCTCGTCAAAAGTAACTTGAAATGTTACCAGTTTTCATTCACAGAGGCAAAATAAAGTCAATGACTCAGGGAGATTATTTACCTTAAAATAATGTATATGAGTGATTAATTGACATATTACCATATGATTAGCATGCAAAGCCACTACCAGGTAGTGGGAAAGAGGCGTTCAGAGGATCTCTACATGATTTTAATCTGTAGATACATATCCTCTATATGTATATTTTGTCTGATTTATCTTTCTCATTTATAAAGTGTATTTTTCAGTTAAGGGATGCCATTTATATGTATGCAGAATAACGGCAGGAAAGTCACTCTTAAAATGGAATATTGACTTGCCATGAGAAAACCACCACGCTGAGACCCACACATAAACATCTGAGAATTCAAACATTACACTGCGTTTGCTTAGGAATATCACCAGAGCAGTGACAAGTATGTTGATGGAACTAACACAGGTGATACAATAGAAACCACGTGGGAGTCAGTCTGCCAATTAAACATGGTAGGGAAGACTTCCTGGAGGAGGTGACATTTAAACTACACACTTAACAAAAAGGAGGTAATACAGTATTACCAAGCTGTGTATGCTTGGCAGATAGAGCTCAATGTGTGTCAGCTAGGCAATTTTGTAAAGATGAATGGATTTGCAACAGGATTTCAGAAGGAAATTTTTCTGCCTCACTTTCAAAAAAATCAGGAAAAAATAGACTGTGTTCAAACCATCTGAACTGACTTAAAAATAAGCCATGAGCTTCATTCCTGCCTCTGTAAACTTCCAGGAGCCATTGGTATTTCTCACACTCTGCGCATCTTCCACAGTCCTCAAAATATCATCCCCAGAAACCTTGACCCGAAATGCCCAATAAGGCTTGAAGCTTTCAAGAATCCTCTTGTCATGACATTGGACATCTGTAATTCTTTCTTGTTCCATAGGAGTTTCTACGGCTTCAACTTTCCCTGAACTAAATGTCTCCCAGTCATTCTTATGATACCTCTTGAATCAACACAGCAATATAATGTTTTGTCTCTCCTTTAGATGTAGGAAAACTAGGGTCCGATGCAGGTCGTATCAGGGAATACAGACCAGACAGATATATGCCTGAGGTCACCCAGGGGCACACGATCAGCTTTGGGAAGCTGATATCACTGGAAAATTGTGTTTATCATAGCTTCCCTTGAAATTCACTTTATTGTAACTGGATGGGAAGAACATTTTGATACGACACTTGGGGTAGGGTTGAGAGCCCTCAGAGACAGCACTGCTCTGCCATTAAAGGAGAATGGGTCCAGTTAATCACTTCTGGTTTTTTGGTTGGTTTGTCTGTTTGTTTGTTCAGTTGACGTCTGACATTTAGAACAGAACTAAATTGCTTTGGATAACAGAATCTAGGTAATGCCATCTAGGGTTTTTGTTTTTCACCACATTGCTGCTCCTGCAAGTAAGTGTTGAACAAAGACTTAAAGAAAGTCAATGGATTTGATTTGGCTTGTCCGGATCCAGCCCAGATTACAGACATAAACCACAACCACATATTCAACAGAGTCAAATGCTGATCTGGGAAATCACAGATGTGATCCCATAGGAACGGCATCCGACAGGCCACAGGAGTCACTTCTGTTAGAGCTCTGGGTTCTTAAATTCTCTGAAAGCAAATACTTTATCCGTATATGACTATTTAAATAAAATCAACATATTTTGCTTCCGGGAAAAAAAAGAAAGAAAAGAAAAGAAAAGAAAAGAAAAGAAAAGAAAAGAAAAAAAGAAAGAAAGAAAGAAAGAAAAGAAAAGAAAAGAAAAGAAAAGAAAAGAAGAAAGGAAAGGAAGAAAACCATGTAAAGAACATACATGCTTGTCACTTCCATGGATTTCTTCATGTAATTCACACACTGATGCAGTGAAAAAAGTATTGTTATCTCCATTTTACGAGTGAAAAAACTGAGGCTTGGAAAGGTAAAAAAACTCACCCCAGGTCACGCAGGGGTCAAGTAATTTGCCCAGGTCACACAACTAGCTTGGGCAGAGTTGTGACATAAACCCAAGTGTGACTACTCCAAAACCCATGTTCTTTCCATGACACCAGAATGTTGTACGCTGTGTATCTGGTGCTGTATGCTTATACTCACATCATCACTTTAGCCTCTTCGATGAAATCCTCTTCAGACATGGAGCCTTCGCTGATGGCCTTGATAGCCACCCGGATGTGGGCTCGCCATTCACCTAAATAGACCACCCCAAACTGGCCGCTTCCAATCTCCTTTACAAAAGCCAACTCAGCAGGATCTATCTCCCACTTTTCTAGAAAAGTAAAACATCCATATTACAAGTACGGAAAAATTTTAGCTAGAAGAGATTCAGGAATTATCTAGACCTACTCTATTCTTTCACAAAGAGGTTAAAAATTTTATCAGTGAGGGGAACAGAACCGTAACCATTTGTAATACTCTCATGGTCATTTACATGTGTAATTCCAGAACTCAAATTTAAACATACAAACTTGACTTGCTTGGAGAGGAATTATGGATATCAAAACACTTTCTCTTTCCAGAGAGACCCAAGTTAAAAGGCAACACTTTGCCTTTCTGAACCAAACCTACCAAAACTATACCTGGCCCCAAGAATATGTATGTCCCCATCTATTTTTGTCCTGCTGAGTAAACTTGTGAGGCACAGAACATTTGGTCCCCCACCTCGCCCCCTATATCACTCCTCTGCTCACTCCCACCCCTAAAGGGCTTTTCTGCCTTGGTGTCTTCTCCTAGGGAAAAGCCTAACAAATTCACCTAATAAATACATGCACTGCTAGGATTCTAACTCACATATATCTAAGTGTACGTTTGAATTGAAATTTGTGTTATGGTATATTTCACTTGCATAGAAGCCAAATGAGGAAAAAGTAACTGTTTTTAAAATAACCCTCTTGAAAACACTTGGGAAGGATCCAAGCTTTCCTTTCCAGTACCTCCTTTTGCATAGCAACACCGCCATCTGCTGGAACTTTAGAATAATGCAGTTAAAAGAATTGTAGAGGCTGATGACCCTTATACCAGCTTTGCAAAGTGCTCCCCCTCCCAATAGCAGGGTACGTTTTAAAAGTAACACGGGAGAATATATTTATGACTTTGATATTGGCATAAACTTATTCAACAGAATATAACCCTAAAGGAAAATATTGACAAATTACACTTCATAAAAATCCTCTTTATCAATTGCACCCCATTAAGAGAGGGAAAAGGTAAGCCACAGATTGGGAGAAGATACCTCTAAAACATGTAACCAGTAAAGAATGCCTATTTCAGAATATGAAAAATCAACTAGAAAAAGGCAGATAACTATATTTTTAAGGGTTAAAAAACCTAAATAGAGTATTTTTCACAAAAGAGAATACCCAAATGGCCACTCAAGCTATAAAAAGTTGATCAAAATAATCAGTCATCAGGGAAACGCAAATTTAAACCACGATTAGATACCACTACTACACACAGCAGATTGGCTAAAGTGAAAACCAAAGAAAAGAATCCACGAGAATACTAAATATTGGCAAAGGTGTGGAGCAGCTAGAATGCCCCTACGCTATTGATTGAGGCGTAATTTGGCATAAGCTTTTTAGAAAACGAACTAAATCTGAGTGTGTACATACATACTCTATGACCCAGCAATTCTACTTTTAAGTATATATCCAACACTGTTGGAGCTTAAATGTGTACTGAACTTCATCAAAAGACATGCAAGAATGTCCATAATGATGTTATTGATGAGATAACAATTGGTTTCAACCCAACTGGCCATCTAACAGAGGATGGGTAAATCAACCGTGGTATAGTCATGCAATGTCGCACTATACCACAGTGCAGATGGACCAACCACACCCAACATCACGGGTGAAGAAGGAGAAGCCAGATACAAATGCATGGTGTCTTATTCCATTTATATTAAATAGTCAAAACCAGGCAAGACTAATTGAGCTATAGAGTTATGAGTTGTGCACTGTTCTACATGTTAAAAAATTGAGTTTATTTTTAAAAAATTAAACAGGACTATGCTTAACTTAAATAAACAGCTAATGGCAGAACTTTTATTATATATATTGTATTAAGGGCAGAGTAATAACCCAGGATCCATAATACCCTGAATCATTCTCCCATCCTAATTAAAATAGAGACCCCGAGTCCTGGTTATCTGATACACTATATAATTATATGATCATTTTCTCAGTATTTTCTGTTTCTCACTAATGAGAGAAATTTAAGGGAATAAAGTGTCACCAAATTACAAAACAGAATTCTTTGGCTCTTCTTTATTCTCACGGATTTGCAAGTACACATCTGCTAGAAAATAGTTCAAATTAAACTTTCTATGGGTTGTATTTTAAAAAGGTGAAGAGGACAATCTGGGCAGCTCTTTTTAGCAGGTTCTCTTGGAGAACAGTCATTTCCCAGCCACCCTTGTACCCGGAGAGCAACAGCTCAAACAGCCAAATAAAAAGAATTCTAATTTATCAAAAGAACGCCTGTTTAATGTATAATGAAATTTGAAGTAAAATTGAAACATCTTTCCGAAGTTCAAATTGCTCTTGTGAGATGCATAAATTTAAGTGTCTCAGAAGGGGGATTTAAACTTTGAAAGGAAACCTATCTAGACATCTCAGAAAAGCTAAGAATTTAAAGAACGTAGAGGGAACGTGGAGTAGATCCTTTACTGGATTTGATATTGTACTTGGGTGCATGCGCATACATTACCGTAGCTAAAACCAGCTGTGGCTGGCAAACAGCTGCCCATCAGTCCAACTGGGTAGCGGAGACGGGTCATGAGGCCTGGGGAGAGACAGAAATTGGCATTTCAAGCCTACTTACTGACATAAGAGAAAAAAAACAATGTATTAGACGACGATGCCAATCGTCAAATAAATTAGGCGGGAAAGTATTCTCCATTAGCCTATTTACTTATTTTCCCCATTTTTCATAAAATAATATTTGCTCATGGGACACACATCTTTTTAATTTATTTTTTTTATTATTAACATATAATGTATTATTTGTTTCAGGGTGGAAACACATTTTAAAATCTAAGAAAATTTAAAGACAAAGTAAAGATCTCCCTAAATCTTAGCAGCCAGAGATGCACTGTTATTATTCTGGTGAACACCCCTGCAAAAATCTCTGTATGTGTACATGAAAGCATATACACACCCAATATGTTTCACAGAAAAGTAAATGTCTTGCTATAAGCTTTTTACACTCAATATGTCATTGATATACGGCAGTGACTATAAATAGAGCTGAAAGTTACTTCTAAGATGCCACTATTGTAAAATATGCTGTATGTTTTTGAACATAAATTTTTAGGTACCTCTCAAATTATTGCCTTAGGATAAATTCCTTAAAATGTGATTTCTTGATCAAAGCACATATAGAAAAACTGTACTAATTCATTCAAGCACCAACAGTGTTTAAGTGTACCCATTTCCTGACTCCACTTTTTGAGAGTAGTTTTTTTTTTTTCTTTTCATTTTTTCTTTAATAACATGGTAGCATAAATGAGACTTCTTTTGATTGGGTCAACATGTAGTATTCTGTTCCATCAATTTCAATTTAGTTCAACAAGCTTTTGTTATTTATTTCCTCAACTAATGTTTATTTGGGGCCTGCTTTGTGCCAAGCACCATCCAGATGGTGGGAGACCTCAGTGAAGCAGTGAGTAAGCCAGTGATGGTCGCTGCTCCCGTAGAGCTTACAGTTTAGTGGGGGAAGAGAAAATAAACAAGTACATGCACACCCAAGAAAAAACAGAAGATGATGAGTGGTAAGCAGAGTAGATACAATACAGCTTCTATCGAGTAGGTGCTCCGGAAGGCCTCTCTGACAAGATGACAGCTATGCTGACATCAACTGATAAGGAGCCATCTTACAAAGATCAGGAGGAAGAGCATTCTGGGCAGATGGAACAGCATGTGCAAAGGCTGGAAGACAGAAAGAAACGTGGCCAGTATAAGAAGAGAAGGAAGCATCATTAAGTGCCTATTGTGTGCAAGACACTCTTCTAGGTAGATCTCAAAGATTCTGGAGGACCAAAGATGAATAAGGTGAGGACTCTGTACTCAGGGGCTCAATCTCAGTGAGGGAAGACAGGCAGAGAAAGGCAATTCCAATATACAAGGAGTAAATCCTGTGCTAGAGATACACAAGATGCTCCAGGACACAGTACCTCACACATTTTTGGATTTGAAGAAGTCTTCTGAAAAGAAATGATACCTGAGATGAATATGGCAAGTGGAGTTAAGCCATGAAGAGAATCTATGAAAAACACTCCAGGCAGAGGGAACAGCATGAGATGATACCTAGAGGTATGAAGCAGGATGGGCTACTTGACAAAAGGTGAGAGATAGAAGAGGCAAGAAATTACACTTGAGAGGCAGGTAATATTCTGGTTATGATGGGCCTTGTAAGCCATGTTAGGGAACATTACATCATCCTGCAGGTGAGAAGGAGCCATTGAAAGTTCCCAAATAAGGGAGTGGCATGGTCAGATTTACATTTTTGGTAGATCATTCTGATATCAGTGTAGACGATGGATTGAGGGGAAGTCAACATTGAAGACAAGACCAGTTAAGAGGCCATTACAGTTGTCCAAGTGAACAATGATTAGAGCAGCACTAGAAGACAAAGAGAGGCAAGAACCTATATGAGACACACTTAGGATATGAAATTCATTGCACTTGATAATTAACCAGAAGTTGTAGAACAAATAGTATTAAAATTTGTATGGAATCGCAAAAGGCCCTGAATAACCAAAGCAGTCTTGAGAGAGAAAAAACAAAGCTGGAGGTATAACACTCCCTGATTTCAAACTATACTACAAAGCTATAATAATTAAAACAGTATGGTACTGGCACAAAAACAGACACATGGATCAATGGAACAGAATAGAAAGTCCAGAAATAAACCCAAGCTTATCTGGTCAATTAATCTTTGACAAAGAAGGCAAACACATACAATGGTGAAAAGATCCCCATTGATGTTCTCTTCAATAAATGGTGCTGGGAAAACTGGACAACTATATGCAAAAGAATGAAAGTGGACCACTTTTTTACACCACACACACACACGCAAACTCAAAATGGATTAAAGACTTAAATGTAAGACTAGAAAACATCAAACTCCTAGAAGAAACCATATGTAGTAAGCTCTTGGACATCAGTCTAAGCAATATTTTTTTCATCTGTCTCCTCAGGCAAGGCCAACAAAAACAAAAATAGACAAATGGGACTACATCAAACTAAAAAGTTTTTGCACAGTGAAGGACACTATCAACAAAACAAAAAGGCAACCCACTTGAATGGGAGAAGGTATTTACAGATGCTATGACCAAAAAGGAGCTAATATCCAAAATATATAAAGAATTCATACAACTCAATATCAAAAAAAGACCAAACAATCCAATTTTTAAAAAATGGGCAGAGGACCCAAATAGATATTTCCCCAAAGAAGACATACAGATGGTCAACAGACACATGAAAAGATGCTCAGCATCACTCATCATCAGGGAAATGCAAATCAAATACACAATGAGATATCACCTCACACCCGTCAGAATGGCTAGTATCAATCAGACAAATGTCGGTGAGGATGCAGAGTAAAGAGAACCCTCGAGCACTGTTGGTGGGAATGCAAAATGGTGTGGCCACCATGGAAAACAGTGTGGAGGTTCCTCAAAAAAACTAAAAATAAAACTACCATACAATCCAGCAATTCTTCTTCTGGGTATTTCTCCAAAGAAATAAAAAACACTAATTTGAAAAGATATATGCACCCCTATGTTTATTGCAGCATTATTTAAATAGCCAAAATACAGAAGCAACCTAAGTGTCCACTGATAGATGAATGGATAAAGAATATATGGCTGGAATAATGAAATATTCTTCAGCCATAAGAAAGAATAAAATCTTGCCATTTACAACAACATGGATGGACCTAGGTGGTATTATACTAAGTGAAAAAATCAGAGAGAGAAAGACAAATACTGTATGAATTCATTTATATGTGGAATCTAAAAAAACAAAGCAAACAAACAAAACAAAACTGAAACATACTCATAGAAACAGAACAATCTGGTGGTTGCTAAAATGAGTGTGGGGGGTGGTAGGATAGGGAAAATAGGGAAAGGGGATTAAAAGCTACAAATTTTTGTAGGAGACACAATGTATGGCATGTGTTAATAATATGTAACAACTTTGTATGGTGACAGATGGTAGCTAGATTTATTGTGGTGATTACTTTGTAATGTACATAAATGTTGAATCACTATGTTATATACCTAAATATACTATTGTATGGCAAATACACTTCAATAGAAGAAAGTTTTCCAATAACTGAAGAGAAGAAGGAGGAGGAGGAGGGGAAGAAGAGAAGGGGGAGGGGGAGGAGGGGGAGGAGGAGGAGGGAGAAGGAAAAGAGGAAGAAAGGGAGGGAGGGGAAGGGTGGGGCAGGGGAGGGAGAGGAGACAGAGGGGGAGGAGGAGGAGGAAAGAAGTTATCCATTAAGGAGAATAGAATCATCTCTTGTGACTCCTCTATGTTTCCAGCCCCTGTAATTGGCAGGATGATGACACTATTATCTGAAATGGACAACAGGAAGAAGAGTAGGTTTGGAGAGAAAGCAGTGGTTAAGATGAAGAGTTCCATATCATCACTGAAGTTCAGGGCCTTGGGATTGCAAGTGCCTGGGACTACCAGGCAGAAGAATTCTGCAAAGGGAAATGTCTAGGGTGAGGAGAGAAGTGACTGGGGACAAATCCCTGCAGAACACCAATGTTTAAGGGAAGAGTAGAAGTAAGACCCATTGGGAAGAACTTTAAGGAATGATCTGAATTCAAGAACAAGAAAAGACAATGTCAAAACATCTGGAAAGCGGGGAGTTTCAAGGGGTGACATGTCAAATATAGCAGAGAGGGCTTGAAAATATAAGAACTAAAAAGCATGACCCTACAGGTCAATATGGGGGTCACTGGTAAAACACAGAGGCAGAAGCCAGATTGCAGACACCTAAAAAGCAAATGGAAAATGGACCAAGTGGAGACAATGGATGTGGACACATTTTTCCAAAAGTGTGACTTGGAAGAGCAATGTCTAAAGGAAGAAAGGACCAAGGGAGGGCTTTGTTTTTTGGCTTTTTGAATAAGAGATTCTTAAGGATGTTTACAAGGTTAAGGGAGAAGGTAAGAAGAAATGGACGAGATACAGGAGAGGAAAGAAGAGTGGATGGTGGATGGTCCAAGCAGGAGAGGAGTGGAGGGAACAGGGGCATAGGCTCAGCCTTACCAGTACTGGAAGGAGTGAGGGGAGGATGAGAGCTTGGCAGCAGGAGGACAAGATTGAGTGAGCTCATGTCAGGTGGCTTCAATTTTCTTAATGAAGTAGACAGCTAGAGGTTTGCTGAGAGGGCAGTGGATAATACTGGAAAAGGGGTCTTGAGGAGAATGGTAAAAGTTTGAAGAGAGAACAGGAAAGGATACTTACCAATGACTCAGAAGACCTAGTTGAGGTTAGAGCCCTCATCGAGTTGGGACTCTGTAACACATGATCCCAATAAAGAACATAACAAGGAATTTCTTTAAGACCCTAACGCTGTCTTCTAATTTTCAAAGTTCTTATTTGCTAAACATTTTTATTCTGTGATTTATTTATTATTCTATGATATACTACCAGGGGTTTAATGATAGTCTATCTTTCTGACAGAAAGAAGTCTGTCACTCTCTTGGCATTGTCCTTACTTCTGGGAAAGAGATGGAGTGTCATGAACTAAACTGACCAGAAGTCAAAAAGTAGGCAAGATAGTCATGGGCTCTGATTCACAGCGTGCTCTGAAACTGGACCCTCCAAAGTAGCCTCCGATGATCTGATCTGTCTTTTTCTGGAGGCTATAGCAGTCACTGAGTGCAGACGCCAGAGCCAGTGGGTTCAATGGCTCTAAATAGGTCTCAAACATTCCTCGAGTTCAAATCTCAGCACAAACACTTATTAACTGTGTAATCATGAGTACCACTCATGTCTCAGTTCCTTCATCTGTAAGATGGAGATACCAACAGCACCTACTTCATAGGATCATTCTGAAAATTAAATAAATAAATATATATAAAAGCACTCAGAACAGGGTCTGGCCCAAAGTAAGTCTTCAATAAATATCGCTATTTCTGGGTCCCCTTCCCTTCCTCTTAGCATCCTTCTTTCTTGTTATATCTTTTGTACTTTCTTTTCTCCCTAATAAATAGCAGCTATAGTTGGAAGTTTTTCTTTTTTGTTGTTGTTGTTGTTTTGTTTGAATCAGTTTTTTCTTTTTTTTAAGATTTTATTTATTTATTTGACAGAGAGAGGGAGCAGGGGGAGCGGCAGAGGGAGAGGGAGAAGCAAGCTTGCTGCTGAGCAGGGAGCCCGACATCAGACTGGATCCCAGGACCCAAGGATCATGACCTGAGCTGAAGGCAGATGCTTAAATGACTGAGCCACCCAGGAGCCCCTGATCCAGTTTTTTCTTTTTAAAAGTGATCTTTTATGCATTATAAGAATAATTTATGTATATCGTAACAAAAATATCAAACCCTAAGCAATCTCATCAGGCAGAAAATAAAAGCTTCCCTTACCCCCAGTGTCATTCCCCAAAAGTAAACATTAAGTTTATAGTCTGTTATAATCTTTTCAGTTTAAAAATTCTTACCTAAACTTTAACAGAATTTTTCTATGCACTCATATGTATGTATTTTTGTTTACAAAAGTGGGACTATATTCTCACATACTGTTTTGCACTTTTTTTCTCTTTACTAAACAACTTATCACTAACATCTCTTCATGTCAGCACATCCTGATCTACCTTAGTATTTTTTTTAACCACACCAGCATAACCACTCTGTTTCTCAAATTTTTTCTGAAGGGAAGGAAAAGAGGACTATAAAGAAAAAAACTCAGAACTGATCTCCTGATTCTAAGGGTTTCTGTCTCTACACATGAATATGTCCTCCCTGGTCCCACTCAGACTCACCGCTACTTCCTCTCTAACCAAACTCCCAGAGACCATCTGGAATATCCATGTGGACTCATCCCATAAATGGATAAAAACTTCCTTGGATTTACTCTTGACATATAGACCAGTATAATGGAAAAGTGGCCACTTTCCAAAAGGATTTTTTTTTTTTTGTCAACACAACTTTTCATGAGAGAAATCTAAAATAATGGCAAGAAATCAAAATAATATGAAAAGTTACAATGGGTTCCAAATTCTATAATATTGAGGTAAGAAGATTCCCCTATGGGTTCAAGGCGGTCCGGGAGAGGTTGGGGGAGGGCTAAAGGCCAGAGCTGTGACTGTAATTGTGGTGGAACTTTCTGGAATCTTATATCTTTCCATAGATAATAAGTTTGCAAAATTAGCAACTATTGCAAACAACACTTGAAGAAGGGGGTTAAATAATGCTTCTGCTTTATTTACGTCAAATTTTAACTGCGAAAGGCTGTGTCCTATACAACTTTTTGTGTTCTCCAAACAGAAAGAACAGAGAATGAGATATTTAAGGGTAATGTTCTACACGACTGAAGTAGAGAGTAAATTTATGGGGGCATGATTATCGAGGGCACTTGAAATGCCATTACACTTAGCCCTATGTAAATTTCAAGAACAAATGCATTGATGATTACATTGCCTTTTGCTTCTCTGCCAGCTATCATTTTTCCTAACCTGGCAGAAATGTAAAAAATCAACCTACCTCTTTTCCCTTGACTAGAAAAACAAAGAAGCATCAATGAGAAATGTTCAAAACACAAGTTATATTTCAGGCTCTTACAGATCTCTGCAGGGGTATTTGCTCCTGTTAAAGTGTCTGAGACCAAAGATGCATTGCCTGTCTGGGGCCAGGCTCCCTGACTCTCCCAGCCTGAAGCTCCTGCCTTACCTGCCGCATTGTGCTGGTGATACCAGATCAAGTCAGGGATTGATTGAAAGAGGTGTCTTTCAGCCACGTACCACTGTCCCGAGTCATTCTTTTTAATCTGATAATGTTTGATGGTAGCCTCCATATTTCTACAATCAATAGAATGTGAATTAGTAAACAAGCAAAAGGTCACTTCGGAACTAAGTCAATTCGTGAAGCGACAGGACTCCACCTCTAAAACTTTTATCCTAGTGACACTATACACTGCAGAGTGGGTTAGATCCAACCGGTGCCTCGGCACGCCTGGGTAAATTCCTGAGCCATCTATTGGGTCCTTAGATTCGAACATAACTTCAGCCAAAGTTGTCTAGTTGACAACTCCGTTGTCCAAAATAGTAGAGCCCGTCAGGGACACTTATAAGTATTTAGTTATCAGTTCAATGAGTGAATAAATGCACTGCGAGGGATATAAGGACATATGAAACAAAGAAAGAAGGAAAACCGATAGAGAGTATATTGATGAGCACTGGGGCTCTAGGCAGCCTCGAGAGACTGTGGAACACGTCTGAGAATTGTCCCACCAGAGTGCAAAGGAGCTGAGGGGCTAATCTTCCATTCCTCCTTGATGGAGGGTTGCTCCTAGGATGTTAACTCTCAGGCACCTCCAGTCTACCCATGGGGACCCCGAGTTCCCACAGCCAGAGAACGTCCTCCAGCAGAAAGGCACAGGACGCTTTCTGAGTGCAGGAGAATGCTCTGCAGGTAAACCCCAAGGGATATGAGGAAAGGACCACCATTGTCTGCTACCACTAAGCCAACTTCCTCATGGTTGAGAAAAGGAGATGGGAGGGAGAAGTCCCTTAACTTACCAAAGTCACACACAGAGCTTGTTAGGAATAAAACTCGAATCGATCAGTTGTATTAACTTCCAGGCCAGCAATCTTCTGTGCTAAGACCTCTCTTTCTCCATGTGACAGTGTCTCACTAAGAAAGACTGTCCCAAGAATCGTTACCTCTAAAGTGATCAAAATCACAATTGCTTACCTTCTAGCTTTTATAAACACAGAAATTGTGTAGGATCCCAAATGTCTTGAATCTCTGACAATAAATGCACCTTCTTTAGACTGCAAAACAATTCATTGTACAGATTTAGTCGTTATTAGGAAGAAAGACAAACCTACATCTCAGGAATGAAAACCAAACCATACTGACTTACTACAAGTGGATAAGATTGTTTTCACAATTATATGCAATCTTATCTCCCTTATACGTTAAGAAGTCACACACACAAAAATATTTAATTGGGACAAGAATTTATAATGTATGAGTATTTTTAAAACCTTGGTCCCGATTTTTCTAAGAAAATTTCTGCATTTGACAACCTTGTACCCCACCATTTCATTATTTTTGTTATATCAATCAAGGTAATTGATACTTGCTGATGAACAGGAAGCGCTGTGAGACAGATTGGCAGGTTGTATTTTGGAAGAAAAGAAACAACACAGTAGGTGGGGTGAGGGAGGCAGCAAGAAATACATCTGGAAAAGCAGGGAGGGAGTGGGAAAAGGGAGCAGAATCCATGACAGGGATGGAGAGAGGATAAGCTTTGAGGGAGTCTGGAGAGAAGAGCGGAGGAGTGATTTTAGTTGCTG
This sequence comes from Phoca vitulina, assembly GCF_004348235.1. Classification (NCBI taxonomy): domain Eukaryota; kingdom Metazoa; phylum Chordata; class Mammalia; order Carnivora; family Phocidae; genus Phoca; species Phoca vitulina. The sequence continues at coordinate 34,908,491 of NW_022589706.1, forward strand.
CCAGGGTATGGGAGAGACAAGAAGAGAACGGGCAGGAAAGAAGAGTATTTTAAGTTTGATGTTAGGTTATAAATTGGATTCCCACTGACATCCTCTGGGAACCCCCAATAAAGCTGTAAATTGTTTTCAAATGACTTGGAATGTTGGACTGTTTGGTTTGTGTTGTTTGTTTGATATCATAAAAAAAAGTTTCCACCTTTACTTAGTGTGTTTACACTTGTGGAGAGGGAACCATCTCAGAAGCTTGCCAAATGTGTGAAAGTTTACACTTTCGAAGTGCCAACAACTTGCCTGAGAATTGCCCTAACCCAACAAACACCATGGTGTAACCCTCAAAGTGAGCACGATACATTAAGCAAAGCCTTCTCTTCCTTCTAGATGCTTACCAAGGAACAAGCCTCATTTTCTGGTCAAACTTTTAAACCAAAAAATCTCTTACAGCCATTTAAAATAATAAAAATCTAGCTTTTATTGAATTCCTACCATGTCCACGGACTGGGTTACAAACTATAGAGGACAGAAGGTATAAAAGATGGAGATGTAAAAAGCGAAGTTGTACGTACAGTGGCTACGTAGGTAGAATATATATACACAGACGTAGAGATGCTATGCGTTCAGTCAAGTTGTCTAAGTAGTGACCTCCTCTTCAAGGTGGAAAGAGTGCAAACAGTCATGACCACAAAGCAATAAAAGTAGAAATTAATAACAAGCCCCAGAGGAGAAAGCTACTACTGCATGGATATTTTCAAGTTCTCTTTTATATAACTCAAGGAAATTCAAATAAAAATGAAAACATCTAGAAAATAATAAAGAAATGCCACATATCGGAAACTCTGCTATACAGTTCAAACAGTACTCAGTCTTCATGCTTACATCAATAAACAAAGGAAATACAAAATAAATGTATCTACCTCAAGAAGTTAGGGCAAGAACCAGGTCAAGTGGAAGAAAGAAATGAATGAAGACAAAAGCAGAAAACAATCAATTATAAAAACAAAAATATAATAAAGCTAGTCATTAAGTTCAAAATCTGGTTATAGAGGGAAAAACAATGAAATAGGTAAGTTGCTAACCAATCTAACCAATAAATAAGAGGGGAAATATATCAAAAAAATAAGCCACAAAGATCCAGAAAAAAAATGAGAGCATCACCTTGACTCTACACAATACATTTGAAAATTTGAATGAAATGAGTGATTACCTAGCAAAACATAAAATTTATCAAAATTGATTCCAGAAGATCTGGAAATGTTAATGGACCTACTGAATGGGAAAATGGATAAGGCTTTAAAAGAGCTACAACATTAAAAACACCATGGAGGACATATTGTGATGCTGCATGATTCCAGAGCATGTGAAAAGAAGAAAAACTTATAAATTTTTATATAAAGTGGGTTTAATATCAACACCAACAACACAGCAAAGATTGTGCACAAATCTCACTCATGTCCACTCAAAAATCCTAATTAAATATTAACAAACTGAATCCAGTAGCACAGTGGAAGAATAATATACCATGACCAAGAAGGACTGCATACAGGAATGAAAAAGTAATTCAATATTAGGGATTTTATTAATTCATCCTAGTAACAGATCTGAGAAGAAAAATCTCATGAACAACGCCATAGATATTGAAAGGGCATTTGACAAATTTCAACTTCTAGAATCAGTTTTCTTTAAATTCTCAGTAAAATAGTAATAAATATGTACTTCTCTAACACAATAGTCCATGTTTACGTTAGTCCCAAGTCCAGCGTTATGTTTTCTGTGGGAATCATTCCAACTAAAATCAGGAAAAAGAAATGCCCACTGTCAGCACTGGTATTTAATATTGTTCTGAGACGCCAGCTAATGCAATTAAATGAGAGGCCAAAAAAAAGAAAGAAAGAAAGAAAAGAAACCAAAACAAAACAAAAAACCTACCAAGAAATACTGTATTAAATTATAAAAAGGAGCTGAAATCATCACTGTTTGCTATTGATAAGAGTCTACCTGAAACTCGTGAGAATCAACTAAAAACTACCAAAAAAAGTTTTGAATTCACCAAGTCTTCTGTTACAAAATTAATTCACAGAACTCAAGAGCTTTCATAAGTAAAAAAAAAAAAAAAAAAAAAAGATACCCATTTATAGTAGCAACAGAAAAATACACAAACAAATGTGCAAGAGCTATATGAAGAAAACTTTAAAATGATCCTAAAGGGGCTCCTGGATGGCACAATCAGTTGGGCGACTGACTCTTGGTTTCTGCTCAGGTCATGATCTGAGTCTTGAGATCAAGCCCCGCGCTGGGCTCTGCACTCAGCCTGGAGTCTGCTTGGAATTTTTCTCTCCCTCTCCTTCTGCCCCCCTGCCACACCGTGCACACGCTTTCTCTCTCTCTCTCTCAAAAAATAAATAAATCTTTAAAAATAAATCAATAAAATGCTCCTAAAGAATATAAAGATGTTTACTTTTCTCATTAGGTTTTCAATCCATCCAAGATTTATTTTTGCTTGAAGTAGGGACCTAATTTTAATTTTTTCTACAGGAATAATTAATATGGGTCCCAGAACAAACTGGTCCCCAAACCCCACTGATTTGTAATGCCCAAACAATTTTCCCTAAATTACTCTGTAAATTTAATACACCAGCAGGAAGCTTTTTAAAACTAGGCAAAATAATTGTGAAGTTCATATGTATAAAATGTATCTCCAGAGTATTTCTGGAAAAGAAGAATGAGGGAGGCTAGCCACACAAAGAGAGCCTCAGTATTTGAAATATTATAAAGGTATCACCTAAATACACAGGCTGATCAATAAAACCAAGTAGTGAGTTCAGATGTAGTCCAACATAGGAGCTGTGCTTATGATGAAAGTGGTACCTCAAATCAATACAGAAAAGATAGACACTTGGTAACTATCTAGAAAAAATAAAATAAAATCAGATCCATACCTCACTCTACATCAGGAATAATTACAAATGAATCAAACATGTCTATGTAAAAAATAAAACCAATGAAGTAATCAAGAAACATGGGAATTTTTTTTTAAAAGCTCAGAGTGGGTAAGATAATTCGAACCTGACACAAAGCTTTAAAAAATTTGTCTGATAAATTCAAACACATAAAATTTAAGCACTATTCATGGCAAAAAAAAAAAAAATATGACAGTTGAAAAACTGGGGAAAGTATTGCCACATATTACAAAGAGCTAATTTCCTTAATGTAGCTACATAGGTCCTACGAACTGTGAGGAAAGCATTAAAAAAAAGCAACAACAGAAAATTTTGCAAAGGATATGAACAGACATCTTACAGAAAAGGAGATACAAATATTTAAAATTTCATATACACAGAGATGCTTAACATTTTTGGGATAGGAGAAATGTAAATGAAACCCACACTGAGATGAGATGTCAGAGAGCAAAGTGCCACACATTTCATTAAACATTTGCTGGAAAGGTTGTGAGAAAATGGGCACTCTTACAACTTTTAGCAGGTATGTAAATTGTACAACTCCTGTAGAGGGTATTTAATACCTCCCCAAATTAGAAATGTACATTCCCTTTGACCCAGAATTTCTATCTTGGGGGATTTATCCTACATATACACTCACATAAATGGGAAAAGCTGTGTAGGTAGGTTACCTATAGCAGCACTGTTTTGTTTTGTTTTGTTTTTTTAAGATTTTTATTTATTTCTTAGAGAGAGAGACACAGTGAGAGAGGGAGCACAAGCAGGGGGAGTGGGAGAGGGAGAAGCAGGCTTCCAGCCAAGTGGGGAGCCCGATGTGGGGCTCGATCCCAGGACCCTGGGATCATGACCTGAGCCAAAGGCAGACGCTTAATGACTGAGCCACCCAGGCGCCCCAACAGCACTGTTTCAATAGCAAAAGAGTGTATACCACTTAAATTCCCATTAAATTTTTTTAAAGATTTTATTTATTTATTTTAGAGAGAGCACACGCAGGGGGAGGGCAAGAGGAGGAGGGAGAGAGAATCCCAAGCAGACTCTGGGCCAAGCGCAGAGTCCCACGCAGGCAATCCCACAACCCCGAGGTCATAACCAATCCGAAACCACGAGCCCAGTGCTCCACCCCTCCATTAAATTTCTTAAATAAAGTGTGATATGTCCAATGTAAGAAATACTATGCAGCTGTAGAATGAATGAGGACACTTTCTGTGTATTGACGTGAAAAGTTTCCTTCCCAATACATATTGCTGAGTGAAAAAAGTAATGCACACAAGAGTATATATAATATGTTACCATTTGTGTAAAAATAACAATATAAGAAAATATATTTCTAGTTGTTTGTGTATGTATTAAATATCTCTGAAAGGACACAAAATAAACTAATAATAGAAGTTTGTCTATGGGGAAGGGAACTGGTATCTTGGGGACAAGGATGGGAGAAAACTTCAAAATCTTTTGATTTTTAAACTATATGAACATGCCATTGAAATGTGAAATAAATAAAATTATAAAATACTTCCAGAAAAATTTATGCAATCAATTTGAAAATAAATATAAAGTAGGCAACTCTCCACGTAAATATAAAATGTCAAACATCTCAAGAAGAAAAGGAAATTAAATCAGTACTCAATTATCTGTTTGAAAAAGCTGCATGTCCAAACTATTTTATGAGAGATATATGTAACTTCAAGGAGCAAATAACTTCTATTCAATATAAACTATTTTAAAGATTGGAAAGAGACAAAACCTCATGTCCCAACTCATTTTATGAGGCTAGTACAGCCTTTATACTAAAACTAAACAAAGAGAGTGGGAAATTAGAAGCCAGGCCTCTTGTGAACATAGCAGGACAAATGCTAACTAAAGTATTAGGAAACTCAAACTAGCAATATATATGTTTTAAATGCCTCATGATCAAGTAGGATTTAATCCAGGTACTTAAAAAAAATAGAAAATATATAAATTACAAAAATATTTTTAGATATATAGGAAAAAGATGTATATTTTTAAAAATATCCACACACATAACATACACACACACACACACACACACACACACACTTTAGACAGATTAGGACCTAAATATGAAAAGCAAATCTTTAAACCATTTAAAAGAAAATATCATTTTATCACTTCAGGAGAGAGAAGAATTTATTATACTGAAAAAGGAAAAAAGATCATAAAAATTGAGAAATTTGACATTAACATATTTTAAAATTTAAAATAAGAAAAGAGCATACAAAAATTTTAGGGCCAAAAATCAAAAGAACATAGTGAAAAATGAGCAAAGGGTATTAGCAGACATGTAACAGCAGAGGAAGCCCAAATAGCCAGCACACACATGAAAAGTCACTCAATTGAACTGTTTATCAAGGAAATGCACATTTTAAAATATATATACCATTTCTCAGTGAATCAAAGAAAAGCTACCAACTGTTGGCAAGAATGTAGGGGACCAGTTTTCTCATTCCTTGTAAGAATATAAATTAGTACAAGTACTTTGAGTCATGATTTCAAAATATCTAGTAATGCTAAGTCTGCACATAGTTTCTGACCAGATCATTTCTGGGTATAACCGAAAGAAACCCTTGCCCTTGTGTACAAGATGATATGTGCATGGAAGTTCTTGGCAGCATTGTTCATAATACTAAGAAGGTAGAAACAACGTGAATGATTAGTAATACATTTGTTACACTCATCTAATGAAATACAGCAGTTAAAGGAATGTGTTTGCTCTTTATGTATCCATGGGAATGAAACTGAAATACAATGTTTCATTAAAAATCAACATACCTATGATCTCCCTTATGTCAAATGTTAAAACACATAACACTGTAGGCTGTTCATGCACCAATATATGATAAAAATATAAGCACATGGATGCAGTGGGGGCACACCCTTCTAAGGTGATTGTCTCTGGAGAGTGGGCGGGGACAAAACAGATGAGGGAAGGGATGGGTGTCAATTGCATCTGCCAGGTTTTATTTTGTCTAAGAATGTTATGGCCAAATGTTGCTATTTGTGCCAAATGTTGCTATTTGTGCTGTCTGGGTTATGGGTGTGTGGAGGTTTGTTGCATAACTCCCTGATCTAGTCTTTGTAGGGAGGTCAGCCCCCGGCTCTGTTCTGGCTCCCTGGCAGGCGCAAGAGTCTCTCCTGCTGATCCCGCACAGCCCCTGTGATTTTGGCCCTATCACCTGTACTAACTTGCTTACCGTGGACCGACTTGAGAATTTTCCTTCTCCAGTTCTGCCTACTTGTCATAACATCTTTGTCCATTCTAGACCTACTAATATCACTTTACAGGAGGCCACCTGCTGTCACCATGCCCGGTGGGTCCCACATTTGCTGCCGCGTCCCATTTCCTCCTAGCCAGTGAAGCCAAGCCTGGCCTCCAACCTCCTTCCCCATCCCCAGCTGAGCCGGGGTCTGGGTCGCTCAAACTCTGTCTAACCCCCTGCTATCCACCGGACCTCCCCTCTGTCTTGAGTCCTTACTGGTATTGACTTTGTAGTTCCAGAACTGACTCTTTCTCACTCATATTTCTAGATTTCCTCAACATCTGACAGCAGGGCAAAGTGACACACATACCTCTTACCTAGTTTCTAGGTTTGACTCTACATTTACCCACAGTTCGTATTTACCGTCCGTTGGAAACTGTATGCACTTTTGTTTTGCTTTGACCTAAAAGAGCAGTTTTGATCTGAGTTTGATATTTTGGCTACCTCACTCTTTCTTTTGTTCCCAAAGAACAAAGAAAGTGTAGCACTCGGTATTTTTCTCTATTTGTGTTTTTAAGAAGCCTTAGCTAAGCTCATGAAGACAGAGTATATATTTATATTGTATGTGATGCAAAGGTGTATGGGCAATTCCAATATAGACTCTACTGCGGGATGCACTTTGGAGTGAATGAGGAGTTTCAGTATGTTGGAGTTGAAATCATTTCAGGAAAAATACACTTCTCAAGTTACAATGAAAGTCAATGAAAAACATGAGCTGATACAAATACATCTGGTTTACAACTTATCGGAAATTGCACAGTAGAGATAAAGTTGTAATAATATTTTAGAACTGAAAAGAACAGGAAGTAATAAAACTTTTAAGTTTGGTCAAATCTTTACAATGAACATCTGTTAGAAATTTTGAAAATATTCACAAGTTATTCATGAATAAAGTGAATTACCTCTTGTCTCAAAATACGTTCTGCCTGATTTCTGGTAATGTTTCTATGGTACCACCTGTAAAAGCAATAAAAATAATTTTAAAATTTTATATTCTATTTTTTCCAGAAAAAAAAAAAAAAACCTGCCTCATTTCCTTCATTTTTAGGAACTTTACTCCAGAACTGATTTTAGAAAGCTGAGCGTTTTTTATTTCTGATAAACAACAATGTACTATTATGTGTCATTTAGTATAACAGTTTGTTTTTTGTTTTTTTTTTTAAAGATTTTATTTATTTGATAGAGAGAGACACAGCGAGAGAGGGAACACAAGCATGGGAGAGGGAGAAGCAGGCTTCCCGCCGAGCAGGGAGCCCGATGCAGGGCTCGATCCCAGGACCCTGGGATCATGACCTGAGCTGAAGACAGACGCTTAACTGATTGAGCCACCCAGGCGCCCCTAGTATAACAGTTTTATTAATTGTAAGCCGATACCTAGTTTATTCTATCATATCTCAATTCAACTTTCTGACATATACTTAGTTTATGATTTTGAGTGATTTAATCTCCTGAAAATTTTCATGAAACGTATGTGGTTAAGAAGTCAACGAACATTTACTGAGCTTTGGTAGACAAACTAAAAAATACCCGTTTCTTTCTTTGCTCTTGGGAACTTCCTAATTCCTAATTGCTCTTGGGAACTTCCATATTACCTTTCCAAAATTAAAACGTACTCTGGCCCATCTGACTCCCCCAAGTATGTTAACCTATAGTAAAGTTAGTGGTTTAATAATGTAAATGGAGCAACTAGTATCTGCCTTGCTCCAAACACCCTCTCATCTTTCTGCTTGTTCTCCCCTCATGCTAAGCTTCGGCCATATTGGGATTCTTTCCTTCCTCAAGTTCACCAAGCCCCTTTCTGCCTCCATCTTGCTGTTTCCTCTGTATGAAACATATCCTGAAACGACTTTAGAATATCAGATCCTCTCACAGTAAACACAATTAAATGAGTATAATTGAAACCCATAGTTTGGCAGAACAAGACCTAGTCAGTAAGCAAATGTTGTACAGGAAAGAGAGAGGAAATGGTAGAACAAAGGAGAGAGAAAACAAATGGAAAAGTTTTCGTTTCAAAATAAGATTTTAAAAAGGAGTTAAGGGAATATTACCAGAAATGCTATTTTTGTGGACAGTGGAAAGAAGAATGCATGTATAACCATACATTGAGTCACAGTGGGTAGGCCAAATGATGGCTACGTGAAAATCCTCTATCTGACTTTGAGGACAGAATCTATCGTATCTTGTGGACTAACCTGCAGTAGTAAAAAGCTGCCACTAAAGTAGAATGGTCACATATTAAAAATGCTAATGGCCTCAAGTTGAAAATGAACTTTTAAAAAGATAAAGCATAGAGAAGAGAGGATGATTACAGGTGATTATAGATGAAACCATTGGACTACTTATCACTAGTGGGAACAGGAGTTAATTGTGATGTTGGACTGTGAATATCATTCAGTACTTTTTAATGAATATTCATATTGGGGGAGGGACTTTCAGAATGAGTCTAAGACCTCTTGTTGTAGAAAGAAGAAATTCTTTCAAAATAAATGAGAGAGGGTAAGCATCTGCCTTTGGCTCAGGTCATGATCCCAGGGTCCTGGGATGGAGTCCCGCAGTGGGCTCTCTGCTAAGTGGGGAGTCTGCTTCTTCCTCTCCCTCTATCCCTCCCCCCACTCACCCAAGAGTGCATGCTCCCATGCACGCATACGCTCTCTCTCTCAAATAAAATATTTTTTTAAAAAGTTCACATAAATTGTTTTATTCTAAATATTTCTCACCTATAATCACATTAAGTGTTAATTTTGTTGTTTTGTACTTATTTATTATGGTGATAAGTAATATAAGCAAATATATTAATTTTGCTTAAATATAAGTTAAAAATCCATCCATGTGTGGATGTCATTAAAATGACTTCAAAGTAGTAAGAGAAGAACCAGAGACAAGTATATGATGAATTTCATATCCTTTAAAATAATGCAGAATTTCAACAGGCAGAAAAAAGAATAGATGGATATGATATAGGTGAGGTGAGGGGGCATGCTGTTTCAGAATTTCATCTGGTTAAATCAGATAGTGAAGAAGAATTTTGTGTTTTGTTTTGTTTTGTTTTGTTTTGTTTTGTTTTGTTTTTAAATAGGTAAGGCTGCAACTCTTATGCCTGGACAACACTGATTATAAAACTCATACTGAATGATGTGGACAGAGGGCTTAGGGTGGGGCTTCTACTGGCATATGAAAACCATCTAGCATGTCCAACTGTTACCAAGTACAAACGTCTTGTGTATATGTAAGCCTTGGGTACACCTGTCCCAGTCTTAGAATCAACAAGTAACAGTATTGTGGTCTTGAGTTTTCAACCTAGAAACCCTGTTAGATCTAAGATGGTAAATCTGCTTCTCTTAGTCATTTTCTAACCCTGAGAAGATGAAACTTTCAACAGAGAGAAAATGCAATAAATGAAACTCATACTTCTGTAAAATTCAGCATAAGCAATATGTTTGATATTTTAAGTATCTATTATTGGGGCACCTGGCTGGCTCGGTCAGTTAAGCAACTGCCTTCAGCTTAGGTCATGATCTCAGGGTCCTGGGATGGAAACCCACATCAGGCTCCCTGCTCGGCGGGGAGTCTGCTTCTTCCTCTCCCTCTGCCCCTCCCCCCACTTGTGCTCACTCTCTCTCTCTCTCTCTCTCTCAAATAAATAAATAAAATCTTTAAAAAATAAAATAAAGTATTATTTTAAGAGAATCGGACATATTAAGTTTTAGACTTTGATTTTAAATGCAAAATTAATTTTAAACTTACAATTTGAAGTTTAAGGGAATTTGACTTTTTAAATGTATGGTTACGAGAATTTGGCTTATCACATTTAAGTTTGATTTATTAGATTTCTGGGATCATATATGGACTTACAAAGGGCTATTGAAATTGTAAATTTGCCCTGTCAGGCATGTAAAATATTTAAACAGAAAATTGAATTCATTCAGTTTATTAATGCAAGTGAAATGTTTCGGGAAATTTAATTAACTGAGCTTATAAATAGGACTGATTGTTTAAGGAAACTGTTGAGTTTGAATTAAGGTGACTGTTCTTATTTTTTTAGATTTATAAACAGTATATCAAGATTTGAAGGCTTACTGAAAACCAGGTTTTCACACTGTACTCTTGATAATTTGGATATTAATTTAAAACCAAAGTAGCCATAAATATTTCAAAGTATAAAGTTTCCCCTGAGATGTCAGAAGCCTACACTAACATAGCATTCCTTCCCCCATCCACCCCTACTTCCTTTAGACCTCAAGTCACTTCCTCAGAGGTCTTCCCTATCCCAATATCCTCATCTTTTAGCCTTCTCCATTGATTTCTCCCAGTGTCCCATACTGTTCCTTCATGACACCACAGTTTAAAAAAAATTTTTTTTAAAGATTTTACTTATTTATTTGACAGAGAGAGAGAGAGCACAAGTAGGGGGGCAGCAACAGAGGGAGAGGAAGAAGCAGACCCCCTGCTGAGCAAGGAGCCCCATGCAGGACTCCATCCCAGAACCCTGGGATCATGACCTGAGCCACCCAGGCGCCCCCACAATTTAAAATTTTATATTTATTTGTGAATTTGAGGTTTCTGTCTCTTTTCCCATGAAGCTGTAAGTTCCACAAAAGAAGGGAGTGCATCTATGTGTTATACGTCGTATCTCCAGCGCCCAGAACAGCTAACACCCGGCACATCATAAGTGGGCAATAAATAAAGATTGAACAGATGAGCGATTCAGGGGCTGAGGTAACTATGAAATGTGGTACCTCTGCAACAGCAGGCAGACTGGGAATGCCCTTCCTGTTAGCTTCACAGTTCTAGAATGTATCGAATATTTACTAGGTCCTACATGAGACAGGTATCACAGTTCCAAGTTTTCATATCATTTAGAGGTTTATAGCTATTCAGTAATTCTGCCCAGAGCCCAGGCACTAGTCAGTGGTGATGTCAGGATTTGAACCCAGATTTCTCCAATTTCTAAGCCTATACTATAGTATTTCAATCTAGGGCCATAATTTCTACACAGTCATTAGAACGATGTTTGGCATATAATAAGTGGTGGATATATTTTAGTGATTTATATTGATAATTATTATATCTATATTTTAACAAACCCCTTTAAAAAGAAACAGAAATAAAAATTAATTTTCCCACAATTAGAAAATTAAAGAAGATAACTTTCAAAGACACATAAATCAAAGCCAAGAAAATGAGATGATTATTTTAAGTTCAGGGTAGTTTAATTCAAATTACCCAATATCTACAGTATGAACAAGCTGTTAAGGGCAGACTCCAACCCTCGTCTAAACTAAGGAAGCAGCCAGCAAATTAATTAATAATGAAAGGAAGGAAAGTCACACTGTTGCTTAGTGAGCATCCATTTACTCACTACCGGGCACTGTGTTAGGTACTTTCACACATATCTCCTTTAATCTCCTGGAAAGTCTGAACTGGGTTTACGATATGGAAAAAAGTCTTTTTCTTAACAGGAGATTTTCACACAAAACTTCCCCTGACCTGACCTTCAAAAGAGACCTATGGTGTTGGGCAGCTCCAGTTGGGGGCAGTGGTGAGCCCCCCAAGGTGACGGTAGAGAGTTGTGAAACTGTTTTCTTAGGATGGTGTGTTCAGTCACCTAGGGCCTTTGTCCTACTGAGTGGAGGCTAGATTTTTGGGGCAGAGCTAAATGACTCCGGTCAAGAGAGGGGGCATGACAAGCTGAGTGAAGGACAGAGAAGACAGAAGAGACCTGTGATGGTACTAAGCGGGGAGAGGGGAGAGAGAACAGAAGTAGCTAATAGAGAAGCCTGGTAAAGTCATGTGGATGTGTCATGTGTCCTGTAGTCATCCCTTGTCCCCTCCAAGAAAGTCTACATTATTCACCAATGCTTTTAAAGATTTATTTATTTTAGAGAGAGAAAGAGTGCATGCATGCATGTGCCCATGCGAGTGGGGGAGGGGCAGAGGAAGAGAATCCCCAGACAGACTCCCACGTGGGGCTCCAAGAGTCAGACACTCAACCAAGTGAGCCACCCAAGCGACCCCCACCAATACTTTTAGAATTGAATTTGCTTTAGGGAGAGAGATGCTGAGTCTGGCCTCCACGTGGGCTTAAATTAGTAGCAAGGCAGACATCTAGGGGCTTGGAGGGAGGGGTTGGTTCTCATTCAATTTATATTTGCTGCCTGGTTCTCTGAGAAGCACCTGTCTTCATGCCTCAACCCACATCACCTACTGCCACAAGGCTGGAAGCATATGCTAATTGCAAAGCGAGTATCTAAACTGGGGGAGGGCAGTCAAGTGCTAAAACTTATGCAAACCTGAATTTATAAAAGACTAGGACTACTCCCAGTTCTGCCACTCTCTGCTTGTAAATTACTCTCATAACCTTAGTTTCTGATCTGCGGAATGGAGGGCTAGAAAAGTGATTGCTAAGATCTCCATCTTCCAAATCTATCATTGTAACAAAAATAAGTTTCTAAGCAGAACCTTAGTGAACACACCAAAATTTCCCCCCAAACTATAGCATTAGCCTGCTTCTCCTCTTTAGCTATTTCTAAAACGTTTCAAAACATGAGCCAAAATATAGTTGTGTGTCTCTGTGTTAGGCTCAATTTACCACTCATTAAAAAACTAAGGTCATTTTTGAAATAGTTATTTTTCCATTTAGGACATAGAGTAAAACAAGACCAAGATGAGTGTTTGGTTTCCATGCAGTCACTGTTAAAACAAACCCAAAAAAGTCGTCATACAAAACTAAACAAAAAGAAGTTTAAGAAAAAGAAGTTTCTGAATCAACCATTATAAGGATCAAAGATCTCTCAAACTAAAGCAGCCAGATGTGTTACTTTCTTTTCCTTTTGTAGACCAAAACCAGCTTCTATACTCGTAAGCCGCCCAAATGTACCTGATTTTTCACAGATCAACCATAGAGCATATTTTGGAGGAGACTTACTCATATATTTCTAAATTGGTTAGTTTGTTCTCGGTCACATAGTTGCTTGGGATTAAGCCTTCATTCCTACAACAAAAGACAAAGCCAAAATCAAAATGCTTGGCACATCTGTGGCATTATCGTGACAACAATCCTTTTTAAAACCTCAAGGACATAGGAGGAAATCAAACTCGTTTTACTGATTAAATTCTAAAAGAAGAAAAAGGATTTTTCATTTCCATATTCAACTAAAATCTCTATTTGACAAATACTAAGGTTCTGACTTACAATGGAAGTAATTTAAGATGTTTCGTGACACCAAAATTTTTCAAAGAGGGAAAGCGGCACTTACGAGATCATTGGGATGTCATAGTGACTAGATTAAAAACACAGCAACAACAAAGATATCAACTTAATTCTTCTGAATTGCTGTAAAATAGATAGAATAGATATTCTGGTTTAGCCATGTCCCTATTATAGCAAATGCTGCACCGAAACACATGAACATGCCTTCTTGTGCACCAGGAAAAGTAATTCTCTAAGACAGATACCAAACGGGGAAATTGCTGGGTCACCAAATATGTGCATCTCCCCTTAGATACAGCAAATTGCCACTGAAGGAAAACATACAAATTTACACACCCATCAGCAGGGTAAGGGTTTCTCTTTTTCTATACCTTCACCAACGAAATTTGAAATTATAAAATTGCAAAAAGATCTCCATGACATTATTGAAAGATCAAGCAAGTTGCAGAACAACGCATAAAGCATGGTAAGAATTAGGTAAACTAAATCGGCAAATGAGAACGTGTATTTCAATATGTACATGAAAGTGCATTGAAAATTTTCCAGAAGGGTACTCACTAAGTGAATAATGATGCTTGGGTTTGGAGGCATTATTTATCATGGTTGCATATTATAAAAAGCAATATTCACTTATTAACTTTGAAATTAAAAGGTAATTCGTCTTTTTTTAAAGTCTGAGTCATGCCAATGCCAACCTGCAGGAGGGCTAATTACATGGTCCTGAACTTACTCATACCTCTTTTCCCACTGAAAAGTCTCCATCACATGTTAAGTTGAAACTAAAAACTGGTAAGAGAGCCAAACCATCAGGAAAATATAATTAAAGAAAGAGGTATATAACTAAATACTTCTAATACACAGATACTTATCTCCAAATCATCACAAAGAATAGAAATCAAATGTCAGCATTCTCTTCCAAGCAGCCCAGATCCCCCTCAGAATCATCTACCTCAGACTCTAGGCAGGTACAATCTGTTGCTCCCAACATGATGAAGTCTGTTTGCATTCCAAGGTCTTTTTTTCCTTCCAATTTAATTCGGCAAGTACTGCAATGTTTACTTCCAAAACTAGTCATTGCAGAAATATGAAAATTAGCGAGATACTATTTCTGTTCCTACCTTAGAGCTTAGCAGAAAAAAGGAGTCAAATACTCAAAGAAAGTACAAATCAGAAAAAAAAAAACCCTGTATGGTAGAAATTATTATTCCCATTTTACAAATAAAGAAACAAAAATACATTAAAAATAGAACTACCACATGATCCAGTGATTCCACTTCTGCTATTTATCTAAAGAAAATGAAAACACTAACTCAAAAAGATGTGTGCACCCCTCATGCTCATCGCAGCATTATTTATAATAGTCAAGATATGGAAACAACCGAAGTGTCCATTGATGGATGGATGGATAAAAGAAAGAGGTATATGTATCTATATAGATATAGATATACAGATATATAGATATATACACACAGACACACAACAGAAAATTAGTCATAAAACAGGAGAAAATCTTGCTATTTGCAACAACATGATGGATCTCAAGGGTATTATGTTAAGTGGAATAAGTCAGACAGAGAAAGGCAAATACTGTATTATCTCATTTATATTGGAATCTAAAAAAATTTTTTTAATTAAAAAAACAACCAAACTCATAGATACAGAGAACAGATTGGTGGTTACCAGAGGCAGGGAGTGGAGGGTGGGTGAAATAGGTGAAGGGGGTCAAAAGGTACAAAGTTTCATTTATAAAATAAAGAAGTCATGGGGATGTAATGTACCGCATGGTGACTCTAAGTCAATAATACTATATTGCATATTTGAAAATTGCTAAGGGAGTACACTGTAAAAGCTGTCATCACAAGAAAAAAATTTTTCATGACTATGCATAGTGATGGATGTTAACTACACATATTGTGGTAATCATTCCATAATAGATATAAATATTGAATTATTATGCTGCACACCTGAAACCAATATAATGTTAAATGTCAATTATACCTCAATAAAGAAGGAAGGAAGGAAGGAAGGAAGGAAGGAAGGAAGGAAGGAAGGAAGGAAGGAAGGAAGGAAAGGAAGGAAGGAAGGAAGGAAGGAAGGAAGGAAGGAAAGGAAGGAAGGAAGGAAGGAAGGAAGGAAGGAAGGAAGGAAAGGAAGGAAGGAAGGAAGGGAAGGAAGGAAGGAAAGGAAGGAAGGAAGGGAAGGAAGGAAGGAAGGGAAGGAAGGAAGGGAAGGAAGGAAGGAAGGGAAGGAAGGAAGGGAAGGAAGGAAGGAAGGAAGGAAGGAAGGAAGGAAGGGAAGGAAGGAAGGAAGGAAGGAAAGGAAGGAAGGAAGGAAAGGAAGGAAGGAAGGAAGGAAGGAAGGAAGGGAAGGAAGGAAGGAAGGGAAGGAAGGAAGGAAGGAAGGGAAGGAAGGAAGGGAAGGAAGGAAAGGAAGGAAGGAAGGAAGGAAGGAAAGGAAGGAAGGAAGGAAGGAAGGAAGGAAAGGAAGGAAGGAAGGAAGGAAGGAAGGAAGGAAGGAAGGAAGGAAGGAAGGAAGGAAGGAAAGGAAAGGAAAGGAAGGAAGGAAGGAAGGAAGGAAGGAAGGAAGGAAGGAAGGAAAGGAAGGAAGGAAGGAAGGAAGGAAGGAAGGAAGGAAGGAAGGAAGGAAAGGAAGAAAGGAAGGAAGGAAGGAAGGAAGGAAGGAAGGAAGGAAGGAAGGAAGGGAAATTCAGGGTAAGTGACCTACCAAAGGACACACAATAGTAAGTGACAGCACCGGGATGTGAAGCCAGGTACATGCAGTTCTGTGACTGCCTGAAATTGCAGTGCTGTAATGCTCTCTCATACAGATAGGACATGTGGGGACAGGTTCTGCTCCATGCAGAAGGAAGAATTCTAAACCCAGAGGAAATGAGCCACAAAACAGATTTTACACTTCAGAAGTCTCCAGAGGATAAACGAAGAGGAATTTGATGAGGACCATGGCACCAGTCTTACCCCAAACGGTCTCTTGCCTTCCACCAGTGAGGGTTATACTTCTCCAATATCAGGTACTCCTCTGATCTCTTTAATGCTAAATCACACGGCTCTCTGGGCAGAAAATCATACAGCGCCTTTACTTGGATCTTCTCTTCAGTAACCTCAGAGGGTGGGAGGGGAGGCAGTGGCTTGCGTTTTGATGGTTGCACGTGGTCTCTGTTGGACTGTAAAAACCAAGGAATTATTTGTTGTACTATTGTTTTAGTAATCTGCACTAAAAAAAGAATAGGGATAGAGTACATTTCCCTGCTGCCCCAATTCACCCGTCTGGATGCACCAAAGCAAAAACCAGAGTGGATAAACATAGGAAATGACCATAAAACAACTTTTAAATCCAGCAACCCACTCACCGTTTTGTAAGTTGTCAAGATCACAAATTCTCTTGCCAGCATCGCACTGGATGTTTCTCTTTTCTTTTTTACAATAGCTCTATGCTCAACACAAGGCTCAAACTCATGACCCTGAGATCAAGAGTCGCATGCTCCACGGACTGAGCCAGCCAGGCACCCCTGGATGTTTTTTAAGCCACAATTCTTGAAATTTGATTTCCACCCCAGTAGTTTCACTTTGTTTTATGGGTTTTTCTCTCTTGAAAAAAGATAAACAGCCCTTTCCTTTCACACACGCTATAAACTGTGTTTGGGTTTATCACACTTCTTAAGAACACTGTTTCCTCCAACAGTGAACTGAAAATTACTCCTGGGTTCAAAATGGCAGTAGCCAGAATACATTTTTCCCCATTCACTGTCTGGTTTCAAGTTCTGCCAAAACATAGCAGAGTAGGCTATTTTAACTGGTCTTTTTTTTTTTTTTTTTTTCTCTCTTCTAAGGCATTCATTCACTAAATGTTTATTAAGCACTTGCTACGTGCCAAGCAGGACCCTAGATTCTGGGCATGGCAGCAAACAGTACCTCGAGGAGCGCAGACCCTAAAAACTCAAGCTTCCTCTGTTCCTTCTCCCTCATCAAGATGATACTCACTTGCTTCTTGCTTGGCAATTCCCTGAACCACAGCCTGCGATGCTGGGTGTATTTTTCTGAAAATTCTTCATCTTTGCTCAGGCTTATTTGTGCTCTGACTTGTCTGAGATTGAAAAACAACCATGTTACCAATTATGATCTGAATTCAGGTTATCCAAGCATTCACCAGATATTCACGAAACTAGTAGGAAACTCCAGGTCTCTTTCTGACTTCTTTCTTACTTAGAAGACTTTCCACGGGCAAGTTACTACCTCCCAGAACTGCATTTTCCTTATGGAGGAGCTAGAGATGCTAAGAGCAAATGGAGTTGTTATGGAATAAAATTGAAGAAACGTACGTCCCATGCCCAAACCGAACCTGGTGCATATTCAGGTGATAAAATAATGATCATGATAATGAAAAACTCATTCTGCGTCAGGCACAGTATTTATCATTTTACATGCATGACCTCGTTTGACGGTATCCATTGTTATAAGTAGACACGGTGTAGTGATTAAGAATATGAGTTTGAATCCCAACTCTACCATTTCACACTGTGGCCTTGGGAAGCAATAGAACCTCTCTAAGCCTCAATTCCCTCATCTGTAAGATGGAGATTATAAAAACCATAGGTGTTTTTGAGAGTTACTTGGGCTAATAAATGCAAATCTTTTAGTACAGTCTTACACAGAGGACACCCCCATTAAATGCTAACTGTTACTATTATCGTGGTACCTTGCATTTATTCTATACAATCTTTTGCTGGCCATCAAAGTGCAAGAGACCCTGATCATTGGTGTGGGGGGAGGGAGGAGATATTCTAATAAATAAGACAGGATTCTTGCCCTTAAAGGGCAAAAATTATTGAGCAGAACACAGAGAAGTAAACAGCATACACAAAATAAATATTAAATACAGACCCAAGCCACATGCTGTGGGAACGTAATGGAAGGAGCAATTCATGCCAAAGGGATCCAGGACAGATGGTGGAAGACCTGAAATTTCTGAAGGAAGACCTTTAGATCAGTGGGCACGCAGCCGGGAGGAAATGGGAGAAGGGTTTCCCCGGCAAAGGGAAGGGCAGAATCAAGGAGCCACGGAGACACAGTAGACAATAAAGAAACTGAATGGATGACTTTCCAAGAAGTTGCCCTCAGAAGTAGACTTACCTCTTCTGCATGGAACAGCAGCAACAACAACAGAAAATCGACTGGATGCTGTTATCTGAAAAGCAGATCATTGGAGAGAGCCGTAAGTCCATGACATTGGCTAGATGAGAACAGTGGTGCTAGTCCAATGGAGGAAATTCCCAAGAGAAATTCCCAAGGAGCAATAGGAAAGATAAAGCGTGTGCTAGGTCTTGACTCTGCCCTCCTTTATTTGTGGCAGACGAGAAACTGTCTCGAAAGCACAAAGAAGTTACTGGCACCCTGGCCAGTGTGGTTTCCCTTCTCAGGCTCTTCTCCCCAGGTCTGGTTTATGCATTTCCTCAGTCTGTGAATGACAAATGACCACTCTATTCTACTTCACCTTGATCAGGGCTAATGTCAGCTAATAAATGTACAAACACAATGTACATGATTCCAAAAGCAACGTTCTCCTAGGAAATCTGTTAGCAGGGATTTTGAATTAGGTCCATCATATTTCTTTTAAAAATATTTTTAATATTTTAATATTTAATATTTTATGTTCGTAGAACCTGGGTTTCCCAGTCAGCTCTTTCTCATCATGACAGTTGACAATGAAGCATTAGGGAAGCAGAGAGCATGTCAGACATGAGTTCTGAGGTTAGACAGACCTGGGTTTGAATCCTCACTCTGCAGGTGACTATATCTGGGATGAGTCCCTTTACTTCTCTAAGTCTTCGTTTTCCTATCTGCAAAAACAGGATAATCATACCTAACCCCTTTGAGAAACCTTATGAGGCAGAGGTTAATCTCTAACTTAGTAGGTTTGGGGAAGTTACTAGACTGTTCTATACTTAAGTTTCCTCGTCTGTAAAATGGGAATAATTGGATACTTGGCATGTAAATCTACTGGGAGGATTAATTGAATGGATTCCTGGAAAGCACCCAGAACAATGCCAGATATATAGGACGAGGGTAATCGAGAAGACCTATTATTACTATAGGGTTGTTGAGAAGATTAAATTAGACATCATCTCTAAAGTCCCACGAAAATAGAAGAGGGGTACAAACAGAAGACACCCACTACAGTCTACTCCTCAGCACCCACTCTGTGCCCCCAGAACAGGGGATGCAACGGAGTTTTCAGCAGCCATCATGTTATCACCAGGTGATGTCAGTGTGGTCATACTTCCACCTGAAACTTAGTGCATTAACCATCAGGACACTTCAAGTAGGTAGGGAAAGAAAGAAGGAGAGAAGAAGAGTAACATAAAACATAGCTGCCACAATGCCCACATCTACATCTGTCCTGCGTCCTAAGGTGGTGAGCATAGATGCTTCTGTCACCAGAGTCCCTTCTGAAGGCCTCTCGTGTGAGTTGAAGGAGAAGCAGAAAGAACAGGTACTATGTGAATATAAGTCACCTGCTCATGAAGTTATCTTGAGCCTTCTGGATCTTCTGGGGCCTACTTTCAAATATACTGCTTCCATATTATGATGGATTACTGCTATTCATGCCTAATTTTATGGTTCATTGAATCAGATAACACTCAGCTTAAGACAGGCATTTGAATCACATAAATATTTCATGATCCATGGTTGACCATTCAGTCTTCACCAGTAGCAAGCCAGCAGGTACTTTTCAAATTAAAAATAATTATCAGCACAGTGTCAAGGCATTACTCCTAATTCCTGGGGGATTGTGCTATGATTTTCATCCTGAGACTTTACAGGAGCTCCTTACAGCTAGCATTTTGCCCTTCATTCCAGGCTGCCACCCATGATAATTTGAGTAATTGATAATTGAGTTATTTCCCCCAGCAATAAGGCTTCCTTGGAGCTCTAATTATATGACCAAATAAATCTCAGGTCCAATTTTGACTCTTGTTTCCTGGAGCCACTTCTGATACCAATGACTGTATCAGTCAGGGTTCCAATATGAAACATGACATATTTAAATAAGAACAATTTTAAAAGGGTTCATACACAAAGGGACTAATTACAAAGGTGTGGATAAGGGGGTAAGGGAAACTGGGTCCAACAGTAGAACTGTCACCATCCCTAGGTCCAAAAGGACCAGGAAAGTGAGAGAGAGTTAAGTAGATTTCTAGACACTAAAATAAAATAAATTACTGAGCCCCCCAAATCTACATTATATTGTGTATTATTAGGTTTGGGGATTTCAAATGCTTTTGTCAATTATCTGGTAGTATCTGCATGAACAAGTGGCCAAAACACTCCTGGGAATGAGGGTACATTAGCACTTAGGGGTTCTGTCTGCTTTAGCAGGACTGGGTCTAATTTACATTCTTGCCAATTGATTCCAGTGTTGTTTTAGAGTCCCATATAGATCTGTATCTATCCAGGCCAAAAGATACAAAGTCAAATGTAGGTTACACAAATGAGTGAAGTGGGTCAGAGTATGGTTTAGAATGTGGCAAAAATGCTGTGGCCTCATGTGGAGGTATTCAAATTCAAAATTTTAAAAATACTCCTTCCCTCTCTTGTATTACCATTCCCCTCTCCACTGGATCATTGCCATTAGCATACAAATATGCTGTTACTTCGCTCATTAAAAATAAAAGAAACTACTCTTGATTTGATCAGCTTTGCTCCCCATTTAGAGTAAAATCTAGAAATGAATCATCTTTACTTGCTGCTTCCAATTCTTCTCTCTTTTTCTCTTAACCCATTCCAGTCAAGCTTTTGTCCCTACCACTTCCCCCAAACTGCTTTTGTTAGGGTCACCAGTGACCTATGCACCACTCTATCCCATGGTTAATTCTATGTCCTCATCTTAGTTGACCTCTCAGCAGCATTCAACACTCTTCTCTTGGTTTTCTTTCTTGGGGATCTCTTTTGCCACTTCTCTTCCTCCCTACCCTCTCAGTCTGGGGCTAATGATAGCCGGCTCCAAAGCTTTTGATCTCTTCTCTGTCTCATTCACTCCTTTGATTATTTCATTCCTGTGTCTTAAAAACAATCTATCTGCTAATGACATCCAAACGTATACCTCTACCCAGTTCCAGTGCATTCCAGACTTGCATACCCAAATGCAGTCTCAAATTCTCCACTTGGGTGTCTAGTGGACACCTCCAATTCACATGAAGAAATCTCAACTCCTTCTCTTCCTTTCTACCCAGACTTGCTCTACCCATCCTCTCCATTTTGTCAATAGCAATTCCATTTTTCCAGTGGCTCAGGTCAAGGATCTTGGAGTTGTCTTTGACTCTTCTCTTTCTCTCACACCCCAGGCTAATCTGTCAGAAAGTATGCTGATTCTGCCTTAAAAATGTATCCAAGAGTTTCAGTTTGGGATGATGAAAATGGTCTGGAGATGGATAGTGGGGATGGTTGTATGGTAATTCAAATGTACTTAATGCCACTGGACTACACACTTAGAGTTAAAATGGTAAATTTTATGTTATGTATATTTCACCATGGTTTAAAACTCTCTCTCTCTCTCTCTCTCTCTCTCTCTCACACACACACACACACACACACAAACACACACAGAATCTTACTGCTTTTCCCACCCTCTGTTCTTACCATGGTCTAAGCTACCATGATTCATCTGGATGATACCAACAGCCTGCTGACTTCTTCCTGCTTCTACTCTAAACTCCCTATGGTCTCTTCTCAGCATAGCAGCCAGGGTAATTGATGTAAAACCCAAGTTGGATCATGTTGCTCCTTGTCTCCAAATCCCACAATGGCTCCCCATTTCACTGACAGTTATAGCTAAATTTCTCACACTAGCCTATAAAACCCTCCATGATCTGGCCTCCTGTTGCCTCTCATTTCTGTCCAACATGGCCTTGCTTGTGTGACCTAGCCACACTACCCTCCTCCTGCTTCCGAGGCACACCAGGCCTGCTCTTCCTGAAGTTTCTTTGCTTTTGTCTTGGCTAGACCACTCTCCCCTCCAGGTGTCAACCTTCTATTTTTTAAAATATTTTTTAAATTGAATTATAGTTGATGCAAAATATTATATTCATTTCAGGTATACAACATAGTGATTCAACAATTACATACATTATGTAATATTCACCACAATAAGTGTAGTTACCATCCATCACCATACAGGGTTATTACAATTTTATTGACTATACTCCCTATGCTGTACTTTTCATCCCTGTGAATTAATTATTTTATAACTGAAAGTTTGTACCTCTTAATCCCCTTCACCTATTTTGCCTATGCCCCCATCTCTCTCTCTTCTGGCAACTACTAGTTTGTTCTCTGTATTTATGAGTCTGTTTCTGTTTTTGTTTTTTCATTTGTTTTGTTTTTTAGATTCTACATGTAAGTGAAATCATATGATATTTGTCTTTTCTGTCTGACTTATTTCACTTAGCATAATACCCTCTAGGTCCACCCATGTTGTTGTGAACAGCAAGATTTCATTCTTTCTCACGGCTGAGTAATATCCCATTGTGT
This sequence comes from Phoca vitulina, assembly GCF_004348235.1. Classification (NCBI taxonomy): domain Eukaryota; kingdom Metazoa; phylum Chordata; class Mammalia; order Carnivora; family Phocidae; genus Phoca; species Phoca vitulina. The sequence continues at coordinate 34,931,478 of NW_022589706.1, forward strand.
GTGTGTGTGTGTGTGTGTGTGTGTGTGTGTGTGTGTGTGTGTATACCACATCTTCTTTACCCAGTCACCTATCAATGGACACTCAGGCTGTTTCCATATCTTGGCTATTGTAAATAATGCTGCAATAAACATAGGGTTGCATATATCTCTTCAAATCAGTGGCTTTGTTTTCTTCAGGTAAATACTCTGAAGTAGAATTACTGGGTCATATGATCTCAGAAATGGACCAAAAAAAGGTAAAAGTAAATCACTGGGACTACATCAAACTAAAAAGCTTTTGCACAACAAAGGAAACCATCAACAATATAAAACAGCAACCTACTGAATGGGAGAAGATATTTGTAAATGATATACTGGATAAGGGGTTAATATCCAAAATATATAAAGAACTCGTACAACTCAACACCAAAAAACCCCCACATAATCCGATTTAAAAATTGGCAGAGGATCTAATAGGCATTTTTCCAAAGACACATGAAAAGATGCTCTCAACATCACTAACCACCAGGGAAGTACAAATCAAAACTACAAAGAGATATCACATCATACCTGTCAGAATGACTATTATCAAAAAGACAAGAAATAACAAGTGTTATCGAGGATGTGGAAAAAGGGAACCCTCGTGCACTGTTGGTAGGAATGTGAATTGGTGCAGCTACTGTGAAAACAGCCTGGAGGCTCCCCAGTCCTAATGAGAAAATGAAAACTATATTTGGAGACAGAATAAATAGGTACAATAGGAAGCAGTGAACAGTAAGAGTGGAGACATAGGATTAAATTATGAAGGTCCTTGAAATAAGGGAGGATAAGACCTTGAGTGCCTATGTAGTAGGAAGTCTCATTAGATACTGAAAATGAGAACAATTTAGCCAATTATGGCCAGAGCAGAGTAAACTCTGTAGTCAGTCTACAAACCTCTGTAAGAAGGTCCATCAAGATGAGGGATGACCATCTATGACCTCATGTTCTAAAATAAACTAAAACCATTTAATATCGTCAAGGCCAAGAAGTGTCTATAATGGTCTTGAATAATCACTAGCATGTTATATTATTCTCTATATTTTTCCAAATGCTTGAAATTTTTCAAAACTAAAATTTATAGATTAAAAAGAGGAAAACCCCCAGAAAATTGGGCAGGCCTGTGGTTAGATAGTTAAGTATCTATTCCAGGACTGAGAACTTTTTACAAGTATGTGATTTTTAGTGATAGTTGCAAAAGGCTTATTTCTCTAATTCAACCACTGACTTACCTTTTGTACAACCAGAATGCTCATCTTCCTCATGAGCCCCAATAAGAAAACTATCCTAGCCTTTCCTTCACCCCTCTCTGTCTTCTCTGCACTGCGGGCAGCTCTCCTGCCACAGCCCCTCATCCCCTGAAAATGTACACCTGTGCAAAGTTCCTCTCCACCCCCTTCTTGGTCAGGAGCCCCTCTCAGCTGTTGAGCCGATCACTGTCTGCAGCGGTGCTAAAACCACCGGAGACACCGACAGATGAGAGCCTCAGCAGCTTGGCAGCCCCACGTCCCCTGACCTCACTTATTCCAGCCACAGCTTCCGAACCAGCACTATTTCAAGGGACACAGACACAGCAGCCAAGTGCATTGGACTGGGGCTGCCATGAGAGGAGTGGATGGCTCTGGGGCTGGAACTGGGACTGTGTTTGGGAGCCTCATATTGGTTATGCCAGAATCCCTCTCTGAAGCAACAGCTCTTCTCCTACGTCATGCTGGGCTTTGCCCTCTTGGCGGCCATGGGGCTCCTTTGCCTGATGGTGGCCTTCCTCATCCTCTTTGCCACGTGATGGAGCCATCTCCACCTCCCCATAGGTCTTTCTCCCATGTCTCGTCTGCCTGTATGTTCCTTTTCCTATACCTCCACAGGCAGCCTGGGGTAAGTGGTTGGCTCAGGGTTTGACAGAAGGAAGACAAATAAATACTGTATTCATAAGAAAACAGAAAAAGAAAACCACACAAACTGGTTCTCTTTTCTAATCTTCCCAAGTCTGAGTATGATTCCACCATAGAAATCTTGGATTCTACCTGAGCCCCATCCCTTATATCCATTCTGCCATGAATCTGTTCAAATTGTTTGGCTATTTCCTTCTTCTCTCCCCTGCTACCAATCTCATCCAAACCCTCAGCAGCCCACACTGGCGTTTCTGCAGTAACTCATTTAATCCTCATTTAACCGTGTAAAGTAGGTGCTGTTTTACAGGTGAAGAATCTGACCACAGAGGGGATCCTCCCTGCTGAGACTCAAAGGGCTTTTAAGTTGAGAGCTAGGATCAGATCCAGGCAGCCCAACTCCAGAGTCTCTACTCTCAACCTCCGGCCACAGTGTTCACTCAGTGGCTGAATGAACTGGTCAAAGTACCAGCCTCTGAGCCCTCCTTCAATCCGTCCTCTAAGTTCATTTCCCTGAAAGTCTGTCTCAGCCAATGGCTCTCCATCCTCAGCTCCTAAAAAGACTCTCAATTACATATGGCATCAAGATGATACCCTCCCTTATGTTCATTGCCTTTTATAACCTGGCCAACTCCACTCCAACTCTCCATGTTCACCACTCCTCTTGCACGGGCTCCCTCCACTTGATCTGCTCTTGTAGACATCCTGAACACTCCTACGTCCAACTGAAAAGGACTGCCACTGCAACCCACTCCCATCTAACGGTCCTCTGGGCTCCCAGAGCACAGGTGATTGGTCCTGCCCTGTGGCTCGTAATTGGGCACCATGTTAGATGGCCATTTATTTTTTTTTAAAGGTTTTATTTATTTATTTGACAGAGAGAGACACAGCGAGAGAGCGAACACAAGCAGGGGGAGTGGGAGAGGGAGAAGCAGGCTTCCCGCTGAGCAGGGAGCCCGATGCAGGGCTCGATCCCTGGACGCTGGGATCATAACCTGAGCTGAAGGCAGACCCTTAATGACTGAGCCACCCAGGCACCCCTAGATGTTTTATTTAATAAATTTATTTAATAAATTTAAATGGCCATCTTTGCATAGGCTCCATCTCTCACAGGGTTTCTCAACCACACCACAATTGACATTTTAGGTTGGATGATTCTTAGGGGTTTGGGGGCCTCTGTCTTGTGCATTGTAGGATGTTTAGCAGCACCTCTATGACCAGCTGTCAGCAGCAACCCCTCACCCCCCTTCACACCCACCTCCTCTTCTGAGTTGTGAAAACCAAAAAACTCCCAGGCATTGTCAAATGTCCCTGGGGCGGCAGTGGGGTGGGGGGTGGGGGAGCAGTGTGCAAAAATCCCTTGATTTTGAGAACCACTGAGCTCCATTGTAAGCTCTTCAATTTCAGCGCTTCTCCAGAGCATCCAGCATGGGTGCCTGGCACACAGGGAGAACTCAATAAATCGGCCAATACCCCCACACCACCACATCACACCTGGGCTCTACTTTTCAGTAGCTCATTCTACCACAGGACGTCCCACAGCATGATACTGGCCACAGAACAAGTTAGGCTGACCACAACCTTTTGACTAAGTAGAACAGCAAAGTTGAAGAGAACAGCTTCCGGATCTTTGGCTAGTACTTATAGGTCATAAGCCTAACCCGCTGTCCCAGAAACATTAGATAAAGAAGTAACTTATCCAAAATCAAGCATCAGTCCATGAGATACTAAATGAAATAGTAAAATCCTCTCTGGTGTTCAAGGATTTTTTCCATATTAGGACAGCACATGGGGTTTTGAGTGGGTTTTGGTGTCAGACCAACTTGCAGTCAAATCATGGCTCCATTTTCTAGTGGCAACAATGTGATTCTGGGCCATCACTCAGCAGCCTTATCTGGAAAATACATGAATGAAACCTATCCGCTAGGAGAGGAATTTCCCCAACAGAGCCCTCACTATAAGCAGGCACTCTACTAAGATCTCACTATACTATACTAATTTACTCCCTAAACATTGAAATCCGTCCTGTTATTACCCCATTTTACAGAGTAAAAACACTAGGAGACAGGTTCAGTAATTTGTCCAAAGTCACAGAATTAAAAAGCCGCTGAGTCGGGGCGACTGGGTGGCTCAGTTGGTTGAGCGACTGCCTTCAGCTCGGGTATTGATCCTGGAGTCCCGGTATTGGAGTCCCACATCGGGCTCCCTGCTTGGCGGGGAGTCTGCTTCTCCCTCTGACCCTTCCCCCCACTCACGCTCTCTCTCTCTCTCTCATTCTCTCTCTCAAATAAATAAATAAAATCTTTAAAAAAAAAAAAAAGGCCGCTGAGTCAGAATTCAAGCCCAGAGACTTTGGCTCAGAGTCCGGGAGCATAACAAGACTATCCTTATGGATGAGAAGACAGCAGAGGTGAAGCACCTAAAACATAGATATTACTCATTGAATTCCCAACCTGTTCCCTCACCCAGTCCCTAGAACTCATTCAAGTATTTTAGGTACTCACAGGCTGTGTTTAAGGTAAACAGAAGTAGATGTGATTCTCCCTCTGAAGACAGCACAAGGGAATAAGGCCAAGCAAGCCAAAGCTGATCTTCAGCCCCCAACTCCCTTGTCCTGAGCCCACTCTCTACCGCTGACTCAAAGGCAAATGTTCCCTCCATTTCAGGACTCAAAAGGGCTCTCCCTCCCTACCATCCAAACAGCTCTCAGGAGAGGCTCTGAAACTTATTCTTGGTAAGATAGCAATGATATCATAAACAGATATAATAGTAAACATGTACTGCAGTCCTTCTTTTAAAGGCATTTGCATGTTTGTAAGCATGATACCTATATTAAGGTGAACAGAGAGATTAATTTTTAAGGAATTGGTTCACATGATTGTGGAGACTGGCAAGTCCAAAATCTAATGGGGTGGGCTGGCAGGCTGGAGACTCAGGGAAGAGCTGTGTTCAAGTCGAAAGGCAGTCTGCTGGCGGAATTCCTCTTGCTCAGGTGAGGTCTGTCTCTGTTCTCTTAAGGTCTTCAACTGATTGGATAAAGCCCACCCACATTGTGGACAGTGATCTGTTTTACTCAAAGACCACTGATTTAAAGAAATCCTCATCCCCTGCAGTGCCTGGGTGGCTCAGTCGGTTAAGCACCTGCCTTCGGCTCAGGTCATGATCCTAGGGTTCTGGGATCGAGTCCCACGTCGGGTTCCTGGCTCAGTGGGGAGTCTGCTTCTCTCTCTCTCTCTCCCCCTCTACCCTTCCACCCCTGCTTGTTCTCTCTCTCTCAAATAATAAAATCTCTAAATCCTCATCTCCCAAACCCCTTCACAGAAACATCCAGAATTATGTTGATCAAACATCTGGGCAATATTCTGGGTAATATGACTCAGCCAAGTTGACCCATAAAATTACCTATCATAATACCTTACATTTAAATACATAGAACTTTCCGGAAGGAATTGCTGGTATCAGTCAGCAGGCGGGGAAGGCTTTGTGGGCACTAGGAAAAGGCCTTCCCCTACTCACCTGTAGGACTACATGCCAGCAGAGTGGATCATAAACCCCAAATATCCCTGGGTGACCTCTGCTCTCTTCTGCCCTCTGCGATTTAGGAAGAAGTATTTTAAAAAATACTTATTTTTTCCTGATTCAATAGCGAAGGTACAGACCTATGCTGCCACTGATCTAAGGATAAGGGTTTTTTTCTCCCCCGAAGACCAGGAGCAGCTGTGGGTGGGAACCAACCTCTGCCTTGTTTACAGCTCCGTCCCTTCTGCCCAGCAAGTTGCTGCCCAAGAAATAATTGTTGAGTAAATAGAAAAAAAAAAAATTGTGAAGGCCGAGCAGCTCCCTGGTGTTCCCTCATTTGGCATGACTTTCCAAGCCACTAGGCATCTTTATTTATAGATTGAAATATCGATTCCCTCCCAAGCAGATAGCAGTGATTATTAGATTTGTGGCCGTTTTCGATTTACCGCTTCACACAGGTCTTCGAGGGCAGTGGCCAAATGGAGAGTCACTTCCGCGTGCAACCTGTGATTACAGAAACCATTCTTTGCTGACTGACCCGCAGAGAGAACACTCTCCTGTGCCTTTGGGAAATTCCCAGTTTCCGCCAAGCTCATGCATATCAGAGGCCTCCGCCGGAGAGACTAAAATGCCCCAGAGACGGGCAGTGACTATTTGCCCGCTGGAAGGGTTGAGGATTATCTCAGGAAGGAGCCGGAGCCTCCTCTCCCTCGCTTCCGTCTCGCGCTGATCTCTTCACCTGCTTCTTATTCCCCCGGCAAAGATCTTTAATTATCTACCAGGTCGCGGCAACTCCGGGAAAGGGCACCGCATCCTGGCGTAATCCCTGTGACCTTTAGGAATGGCCCACCTCTCACGGGTAGGGCAGTCGAGCCTCTCGCTGGAGCGGGCGTGCGCGTTCTTTCCTGGGAAGGCTTGCTGCCCCTTCCCTCACTCGCGCCAGGCTCCCCGCGCCTCCGGGCGGGGGTGGGCGGCCACAGCGGGGGCTGGGGGGACCCGGCTTCCGCCAGGGGGCGCTGGCGGGAGCGACTGTGAGACGCCCCGCGACCCGGAGGCCGCCTCCCGCCCCTCGCCAATCGCGGCCCGCCGCCAAGCCGGGGCCCCGCCCCCTGTGGGAAGCGAGGCTCGAGGCCTCCGCCGCGTCTCCCATGGTTTGAGGTTTACTTCGGCTAAAGCTCGCGTTCATCCCCTGGCATTTCCGACGTCACTGTATCGTTCTGAGTCAGCCTCAAGTGAAATTCTATCCCTCCTGAATCTGGTCAGAAGTGGCAGATGGCCGCTGCTTTTTATTTGAAGACATGAATAACTGGCTCGGTTTCGAGAGCCGTCCTGAACCAGAGACCAGGCCAGTTCGGTCGCCCAACCCACACGCTGCAGGTGGCGGTTTTAAGGCGAGGAATTCTGGCGCCCGCTGCCTCGGCGGGGGAAGGAGGGCGCGGGGCGGGGGGGCGGTGGACGAAAGCTCGTGGCTTTGGGGAAATGGCTCTGGGTGATTCATGAGGGAGTCTCGTTCACTACAAGATAGGCGCCATTGTTCCCAGAAATTCTCAGAAAGACCAAACTTCCTCGTGACGATCATAAATTCCCACCATGAGATCTGTTTCTTAAGGGCCTTTTAAAATCAGACACATTTTAATCGACTAAACCGATGTCATCTGGGAGGAGTGACACACAGCCAGCCTTCCTTTAGCGCGACATTCTACCTCTGATCAGGTATCAGAGAAGCCTTTCCACCTGCCAAGCCAAGAACACACACCTATGGGGGGGGGGGGGGGGGAAGGAAGGAAGGGAGGGAGGAAAGAAGGAAGGAGGAAGGAAGGAAGGGAAGAAGTAAGACACTGAGTTTTTCATAGAAATGTTTATTCAATTTAGAAAGCTATCCTTTACACTAATATCTGAGTGTATGCTCTTTATATATTTGAGTTGTTAAATTATCCTCGTTTTGGGCGCCTGGGTGGCTCAGTCGTTAAGCGTCTGCCTTCGGCTCAGGTCATGATCCCAGGGTCCTGGGATCGAGTCCCACATCGGGCTTCCTGCTCTGCGGGAAGCCTGCTTCTCCCTCTCCCACTCCCCCTGCTTGTGTTCCTGCTCTCGCTGTGTCTCTCTCTGTCAAAAAAATAAATAAAATCTTTAAAAAAAAAAAAAATTATCCTCGTTTTGTGTATACACTTCCTCTTGATATTAAAAAGACACCCCTCTAAGAAGAATGCTAGAAGAACACTCCTGTGTTTCCTTTTGATGTTAAAATGTCCCTGCTTCTAAGAAATGATGGTCACCAGAGAGGTTAGTCTTTTTGAATGTGTTGACAAAATAAGTTAACAACCCTATGTTAAACCCCAAACTGGTTTTTTGACATCCTCTTGAGTCTTACCTTAAAGGAAGAGGAATAACTACTTTAGGAGAATTCATGGGTCACTAACAGAAAACAGGTACCTAGCTTATGTGACCGTAAACTGATAAATTTGGTGGCAGACACAAATGGTACTTGGCCGGGCTGGGGCCTGAAGGGGCACTGGGTGTGGGGAAGGAGTGAGGAGACTCTAGAAGCCCGAGGAGCTGGATGGGGAACTGGGCAGCAGGGAGATAGTGTCCAGGGAGTAACGGACGCTCTGAGGGAAGGCAGAGCCTGCCTGAAGACTGCACATCTGCTCGCAGCCTTGGCCAGGGCACAGCCCCAGGCACCAAACGTTCCAGCGCCCTGAAGCCGTTGTTTGCTCTATGCAGGGATATTGCTTTCTTCCCAGTAATGAGCTGGTGTGAGGTGGACTGGGCAGGCGCCTTGCAGACAACTCCTCCCTGCCCCCAGGTCTCAGAGCAGTATTTTCTAGAAGACTGATGTCTGTGACCTCAGAATTCATGACGAGCTCACAAATACCACACCCAAGACATTGAGCCAGCTTGTGCTCAGACACAAGGCCTGATGGCAGGGTTGGCACTGTGCCAGAAGCTGTGACCACTGGCCCTCAGTGGGCAGGGGGTGCACGGACGCCGCCGGCCGGTGGCTCCAGGGAGGCACGGCAGGGAAGCTCAGCATGCCAGGAGACGCGGAAACCTCACAGACGCCGTCCCACGTGCTGGCTGCCGTTGTCATTATTACAGACTTGAGGCAGTTGCAGGGGGATAAAAACAAAATGATTTTAAAAACAAAAGACACATCTTTCTGCGAGCGTCCATAGGAACAGGAGGAAATTCTCTAATTTTCTCTATATTTGGAGGGGAAAACTCCAGCCTGAGGCAAAATAGTGGTGGAAGTGGCCACATTTGATTTTGGCCCAGGGGTTCTCCCTGCTTTTGCCACCGAATTCGTCATCTGTTGTTGGAAACAAATCATTATTAATCTCACAGTTTCTGTGGGTCAGGAGTCCAGGCACAGCTCAGCTGGGGGCTGTAGGTAAAGGTTAAGAAATTCATGAAGCTCATGAAATTGTAGTTGAGTTGAGTTGATCCACATCCACGTTCACTTCCACGGCTGTTGGCGAGCCTTGGTGCCTTCATTCCTCATGATGGGGATCCTCCACAGGCCACCTGAGAACGCTCACAGCATGGCAGCCGGTAATCCAGGGGACAGAGAGCCCGAGAGCACGAAGACAGAAGCCACAGTCTTTATACAACCTCATCTCAGAGAGAACACTCTACTGCTTTTATCATCTTCTCTTCATGAGAAGTGAGTTACTAGGTCCACTTCAGACTCAAGGAGAGGGATTGATTGCACAAGGGTGTGAACACGGGGAGATGGACACCATTGGGGGCCATCTGAGAGGTGGCTATGCAGCTCTTTATCTTCATATTAGTAATAATGGTAATGATAGAAGATAGTAACTTAGGGTTGGTGTGGAAATCGAATACAACGAGGAATGAGAGGGGGCTTTAAAAATAGGGGCCTCAGAGGGGCGCCTGGGTGCTCAGTCATTAAGCATCTGCCTTCAGCTTGGGTCATGATCCCAGGGTTCTGGGATCAAGCCCCGCATCAGGTTCCCTGCTCTGCGGGAGGCCTGCTTCTCCCTCTCCGACTCCCCCTGCTTGTGTTCCCTCTCTCGCTGTGTCTCTCTCTGTCAAATAAATAAATATTTAAAAAAAAAAAAAAGGGTGCCTGGGTGGCTCAGTTGATGAAGCATCTCCCTTTGGCTCAGGTCATGATCCTGGGGTCCTGGGATCGAGCCCCGCACTGGGCTCCCTGCTCAGCGGGAAGCCTGCTTCTCCCTCTCCCACTCCCCCTGCTTGTGTTCCCTCTCTCACTCTCTCTCTCTCTGTGTCAAATAAATAAAATCTTAAAAAAAAAAAAAAATAGGGGCCTTAGAAAGGCAATGTGATCAGGTGTACATACCTCACGCCCAGATCAAACTATGGAGGTGAGTCTGGAAATCGACGTTTTATCAGTATCCTGTGATACTTCAGGCACACTAAGATTTAAGAATCACTCATATACATCATTAATTTTTTTCCCTTCTACTTCATAAATTGGGAAGAAAAGAAAGGCAGAGAAATTAGGTGAAAATGAGGTGGAGGGGAAGGAAGAGGTGAGTTTTTCAAACCCCTAGTTCTCCCTGGGCTTTGTCCTCTAAATAACTCTACGGGGCTGGATCTGTCCTCAGGGCCACTGTTAGTGGGTAGAAACCTCGACCATACCCAATTATATTTCACAAATTGAACTTCACTGGAGCAGTGCTTGGCTACCTCGCTCAGGCTCTCCCCACGTTTCAGTATGACCAATATCTCACCTTCTCCATGATCTCCTCCCGCCCTACAGCAGCCTATCAGGCCAGACTTCTATGACAGCTCTAAGAACAACAAACATATTTGGCAAATGACTCTGGCCTGGCAAACACATACAAACACTTTCTGATTAGCAGTAATACACCTGGAGACATCTCTTGGCTTTCTCTTATCAATGGTAAACACCTAAGTGTTTTACCCAGAAGCAAATAGAGCCATATCTCCGGGTGGTTGGTGGCAGAAATAAACAGGGGATTCTTACATGGAACAAATGACCAGAAGCTGGAAGAGATGGTGAATGTTCATCAAATCCATGCCCTTCCAGGCTGGCCAGAATGACCCTCAAAATAGTCCCGCCAAAAAGAAGAAGTCAAACTCTCACTCTTTGCAGATGATACTTTATGTGGAAAATCCAAAAGACTCCACCCCAAAACTGCTAGAACTCATACAGGAATTCAGTAAAGTGGCAGGATATAAAATCAATGCACAGAAAGCAGTGGCATTCCTATACACCAACAACAAGACAGAAGAAAGAGAAATTAAGGAGTCGATCCCATTTACAATTGCACCCAAAACCATAAGATACCTAGGAATAAATCTAACCAAAGAGGCAGAGGATCTGTACTCAGAAAACTATAAAATACTCATGAAAGAAATTGAGGAAGACACAAAGAGATGGAAAAACGTTCCATGCTCATGGATTGGAAGAACAAATATTGTGAAGATGTCAATGCTACCTAGAGCAATCTACACATTCAATGCAATGCCAATCAAAATACCATCCACTTTTTTCAAAGAAATGGAACAAATAATCCTAAAATTTGTATGGAACCAGAAAAGACCCCGAATAGCCAGAGGAATGTTGAAAAAGAAAAGCAAAGCTGGCGGCATCACAATTCCGGACTTCCAGCTCTATTACAAAGCTGTCATCATCCAGACAGTATGGTACTGGCACAAAAACAGACACATAGATCAATGGAACAGAATAGAGAGCCCAGAAATGGACCCTCAACTCTTTGGTCAACAAATCTTTGATAAAGCAGGAAAGAATGTCCAATGGAAAAAAGACAGTCTCTTCAACAAATGGTGTTGGGAAAATTGGACAGCCACATGCAGAAGAATGAAACTGGACCATTTCCTTACACCACACACAAAAATAGACTCAAAATGGTTGGAAGACCTAAATTGAGACAGGAGTCCATCAAAATCCTAAAGGAGAACACAGGCAGCGACCTCTTCGACCTAAGCCACAGCAACTTCTTCCTAGAAACATCGCCAAAGGCAAGGGAAGCAAGGGCAAAAATGAACTATTGGGACTTCATCAAGATAAGAAGCTTTTGCACAGCAAAAGAAACAGTCAACAAAACCAAAAGACAACCGACAGAATGGGAGAAGATATTTGCAAATGACATATCAGATAAAGGGCTTGTATCCAAAATCTATAAAGAACTTATCAAACTCAACACCCAAAGAACAAAGAATCCAATCAAGAAATGGGCAGAAGACATGAACAGACATTTTTCCAAAGAAGACATCCAAATGGCCAACAGACACACGAAAAAGTGCTCAACATCGCTCGGCATCAGGGAAATCCAAATCAAAACCTCAATGAGATACCACCTCACACCAGTCAGAATGGCTAAAATTAACAAGTCAGGAAACGACAGATGTTGGCGGGGATATGGAGAAAGGGGAACCCTCCTACACTGTTGGTGGGAATGCAAGCTGGTGCAGCCACTCTGGAAGACAGTATGGAGGTTCCTCAAAAAGTTGAAAATAGAGCTACCCTACGTCCCAGCAATTGCACTACTGGGTATTTACCCCAAAGATACAAATGTAGGGATCTGAAGGGGTACGTGCACCCCGATGTTTATAGCAGCAATGTCCACAATAGCCAAACTGTGGAAAGAGCCACGATGTCCATCGACAGATGAATGGATAAAGAAGATGTGGTATAGGGTGCCTGGGTGGCTCAGTTGGTTAAGCGACTGCCTTCAGCTCAGGTCATGATCCTGGAGTTCCCAGATCGAGTCCTACATCAGGCTCCCTGCTTGGCGGGGAGTCTGCTCCTCCCTCTGACCCTCCCCCCTCTCATGCTCTCTCTCTCTCTCTCATTCTCTCTCTAATAAATAAATAAAATCTTAAAAAAAAAAAAAGATGTGGTATATATACAATGGAATATTATGCAGCCATCAAAAGGAATGAGATCTTGCCATTTGCAACGACGTGGATGGAACTGGAGGGTGTTATGCTGAGCAAAATAAGTCAATCAGAGAAAGACATGTATCATATGACCTCACTGATATGAGGAATTCTTAATCTCAGGAAACAAACTGAGGGTTGCTGGAGTGGGGGTGGGGTGGGAGGGATGGGGTGGCTGGGTGATAGACACTGGGGAGGGTATGTGCTATGGTGAGCACTGTGAATTGTGCAAGACTGTTGAATCACAGATCTGTACCTCTGAAACAAATAATGCAATATATGTTAAGAAAAAAAAAAAAGAAGATAGCAGGAGGGCAAGAATGAAGGGGGGGAAATCAGAGCGGGAGATGAACCATGAGAGACTATGGACTCTGAAAAACAAACTGAGGGTTCTAGAGGGGAGAGAGGTGAGAGGATGGGTTAGCCTGGTGATGGGTATTAAAGAGGGCACGTTCTGCATGGAGCACTGGGTGTTATACACAAACAATGAATCATGGAACACTACATCAAAAACCAATGATGTAATGTATGGTGATTAACATAACAATAAAAAAATTTTTTAAAAAATTATGCACACACACACACACACACAAAAATAGTCCCGCCAAGCGGTCGTCTCTTATTTAATCCCTCGGGCAACCTAATCCTGTCTCAACCCTCACCATTATTTATTTTCTGTATAATCAAATCTTGTTAAAATTTACAGCCTTTTCTCTAGTTCTGACCTCAGGAGAAATGAAGAACAGATGCTCGCACATCTTTTAATAAAAAGGTTATTAAGTCACTGCTCATCTTCGTTCTACCGTCGGGGGTGGTGGGGACAGAAATTGTTGCTTCGTAGCTCTTTCCGCTTGGCCCTGGTTCACCTGTATTTCTGATAACAGGCAGCCCCATTCTGTCGATGAGTGGATCAAGACTGTAAGTTATATTCAGGTCAGTACAACTGAAATAGCCTGGTTTATCTTCTACAAATTCTACCAACAAGCGTTGGGTCCTGTGAGGTGATGTGGCTTAAACAGATGACATTTAAAAATTGCCACCCGTTTTTCCTATCGCCACTTAAGAATCAGAAATGTAAAAACTTTGTTAGCTGGTCTTTGATTACTTTAATCGGATATGACTGGGCTTTGTTAAAACTAGGTTCTATAGTCATTCAGAATTAAAATCAAAGACAGTATTTTCCTTTCTTATTTTTTAATGATATTTTGTGCACGATAAGGTCCTCATAGAGTTAAATTAATAAGCATTTTCAAAATTGCACATGGAACTGAACAGTCTTCCAAAGCAACTCCAAAATTAAGATCATGAAGGACGTGTCATTTTTAGCTACTGTTTATGCTATCTTGTTGAGAGGTGGGCAGAAACAGGGTACCATTTTACAGATAAGGACCCGACATAAGAAGTTGCCAAAGGTGACCCACCAAGGCTGCAGCAAATCCAGAAGCTAAAACTTGGTCTCCCAGCCTTCAGCTCTGAGCTCTTTACACTTAATATCGCCCTAAAAACAAACGCTTTTCAAACTGCATTTCCATACACACATATAGATTTAAGGACACTATTTTGTTTCCTTTGCATTCTCCATGCTGAGCATTTACTAAAATTACATCACTACAGTGGTCATTTGAGTAACACACAAAACCGTGTCACAACACCTGGGGAAATTATCCTCAAAGTTTCACAAGCCTTATGCCTGCCTCTGCCAGTCAAGAGTAAGTAACAGGCCCAGAACAAGCCCTGAAGATAAAGGACGAAGCCGTCTTACTTACAGGTGGAAAGAATCATGGCTGTGCTTCCGCAGGGAGCAGGCCAAACAGCCTTCAGTTCTTCAGCGACGCTCCAGTCACAAAAACACATCTTTTAACTGAAATCATAGCTTGCCCAAGATGTTTCTCACGAGCACAGTTAACCCCACCTATTTTCCTGTTCTAAAAACCTCAGAGAAGTGTGTGAATGACAACCCGATGGCCTATATAAGAAAGCTCCGTAATCTCCATCCAGATCTCTGAGGGTAGCTGCTATTGGTTCCTCATTCCCAACTATGTGGGTGACTCCAGCAAACAACATTTTCAAAAAAATCACAGAATTTTCATGCAAGAGACATTAAAAATCATCAAATCCGAAACTGCCCTCTCTGGACAGAGAAGGAAACGGATGCGCAGATAGGACAAGGGACACAGTGGAAGAAACAGAATTAGATTCTAGGTATTGGAGTATAAATCTACAATGTTCTGTCCTCCCACTCAGTACTGACACTTCAAGGACCATATTATGAAACTTCATTTTTTTGTGGGGATGGAAGCCAATTCAATAATACACCTAAAAGGTGACTGAGCCATGGCTCAGAAATATAAAAACAACATCAATAAAAAATGTACCTAGGAGTTTCACTTCATCCCCTTGGAAAATATAACCAAAAAATTAAAACTAAAGGGAACAATTCTAACGAGCACATAGCATTTTCACATTGCCCTTCCTATTTCCTGCTTTATAGATTAAGATCTCTTTAAGCATTCTGGGTGGATTCTTTTATTTTTACTTCACTTTTTGCCTTCGTTACACTTTAAACAAAACCTTTTGTTAAGTTTTGGTGAAAAATTTAAAGATTTTTGAAGAAGATGTTCCCAAATGTTGCCAGGTATTATCCATCTTGTTTTCCACATCAATAGCATACATAACGATTACTACAAGGACTATACTTTGTCCTCACTTTTCTTCAATACCATCCAGCTCCTCTAGGTGAAAAGGGAAGTATGGGACCGGACAGGGAGGTGTGGGAGGAGTCAAGGTGAAGAAGAAAGGAAGGAGAAAGATATAATTGACAGTACTCAGACTCAAGTATAATGAGTATGACCAACTCCTTGAATGGACTACAATTCAGTTAAAAGGTGCATATGTTTTCGTGATGGGGGTACGGTTAAACAGGAAGATGAGGAGGAAGGTGGCAAACGGACTGTGACAAGACTTAAGGTAATTTTTTTTTCCATTATAAGGAGGATAAGGAAGGATAGAAGATAGCTTTCAGTGGATGGACAGACCAGAAGGAAGAGATGGTTCTCCAGGGTCCTAGGGAGGCACCGCTCAGAGCAGCCAGCAACAGCTCTGTGTTCCCACAACACCAAAGCAGCTGAAACTCCTACAGAAAGGCCCCGTGTGTTGTGTGTGCCTCAGCTTTCTACCCTCATAATACCAAGAAACATGTGTTGGGCCATACAGGGCCTCTGCTATTGATAACAGAGACTGTTTCCTTTCCCTGGGCTCATGAGGAGAAATGAAGGTTCCAACTCAGCTGGTGTCTTCGTCAGAGATTGTAATGGTCAGAAACCCACTCAAACAAACCTGATCACAGGGTCTATCGTGAGGCTCGTCTAGACAATCTCACTGATCCAGGAACCCAAGTCCAACCAGATCTCCTGAAAACCATCTGGGAGACAGCTCTATATACCATGTGCTCCATTTTTCCTGGTCTCTCTGCCAGAATTTGAGCTTGCTCCTGGGTCTTGTTTGTGGTGGGGGCAGGCTTTGTTGTGAACATCACCTCATCATTCTGCCCCAGAGCCCAGCACCTCCACTTACAGCACCTATGTCCTGGGGCAGATTCTCAGGATGTAGAAAGTCATTGATTGCCTCTAGTTCAATTTTTTTTTTAAGATTTTTATTTATTTATTTATTTGAGAGAGAGAGAGATAGCATGAGCCGGGGTGGGGGGGAGAAGCAGATGGACAGGGAGAGGCAGACTCCCTGCTGAGCAGGGAGCCCAATGTGGGACTCGATCCCAGGACCCTGGGATCATGACCTGAGCCAAAGACAGACGCTTAACGACTGAGCCACCCAGGTGCCCCACCCCAGTTCAATTTTTACCTAACTCCAATTAGTTATGGATACCATGGGCACGGTCACTCAGCCCAAATGTGGGCCTGATTGGGGGCTTAAATTAGACAGGAACCCCCAAATATGTCTGCCTAAGTGGGGAGGAGGCATTAATGGTAGAAAGGTCCAGACTTTTTTCTCTTCAGTAAGGAATATTTGATCCCCAGGGGTAGAGAAATTGACAGCTGCAAGGCACAGTCCCTAGTCCTAAGAAAGTAAGTTCATATGTTACAGAATGAAAATTTTTAATTAAAAGACAACTCAGTTTCTTATAAATATATATCTTTATATATTATATATATTTACAATATATACAGCATACAAATAATGGCAGTCTTGAAAACGGATATTTTCAAAACAAAAGAGGGGTACTTATTCAAGATGGGTTCCTGATTCATCCAGAACCCACATTTTAGACAATGCCTCAGGCCCAGATTTCCGTAGAAGTCAAAGGAAAGAGAAAGGTTGCTGGAACAAGGCTCTAAATCCCTTTCCTTTCCCAAATATCCTGACCTTCCACTGACACCAGCCAACACGGCCCCACGTACACCCCTAAAATGGGAAAACCTTGGGGTCTGGGCATCGTACATGGTGGGTGCTCAAGTACTTGTGGGATGGATAAAAGTGAGTGTTTTTAATCACCATCTCTCAGGCAGCATTTCCATAACTTGAAAAATCCAGTCCCAGAGCTAGGACTGGTCTAGAAGCAAATGCTTTAGGTTTTTCCACTTTATAAGTAAAACAGTCTACATGTCCAAGTGCTAAATAAATTAAAAGTTAGCCACAAAGTGCCATTTCTTCCTCATGCTTTGGAATCTGGACTCCACGGATCACAACACCACTTATCTTCCAGAAGTTTCTTCACACTCAACTAGTTCATCTATTGTGCGCAGCAAATCTTCAAAGGAAGGCCTTCCCTCTGGTTTCTACAATTAAAAATCAAAGAGAAGCTGTGGGTTCCAGAATCCATCCCCCAAAATAATTTTTCACGTCCAAACTCACATAACATAGCACACAGGTGCAAGGTACTCACTGTTTTGGGACTAGAACACTCAGGTGTCTCCAAATGGGTCTACCCTAGCCTACACATACTGTTGCTAGACACGCCTTTCCATGACATTCCTTTTGTGTCTCCATTTAAGAATCTAACACAGCTCCCTATTGCCTGCAAAATCAAGTCCGCCTAATTTGCAGTGCCCTCTATACCCTGCCTTCCCCCATCCTCTTGCTACCCAATTTCATTTCCCACAAAAACCCTCACATGGGCTCTCTGCTCCATGAGACCAATCTCCACCCTGCTGTACACACACCACACTCATTACCACCACCTCACCTCTGCTCATGCTGTCCTCTCCCACCCCCAGCAACACTTCTTGCCCAGGCCTCTCCCATCCCAGTCAGTGTTCTTCGGAGACATTAGAGCAAGTGACCAAGAGCATGGTTCTGCTTCTCTGTAGCAACGTGGTCTTGGGCAAGTGTCAGTGTCAGGAGCCCTGGTCTTCTCGTCCACAAAGCAGTTATAGTAAAAATCTCTGCACCTCTAAAGGTTATTTTGAGAACTCTATCTAAAGCACTCAGTACAGTGCCTAGCACACAATACACATGAACTATTATTATCTTCCAAAAATCATTTTGTTGTCTAATCTCTTCTACAAGGTGACATTTTAATACACCGGGAAGGAAAACTTCCAAAGACTGTGACTCAAGAGATCTGGGGGAAGTTGAGGTTTGGTGAAAGAAACCCCCTCTGGTGAAAGAGTAATATTTCAACAATACAAGCAGTCCAGTGAAAGAAGAGCTACTTCTCTGGACTTAATCCTGGAGTCCCGAACTCAGGCAACTGTGACAGGATTTCCCCTTGGGAGTGGGATGGCAACCTGAATTTATGATCTTAATTATTATCATTTTCTGCTTCTTCACCGTCTTCTTCCCATTATTCAGAACTGACTTGAGAAGGGTGGCTTTCTACCCAGAGTCTGAAATCGTATAAAACACGCACTAACTCACTAGGCTGTAGAGACTATACACTGTTAATCTACCAAGCCCAGATCCCTAAATGTTTCAGAGATTCAGAATGAAAGCACAAAAAACTTCTTTTACCTCCTGCCAACATCTCAGCATCACCTCGTATACATATTTGGACGCCAACTTTGGCCGGCAGAGTCGGTGGCCCCGGGTAACCATGGTTACCACTTCATAGTTGGTGTTTTTCTCAAAGGGCATTTTGCCTTCAGTGAATACTTCCCACATTAAAACACCTAGAAAAGGATAAAGGATTACGAAAAGGATGCATCCACTTCCGCTTCAGAGTAGAGCTGGGGAAAAATGGACCATGTTCTTACCAAATGACCAGACATCCGATTTGCTACTAAAGCGGCTGTAATTAAACACCTCGGGAGGGCACCACTTCACTGGAAATTTTGCACCAGAAGAACTTGTGTATTGATCGTCCAGAACATACCTAAAGTAAGACACACCAAAGGTTTACGCCTCTGAGTTATGATCTACAAGTTGCACATGTTCTTTAAATTTTTTTTCCTCTTAGAATCAAAAACACAGTTGACTGAAGTCCAACAAGCATCCGGTTGAAGCTAAACGTTTGCCTCCGTGGCCACGCCTGGTGCTTTCCATCTTCCTCTCAGCTTCACTTACGTGCTTAAGATGGATGCATTGTAACATTAGTAGCTGCATTTTCATTTTTCTGTGTGTTTTTCTTTTTTATAAGGCAATAGAGGCAGGACACAATAAAAGAGTTAGCTAAGTTTTTTTCTGGTAAGCAATTTTGTTCTTTAAACAAAATTTAACCCAAAGGCCCCACATGTAAAACATCTAAAGCAGAGCTGCTGTAAAGGAAGTGGTGCAGAGTGTCTGGAGACACACGTGCTTTTGGCCCCCACGACTCCACAGAGTACAATTTAAACCTACAGCAAATGAAAAAAGCAAATTGCAAAATGACATATGTAAATGGTGGAGTATAGATTTATATACCATGACATCCCTCACTCACACACACATACACACACACACTCAAAACAATACTCTGTAATTTTTGCTATGCAAGCATACTTACATCCTTCTGGAAGGACACACATAACCTGATAACTTTGGCTACCTCTGGGGAGGACCCTGGATCGGGGTGGCAGATGTGGAGACGTGAGCCCTTCCTGTAATGTGTTCAGTATGGATTTACAAGAGGACTGTGTTTACATAGTATATGCACATATAAAGCTAATCTCTAAAAGCTCCGTGAAAAAACATTCAAATAATTGCACAAACTTCCCCTGCTACATGGTAACAATGCCACCATGAGTGGGATCCACATGCCTGCCCGTCGGGGGGGTTTGAGTTTCGTGTCTAATGAGTGTTTTAGAGGGGCTGATGCAAAAGCACAGATTTTCTGAAAGCCAAACATATAAAAATCCAACATGTGAAACTGGAGGACTGCCTGTCAGAGGAAAATCTTCATAAAAAGCACAAAGAACACTGGGTCAGTACTCCCCTGACAGGCAGCAGTCCTGCTCTCACGACGAGCTAACCTTGGCCTGTGTGACCTTGTGCTGGGGTAATCCAAGCTTGTCCCAGATTTCAAGCTTTCACACCTGTTGCTTCTTCCACCTGGGATATTTTGTCCTCAGATCGCCACCTTGTTGGCTACTTCTGTCTTGTTAGTCTCTATTCAAATATCCCAGTCTCAAAGAGGTCTTCCAGAGCACCAGATCAGATGTAGCTACAATCACCCCGCCCTGTGCCATCATTCAGCGCCCACCCACCCCACCAGCCCCACGTGACCTCTATCTTGAGGGGAGCACATTTTTTCTGTAAAGGGCCAGATGATGAATATTTTCTATTTTTCAGGCCAGTCTCTGTCACCACTAACCAACTCTGCCTTCATCATGTGAAAGCAGCCACAGACAACACATAAGTGAGGCTGTGTCCCAGTAACACTTTACTTAGGGACACCAACATTTGAATTTCAGATATTTTTCACGTGTCCTAAAATTCTTTTAATTTTTGCCAACCATTTAAAAATTGGAAAACCAGGGGCACCTGAGTGGCTCAGTCAGTTAAACTGCCTTCGGCTCAGGTCATGATCCCAGGGTCCTGGGATTGAGTCCCACATTGGGCTCCCTGCTCAGTGGGAAGCCTGCTTCTCCCTCTCCCACTCCCCCTGCTTGTGTTCCCTCTCTCGCTGTGTCTCTCTCTGTCAAATAAATAAACAAAATCTTAAAAATTGGAAAACCATTGTTGGCTCACAAGCTGAATAAAAAGAAGTGTTGGGTCACATTTGGGCCAGAGGCCTTCGTGTGCTGACCCCCACTCAGTCACATTACTGGGTTTTCCTCTCTTCGTGATTCTCTCAGGTCTTATGTCTCTCTCTCCTCCTGAATATAAGAGGCATATGGCAGGGGCTCATATGCCTTATTCTCTGCTGTGGTTCAGCCTCACACCCTGGTACACAGTAGGTACCTAATGTTTTCAAGGATGGATGTATGGATGAGTGAACGGACAGAGAGGAGGGAAAGGAAAAACAATACTTTTTAAAAGTCTTTTCTAACACTCTATTAAAATTACAAAAATTAAGAGAATAAAAACACAACAGACTATTCTAAGGTATTCTAAGGTATTCTAAGAACTTTCCCCCTAAACACATTTCTGTGAAAACAAAAGACTAGAAATCTAACCCACTGCCAGGGAGAAAGTAGAATATTTAGCAGGCTATACTCCCACCTAGTGGACAGAATGAGTAACATCACAATGTATACTTTTTTAATGAATTTATTTATCTCAGAACAGCTAATAAGATTTCCTTTCTTTTTCATCACTGCAGATTATTCCCATGCTTATCGGCTCTACAAGCTAATGTAACCATCACCTGACACCACATAATAAAGCATGAAACAGTCATAATTTCCCAACAATTTTTTACCTGAGAAAAAGCCCACAGTAACAGTAAAACAGATACATTCAGCGAAGAAATTTTTCAAAATATAATCTAACTTATTTTATTGCCTTACATCAAAAACACACTAAGAAACAGAAAAATCAATTCGTCTTCCTATGAAAATGATGGATACTACAAATATTTTGCTAATAGAACAAAAGATGTAGTTTAAAAAACAGCTCTTCGATAGGCTTCAGAAAAAGAAGTCGACACAGTCAAACTGCAAAAAAAGTCAGGCTTTCTATACCTTCAAAGGTACATATTAATTTAATCCAAAATTGATAGAAAATGTTCACATAGACTCAGCCTTACCTGGCCATTCCAAAATCTGATACTTTCACAACTCCCGCTTCATTTACTAGACAATTTCTGGCAGCCTGGAAAACAACATTTCAATGGTATATTAGTTACAAAGTTCTACAAAGTAGAAAAATATAAATTCTGTTTATATTAAATTTAATATAGCCCAGTCAACATTTACAGAAGGCAGAAATGTCTCTTTATAAATTGGATTTATCCCTGTGGAAATGTTTCCAACAAATATTTGAAAAAATGGGTAGAAAGACAGGTCAGGAAGTCATGTGCAATAAGACATGATTATATGACTTTGCCAATTGTCATACCTAAATGAAGACTAACAAGGTCATCCTACTTTTCCCCCCTCCCATTTCTATTCTTATTAAACTGTCAGATTTTCTTATTGATAATGACAACATCTCTTTAAGTCCTTAATCCAGGTTCTCATTAGGTGAGTTTAATAACACACAATAATCAAAGTGATAGGTAACTGATCTTTTACCCAACAGCTTTGCTCAGTGATTGGTCATCCTGATCTCAGTAAAAACAACAACAACAACAACAACAACAAACAGCCATGTGTAACATAGTTTACCTTGTCATTTACAATGTTTCCAGTATATTGTGATATGACATATGAAATTGGTCAAATATAATTCTGGATTATTTAAATTATATTTTCTTGCCCATTCTTTAAGGGTAAAAGATTCAAGAAAACAGTTTGGTAAAAAGACATAGTATTTCGCAGAAGGAAAACATGATAATATTTTTAATGCCATATCCTATGGACTAAGATGCATTTTTGTTCCCGACACTTCTAGCATTTTATTCTCTGTATGTGGCAATTCCACTTATATGAGATTATTCCTGCTGAATGCATTTTAAGAGTCTCTTCTAAAGTTCCCCAGATTTGCCCCCATCTTCCTATGGGGATACCTTATCATTACTTCACTTCATGGTCAACAGCATTCTTTGCCCAAAAGACAGGAGCATCAGAATCTTCCCTTCAGGGGTGACACAAACCTACCATGGTGATGTCAATATCGTAAGCACAAAATTATCAAAATTGTTTTCATCAAGATATGGTCTATGTGGACAGATGTAGTCTGCCATACTCATGTAGGCATTCAATTTTCATCAGTTTTGAAAGTATAAAAAAAGAGGAAGGTACTTAGTTCACAACTTTCAATATGACAGAGAGATGTTCTTTATCATCACTGAGCATAATAACAATAATGAATGTTATCTATATCACATCTATCTTACAGAGTCCTTTGCCCCAATCATATAATGCGATCTTTAAAGATTTTGTTTATTTATTTATTTGACAGAGAGAGAGAAACAGCATGAGAGGGGATAGGGTCAGAGGGAGAAGCAGGCTCCCCGCTGAGCCGGGAGCCCGATGTGGGACTCGATCCCAGGACTCCGGGATCATGACCTGAGCCGAAGGCAGTCGCTTAACCAACTGAGCCACCCAGGCGCCCCATAATGCGATCTTTAAAACAGTCTTGTAAAGGAAAAGCCCAAGACCAGATGGCTTCACTGGTGAATTTTGGGATATGAAACCAAAAGCACAAGCAACAAAAGCAAAAATAAATAACTGATCTACATCAAACTAAAAACCTTTGCATAGCAAAGGAAACAGTCAACAAAATAAAAAGGGAAACTACAGAATGGGAAAAACAATTTGTAAAACCATATATCTGATAAAGAGTTAAAATATAAAGTACATAAGGAACTCATACAACTCAATACCGAAGAAGCAAATAATCCAATTTTTAAAAGGAGCAAAGAACCTGAATATACAATTAAAAAAAAAAAAAAAACCACATACAAATGGCCAACAGGTACATGAAAAGGTGCTCAACATCATTAATCATCAGGTAAATGCAAATCAAAACCACAATGAGATGTCACCTCACACCTGTCAGGATGGCTATTATCAAAAACACAAGAGATGGGTGCCTGGGTGGCTCAGTCATTAAGCGTCTGCCTTCGGCTCAGGTCATGGTCCCAGGGTCCTGGGATCAAGTCCCACATTGGGCTCCCTGCTCGGCGGGAAGCCTGCTTCTCCCTCTCCCCACTCCCCCTGGTTGTGTTCCCTCTCTCGCTGTGTCTCTGTTGAATAAATAAAAAAACAAAAACAAAAAACACAAGAGATGACAATAGTTGTCAAGGAAGAAAAAGTGGAGAAAGGGGAACCCTTGTATACTATTTTTGGGAATGTAACTTCGTACAGCCATTACAGAAAACAGCATGGGGTTTACTCAAAAAATTAAAAAATAGAACTACCATATGATCCAGCAATTCCACGTCTAAATATATACAAAAGAAAATGAAATCAGTACCTCAAAGAGATGTCTGAACTCCCATATTCATAGGAGTATTACTCATAATAGCCAAGCTATGAAATAATCTAACTGTCCATCAATGGATGAGTGAATAAAGGTGATGTGGTATATCTATACGGTGGAATATTATTCAGCCATAAAAAAAAAAAATCTTGTTGGGTGCCTGGGTGGCTCAGTCGTTAAGCGGCTGCCTTCAGCTCAGGTCATGATCCCAGGGTCCTGGGATCGAGTCCCACATCGGGCTCCCTGCTCAGCGGGAAGCCTGCTTCTCCCTCCCCCACTCCCCCTGCTTGTGTTCCTGCTCTCGCTGTCTCTGTCTCTGTCAAATAAATAAATAAAATCTTTAAAAAAAAAAAATCTTGTCATTGTGGCAACACGGATGAACCTGGAAGGCATTATGCTAAAGAAAGACAAATACCCTATGATATCATTTATATATGGAATCTTAAAAACAAAAATGTAGAACTCAGTATGTTCTGAGGAGCTAATGGATAGCATAACTATAATAATACTTTATTGTTTACTTGCAATTTACTAAGAAAGTACATCTTAAGCATTCTCACCACACGTGAGGTATGGATATAATTAACTTGACTTTGATAATCATTTCATAATATATGCATATATCAAGTCATTATGTTGTTTACTTTAAATATATGCAATTTTGTCAATTATACCTCAATAAAGCTGGGGGGAAAAGTCTTGTGAGCAAACCAATATTATAACCCACCTACAATTTACAGATGCAGAAAAGGAATCTAAGAGACATTGGATAACTACCCTAAAACACATCTAGAAGTCAAGTCTTCCACTCACAAATGTTCAACTCTTTATTATGCCCTAAGTCTAGAGATCGCATAATACAGTAGCTACAGTGTAGACTCTGGAGCTGAACTCTCTGGGTTCAAATTCTGACTCCACACTATACTTGACTATTGGTAAGTTATTTTATCCTATTTACACCTCAGTTTCCTCATCTGTAAAGTGAGAATAATAATCATACCTACTTCTCATGATTACATGAGTTGATATATGTTAAATACCTATAAAAGCAATGACTGTTTAAGGTGATTGTTAATTTTTTTTAAATGTTTTGCTGCTATTGCAGAAGAAATGCATCCATGCTTTATGACAAGAAAGTTAAAACTAAAACATGGAAAAATCTCAGGTAGAGAATCACATTCTTTTTGGTGAAAGAATCACCTTCAAGGTTTAACAGGAACTGATAGTTCTGTCATCGTGCTGAAAATAGACACATTTGAGGAAAACAGGCAGAGAAGAAAAAGAGAAAAGAAAGAATAGAGGAGATAGGGAGACAGAGTCAGGGGAGGGGAAAAATTAAGAAGTGTCTTCATCACAATACTTTAGAACCAATAATAGATTCCTTTTTCTAGTATTTTCAGGAGTTAACCTGGGCCTCCATGTTTTCCCAGTGACTTCAGAAATCAGGAAAATAAACCAAGGATTTCTGTTATGGCTTCTGCTTACATTGTGTGAGGTGGAAAAGAGTTTAGGATTTAGTAAAAGGAGGAGTCAACCCTTAACTTCCCCATTTATCACCTTAGGTAAGTCATTTCACTTCTCTCAAGCTAATTTTCTTATCAAACAACAATGATCAGAAAGACTGTTGTGACTAGGTATCACATGAGATTCTTATGGAGATCAAATAGTTAATATATGGTAAGTTGCTTAGAAACAATGACCTATGTAGTTACATATTATTTATGCAATTGCTTATGTAATTATGTATTATATGTGTTAGATTTGATCAAGATTTTTCTGTTAAAATTATGAGGCAAGTTAAATTTACCAGGTTTAAAGATAACGGTGAAACATCGTTGAGAACAGAAATTGGATATTAATACATCATTGCCCATTTGCTGCCCCGGTGTTACAAAGGAATTCGGCCACTGAATGGGAATACGGGTGGTTAGGATTACCAGATCTCTGTGGATGAAGCTGTTTCTTTCCAGGTACTCCATCCCTTCACACACATCTTGACACATGCTCAGCAGCACATCTCTACTAAAATGACCTTGTCTCTGTCGGAGGAAATTCAGAAGACAGCCCCTTTCCATGAACTCGGTAACAATGTAAATCGGCTTCTGCTGGGTGCATACACCATAAAGCTGCACTAGCTTCGGGTGTGTCAGCTTCCTGGGAGGGAAGTCATGCATACACACAGTTACTATAGGAAAAGAAACCCGCAGGGCTATTAGCTGATGAGAGGCTACTTTTTAATGCAAAAAGAGGAACCAGAAAGAACCGGTAACTTACATCATCACTTTAGCTTCTTCTATAAAGTCCTCCTCACACATGGCACCTTCCCTAATAGCTTTGATTGCCACTTTGTACTGAGCTCTCCACTTGCCTAGCCTCACCACTCCGAACAGTCCGCTGCCCAGTTCCCTCATAAAGGTCAGCTCTGAAGGATTGATCTCCCATTTTTCTGTGAGACAGAGGGGGAAAGTGATAACATTTAATAAGGAGAACACAGCATGAATCAGTGGCAAACAGAGAAACAACAACCAGTCAATGTCAAAGTTACAGGATAATACAATTATCATTAAAACATAGAACAGACTTGCAACCTATCTAAACTGCAAAAGGTGGCTTTCCAGCCTCTGGGGAGGATGTACTCCCTTCTAAGCCATCATAATATAACCAAAGTGAACAACAGAAGGCAAGAAGATGCTGAATAAGAGACTAATAATAATAGACCTTAAAAGTACTTAGAAAAAAACTAGATCAAATACTTACTCCTTTACCATTCTTCCCCCTCGGCTTGTTGTACCCCACCCCCAATTATATCAGGTTGTAAAGAATTTAATCCTCTGTTTAAAAGGCTTTTGCTAGAAGGAACAAAGACAATCAAGTTGGATGCCTTCTTTATTACCTCCATCCTCACTTTCCTGTGATTAACCAATCAAGCTGGTGAGAACCAGAAAAGGATTTGATTTATTTTAGAAATAACATGGTAATGCTTATTTTTCACCGAGAAAGTTTTCTGCTGAATTATGAATAAGGATGAAAACAGAAAATCTAGGGTTACCATAGCTACAAGGATAATCATCTAAAACCCCATACTATACAACTGTAAAAACAATTCTACTGTGTGGAATTCTAAACATCTGAATTGGTCTTGTGATAATGGTTTTTTTTTTCTAAGGAAAATTAGCCAATGCAACTACAAAATGAGTTACCATAGCTGAATCCTGCAGTGGTTGGTGCATTCTTCTCCTTCGTACTAACTGGGTACCGCAGTCTTGTGACAAGTCCTGGAAGTCAGAGAAAGCATTGAAATTGAATTCATTCTTTTTCTTTTTTTTTTAAGATCTTATTTATTTGACAGAGAGAGAGAGACAGTGAGAGAGGGAACACAAGCAGTGGGAGTGGGAGGGGGAGAAGCAGGCTTCCCACAGAGTAGGGAGCCCGATGCGGGGCTCGATCCCAGGACCCTGGGATCATGACCTGAGCCGAAGGCAGACGCTTAACGACTGAGCCACCCATTCTGCATGGGAAAGCGCTAAACTTAGACACTCGTGTATAAAGGCCGTTCATTTATCCACTTAGTGCTCATCCTCTGTGTACATACAGCACTCTGCTATAGC
Source organism: Phoca vitulina (assembly GCF_004348235.1). Classification (NCBI taxonomy): domain Eukaryota; kingdom Metazoa; phylum Chordata; class Mammalia; order Carnivora; family Phocidae; genus Phoca; species Phoca vitulina. The sequence continues at coordinate 34,958,887 of NW_022589706.1, forward strand.
TAACAAAAAATAAAAAGAAAGGAAGGCAGGCAGGAAGAAGATGATCCTGTTCTTTGAATTGACAATTTTTATGGAACATAAAAAACTTTTTTACATATATATGTTTTTATTCACTCAACAAACATTTCCTTTTTAATACAACAGTCTTTACCAAGCACTGAGCTAGCATATTCTCAAACATTTTTTAAAATGTTAAAAAAGGTGGGGCGCCTGGGTGGCTCAGTTGGTTCAGCGTTTGCCTTCAGCTAAGGTCATGATCCCAGGGTCCTAGGATCGAGCTCCAAATCAGGCTCCCTGCTCAGCAGAGAGTCTGCTTCTCTCTCTCTCTCCCTCTGCCCCTCCCCACTGCTGGTTCTCTCTCTCTCAAACAAATAATAATAAATAATAAATAAAATCTTTAAAACAATAAGTAAAATGTTAAAAGGTTTCTAACAGCTATTATCAATTATTATTTCATGGTCTTTTCCAATATGATCTGAACTATGAAAGGGAATTAAGGGAATTACTAGTCTATTAAAAATTAAAGTGATTCACCTTGAATAACTCAATACTAGTAAGCTTAGCATAAATATGGGGCTTTAAAATATCAACAGCTGGGACCCAAATAGCTAAAGCAACACTGAAAAAGAAAAGCAAAGCTGGAGACATAATGATTCCAGACTTCAAGCTATACTACAAAGCTGTCATCATCAAGACAGTATGGAACTGGCACAAAAACAGACACACAGATCAATGGAACAGAATAGAAAACCCAAAAATGGACCCATAAGGTTAACTTATCTTCGACAAAGCAGGAAAAAATATTCAATGGAAAAAAGACAGTCTCTTCAACAAGCAGTGTTCAGAAAACTGGACAGCAACAGAGGAATAAAACTGGACCACTTTCTCATACCATACACAAAAATAAATTCAAAATGGATGAAAGACCTAAACATGAGATCGGAAACCATCAAAATCCCAGAGAAGAACACAGGCAGTAACCTCTTTGACCTCAGCCATAGCAACTTCTTACTAGACATGTCTCTGGAGGCAAGGGAAACAAAAGCAAAAACGAACTATTGGGACTTTATCAAGATAAAAATCTTCTTTTTTTGTTAAAGATTTTTATTTATTTATTTGACACAGAGAGAGAGAGCGAGCACAAGCAGGGGGAGCCACAGGCAGAGGGAGAGGGAGAAGCAGGCTCTCCGCTGAGCAGGGAGCCCGATGCGGGACTTGATCCCAGGACCCTGGGATCATGACCTGAGCTGAAGACAGACGCTTAACTGACTGAGCCACCCAAGCACCCAAGATAAAAACCTTCTGCACAGCGAAGGAAACAATCAATAAAACTAAAAGGTAACCTATGGAATGGAAGAAGGTATTTGCAAATGTCTTATCAGATAAAGGGCTAGTATCCAAAATTTATAAAGAACTTACCAAATTCAAAACCCAAAAAACAAATTATTCCAGTTAATTTAATGTTAATCCAGTTAAGAAATGGCAGAAGACATAAGTATATATTTTTCCAAAGAAGACATCCAGATGGCTAACAGACACATGAAAAAATCTTCAACATCACTCAGCATCAGGGAAATACAAACCAAAACCACAATGAGATACCACCTCACACCTGTAAGAATGGCTAAAATTAACAACACAGGAAACAACAGGTGTTGGTGAGGATGTGGAGAAAGGAGAAACCTCTTACACTGTTGGTGGGAATGCAAGCTGGTGTAGCCACTCTGGAAAACAGTATGAGGGTTCCTCAAGAGTTAAAAATAGAACTACCCTATAATCTAGCCATTGCACTACTAGGTATTTACCCAAAGGATACAAAAATACTGATTCAAAGGGATATATGCACCCCAATGTTTATAGTAGCATTATCAACAATATCCAAATTTGGGCACCTGGGTGGCTCAGTTGGTTAAGCATTTGCCTTCAGCTCAGGTCATGATCCCAGGGTTCTGGGATGGAGTCCCACATGGGGCTCCCTGCTCAGTGGGGAGCCTGCTTCTCCCTCTCCTCCCTGCTCATGCTCTCTCTATCTCTGTCTGTCTCTCTCTCAAATAAATAATAAATAAAATCTTTTAAAAAAAATAGCCAAACTATGGAAAGATCCCAAGTGTCCATCGACTGATGAATGGATAAAGAAGAGGTACACACACACACACATACATACACAATGGAATACTACCCAGCCATCAAAAAGAATGAAATCTTGCCGTTTGCAACGATGTGGATGGAGCTAGAGGGTATTATGCTAAGTGAAATAAGTCAGTCAGAGAAAGACAAATACTATATGATTTCACTCATCTGTGGAATTTAAGAAACAAAACAGATGAACATATGGGAGGGAGGAAAAAAGAGAGAGGGAAACAAACCATAAGAGACTCTTAACGGGGGCGCCTGGGTGCCTCAGTTGGTTGAGTGCCTGCCTTCAGCTTGGGTCATGATCCTGGAGTCCCGGGATCCAGCCCCGCATCGGGCCCCCTGCTCAGGGGGAGTCTGCTTCTCCCCTCTCTCTTTGCTCCTCCCCTGCTCATGCTCTCTCTCTCTCTCTCTCTCTCTTGCTCACTCTTAGAAAAATAAGTAACACTTTTTTAAAAAGAGAGAGAGAGGCTCTTAACGATAGAGAACAAACAGGGTTGATGGAAGGAGGTGGGGGATGGGCTACATGGGTGATGGGTATTAAGAAGGGCACTTATGATGAACACTGGGTGTTGTATGTAAGTGATGAACCTCTTAATTCTACTCCTGAAACCAATATTATGCTGTATGTTAACTAACTAGAATTAAATAAAAATTTGGGGAAAAAATGAAATAAAATACCAACAACTGGGAATACCAACCACTGCAAATCAGTGAGGTAGGTTAGACACTTCAACGTAAGTTGCTTACAGCACTAGATTTGAAGAAAGGCAGAGATCTCTCCTATAGGCATACATAGCACTCTGTGTTTCTTCGATTACAGCATATCTCACAGTAACTTTAAATTGTTATATACTTCTCTGTCTCCCCCACCAGACGGTAAAAGATCTGAGAGAGACAGGATCAATGACTATCTAGTCCACCATAGCCTCCCTAGAGCCAGGCACAGTTCCTAGCATGTAACAGGTACTCAAGTCATGTTTGCTAGATGAGTGAATTTAGATAATGGTGAAGAATAAAATTTATACAAGAACACACACACACACACATACACACAAAAGAAAGAAAGAAGGGAATGTGAACACTACAAAAGAAAATAACAGAATAAGAGATAAGAAAAAGTTCTTTGGGGGATAAATTGATATGAAAGTAGCTCTTCACATGTTAAACACAGAGTTAACATATAACCCAGCAAATTCACTCCTAGGTAAGTCACCAAGAGAAATGAAAGATATTTCCATGCAAAAACTTGTACACAAATGTTCACAGCAGCATTATTCATAACAGCCAAAATGTGGAAACAACCCAGATGTCTACCAACTGATGAATGATGACAAAATGGATTAAAAAAAATTAACAGAGTGGATTATTTGTCAATAAAAAGGAATGGAGCACTTATACAGGCTACAATATGGACAAATGTCAGAAACATTATGTTAAGTCACTCAAGCCAGTTACAACAGACTACATATTATATGATTCCATTTATATGAAATGTCCAGAACAGGCAAATCTATAGAGACAGCAAGTAGATTACTGGTTGCCAGGGGCTGGACTGATGAAAGGGGGCCGAGGGGTGATAGGTGATGGGTACAAGGTTTCTTTTGGGGATGATGAAAATGTTCTTAGATTATAGGATACTTGGCACCACTCTAAATATACTAATGACCATGAACTGTATACTTTAAATGGGTGATTCTTATGATATTTAAATTATACCCCTATAACTGTTCCTATTATTATCTGAGAACATGGGCATAAATATGGTTTCTGGTTTTGGTGTTTGGTTTGTTCCCACTCTGGTAGTAAGTATAGCAGAGATTCAGGAAGATGGAAAACTTGTCCAGGACATGATTACTCTAGTCTTTGGAAGCCAACAGCAGAGCCCTAAGCCCTGGGCTTGTCTGCTAGCTTCTGCGACATCTCTGACATAGACATATCTTGGGTTTTAGTTTCATACAGTTAAAGAAAGGAAACTGTTCAATGACACTTTTCAAGATGGTAAGGCAGATTTTATTTAGGACCACTGTGATTTGGTATAGGGACCACAGCAATGGGATTTTAGAGTTCAAGAGAGATTGGGTTCAACTCCAAATATAGCACAGACAAATGGGAATTTATAGACAAAGAGCAGAGTTGGAATCCGTGGATGGAAAATTGCTAAGAGAAATGCTGGGGAGTGAGGGGTTCTGGGATACACCTATCTAAGAGGATCTTGCTGAAGACAAGCCAGGGTAACCAGACATCACCTGGTAGAAAATAAGAAATCTGATCAGATACTGTGTGTGAGCAGATATCAGATGTTAAGGTGGGACTTCTGGTTAAACTGACTTAGCAGGGTTCTTGCTAAAAACTGGATTTTACAAGAAAGTGCACAAATGGGTCTAGGAGATGGTTCAGGAGTCTGACTAAAGCTTGGTCAAGCAAAGCATCTTTGTCAGTACCACAGGTATAAATCACAGAAATGTGAACATTTATCATATGCAACAAGAATAACTCATGTCCTAAGGTCAAGACAGCTTTTTATGAGACTTAATATTATTTCTATTTTTTCTTTGTATATATCACTTCCTTAATATGCAATAATTTTAAATTAATCATATTCTATAATTAACTATAAATTGAAACTGCCCAAGGAAGAATCCATCACAATGTCTGATCATTTTAATCACTACTCTATATTTGAAAAATGTTTTAATAGATCACTTACCTGCTGCATTGTGCTTATGATATTCAATAATCTCAGGAATTGAACCAAATGCATGTTTTTCTGCCAGATAGTACTTCTTTGGGGATGTTGTTGTTTCCTTTATATGATAATGCCTGAAACCTGACGAGCCCTCACTGAAACAAAAATCCAAATGTGTTAGCACCAAGTTGGAATAATGTAACTTCATTCTTAAGATGTTTTCCACCAGGCAACCACAGGCCCCTAAATATAGCCCCTTCTATTCTCTGCACAACTTTTATTTTTTCCCCATGTTCTTCTTAGCTTTGCCTTTCACATTAATAGGTGGAAGTTTTTAAAGTGGTCACTGATAACATACTTGGCCCTTGCATGAGATTATGAAAGAGAAGATTTACCAATTCCATTTACCAACAGTTAAAAGTCTTAAAATAGTTATTAGCTGACTACTGTTCTTTGTCCCTGCTATTGATGTAAACTTGCAAACATCTAGAAGACTTATGCTTCTAAAAATGAATAAGCTGACTTATAAAAAATGTACAAATTCTATTTTAGATATCTTCTTAGAACACAGATCTCCTCAAGTCATCTCTTGCTAAAGATCCTTTCAAGAGAACTCCCTCTGCTCTTAAAGCTCCTTGACATTGATGTGAGCTGACCTCTACTTTTATCTCTTAGGGTTCGCTTTCCTCCCTCACCCCACCCCTCCCGTTCCAGCTATAATACGCTTTTGTCAGTTCCTGGAACTCACAATATCCTCACTCAATTCTGGGTCTAGGCAGTTTCCTAAATCAGAAACACTCTTTCTCCTCCCTCCAACTTCCGCCCTCATCACCCATCAGGTCTGGCTAGATGTCCCCAGACTACATTTGTGACGAACTGGGATATCTCTGGGCTGTGTACCACCCCCCGACACATACACACATTCTCTCCAAGCATAGGACTTACTCATGTACTACCACAACTGCCTCTTTGCTTGTCTGAATCCCCCACTAAACTATCAGAAGGCAGGGTCAGTGCCTACTTTGTTCACTGTGATATCCTTAGTGCTTAGCGTAATGCACAATAATTATTTCTTCAGTGTTGCTAAAGTTTCTATAGACATTCTCAACAGATATATATACATATATATATATATACACACACACATACACATATATGTATATGTATATATATGTGTGTGTGTGTATATATATATGTATATATATGGAAAACCATAAGAAAAATTACCAAGTATAGGAAATATGGATATAAGGAAATATGAATATAAAAAATAGGACAGACTTTAGAAATCAAATTTAGATTTTCTTATTTAATGCTAAAATGCAGTATATTTTTTGAGATTTAGGAATCCATACAAACTATATAAAAACTCTTAGAGAGGGAGAGATGATTGATTGAGTACTTACCCTCCAAACTTTGTATAAAGGGAGACTGTGTACATGCCTGCTTGACTGGAATCCCTTACCATGAAACCACCTTCTTTATCCTAAAATCCAAGTTAAGAAAAATTTTTCAATCCAATAACAAGTATCAATGCCATAGGGAAGATTCAGGAAACCAATCTTACAATTTCATGATTATTCCTTGCCTAGAAAATCTGCTTTGGAGAAGCACAACTTACCAACAGCATGCAACTGTATGACTTTCCCCTTCACTTTACTGTGCTATGAGATTAGTTCAAGAAAGTATTCTCCCAATTCCCCACAATCACAAATCTTCACACACACCAGCATGAGACATTTCAGCAAGATATCTCTCAGGGCCCTTCCAGAAACAACAGACAAGATGTTGCAATTCCTTTAAGTTCTGGACATGTGGGGAAACAGTTACTGAAAAATGTATTTCTTAATAACTGGGTTTCATTTCATACATTTTTCATATTTTCTATAAGCTTTGAATCCTGACTCAGTATCATCTTCTATCCACATAGCATTTTTCCTGTAAATATCTCAGTGCTCTTTATAAGAACATTTTTTAAAAATCCTAATTCCCCTGGAAATCAATGTTAAATATCATTGTTCACAAAAGGAGAGATGGAAGCACAAGTAAACCAAGCAGAGAAAACCAAAAGATAAAACAAAGAATGACTAAAAGGTAAGTCCTTATCAGGTTTTAAGCCAAAGAGCAAGAAACAGAAGCTAGCAACCTCCAATACCTCTCCACCAATACCACCACCATCAGTCTCCAGCTCTGAAATTGCTTTAACATGAGAGTGTGTTTAGTAGTTGAAAACCAAAATAAATTTTATTATTAAGGCAATGAATTAAATAAAGCCCCACAAATAAATTGGGTAAAAACAATTAGGTACAATCAATGATCATAATAGTTTACCGCTCAGTAAAAAGGATAATAGCTACCATATATTTATTGAGAGCTTACTCTGTTTTAGTAGGTTCTAATATGTGGATTTACTTAATCCTCAAAACAGTCCTATGAGACAGGTACTACTGTTAACCCCGCTTTATTTCACAGGTAGGGAAATGGGGCACAAAGAGGTTGGATAACTTGCCCCAGATCACACAGCTAGTGAGTAGCAGAGCCAAAATTTGGACCCTAGGTTTTCTAGCTACCCACTCACCTACAGCTGCCTTTCATTGTGGGGTCACCAGCGAGGCATATAAGGATTATGTCGGGGAGTAGGTGTGGTAACATATCATTTGAATCAAGCAGTCACCTTCTTTTGCTCTCAACATAAACTACAGAAATAAGCGTCCAACAAAACCTTGACTGGTGGTAATAAGCAGGAGATAAAATGAGAAAACATGGGTTTAAAAAAAATTGAGAACTATTACTAAATAGAATAACTAGATCACAAATGCAGAGAATTATACAGATCATCATCTAACCCAACCTCTTCATCTTACAGGTGGGCAAAACAGACGAGAAAAGTCACAACTAGATTCAGGTCTCCTTACTCAGTCCATTGCAGCTTCCTCTATACTATATCTTATCCTTTCATTTTATTTCTTTTTAAAGTGTAAGAATTTTAGTACATTTATTAGGTATTATTATTTGGCACATTTATCTCTAAAGGCAACTAAATAGTTATTAAACCTTCATTTGTAAAAGATATCATGTAATAGTGATGTAAATTATTTTTAAAAAGCAACTTCAAAAACTAATGATGTATGGTATGTTGGCTAATTGAATTTAAAATTAAAAAAGTAACTTCAAACAAAAAGGAAAAACACATTTAAGGACTAAAATCAAGGTAGCAGATAATAAATCAGTGAGAAAGGAAGTAAAGAAAGTGTTACCCATAGCTTTACCTATTAGTATGGGTTTAATTGTCTCCCCCTCACAAAAGATACATTGGAGTCCTAACCCCCAGTACTTCAGAATTACTTGAGAGTTACAGATGGAATCGAGTTGAAATGAGATCAGTAGCCTGGGCCCTAATCTAATGATGGAATCCTTATATGAAAGGGAAATCTGGACACAGAGACAGAGGTGCATGGAGGGAAAAAAAGGCAGGATGCCCAGGACAGATCCCTCCCCCTCCCTCACAGCCGTCAGAAGGAGCCAACCCTGAGGGCATCCTGATTTCAAACTCTAACTCTAGAACCATGCGACAATACATTTCTGTTGCTTAAGCCACTCGGTGTGTGGTATCTTGTTTTGGCGGCCCCGGGAAACTAATACTATACCGATCCTCAATTTTACATGATTAAAAATAAACACTTATATCACACTATTTTTGAGGCTTTAGAAACAGGTATGTGAAATCACTTCTCAGAGATCTGTTACAATTAATTTGTGCTGAAACCAAATACACAAAACAAGTACAAACACTTACTTCACTTCTGAGGAGCTGCTCCGCTTTGCTTCTATTCGTATTTCTGCAATACCACCTGAACAGAAAAAGAAGAACCTTTAAGGCCTCCGGTGTTTTAAATTATTTTTTATTCTTTTTAGGATTAAGGTAATACTGCCCATCAATAACAAATAAAATTAATAGGAATAAGACATTACTCATAATCTCAATAATATAGGCAACCACTAGTAACATTTGGATATATATACTTTCAGACTTTTTCTACCCACATATTCTTTTAAAGATTTTATTTATTCATTTGACAGAGAAAGACACAATGAGAGAGGGAACACAAGTGGGGGAGAGGGAGAAGGCTTCCCGCCGAGCAGGGAGCCCAGTGCGGGACTCGATCCCAGTACCCTGGGATCATGACCTGAGCCGAAGGCAGATGCTTAAGGACTGAGCCACCCAGGCGCCCCTCGACCCACATTTTTATGATGATATGCACATATGCCAACATTCATATTTTTTATTAAAGTGGGATCAAACTATATCTGCTATATCATAACCAGAATTTGTTTATATTAACAGCATATGACAGACATCTTTGCAAAGCAATCTAGTTCTGTGCATCATGGTATGGACATACCATAATTTATTGAAGCTATTCTTCATTATTTAACATAAAAATCATTTCCAAATTTTCACTATTGTAATAAGAGCAAAAATGAAGTTTACTCCACAAATTCAAACATGTAGGAAACATCACCCAACTTTCATTATTGTATTTAATTCAAATTAAATCTTACCCCAAGCCCCCATCCCACCAATAGGCTGTAGATTTCATCTCAGGTCATTATGCAGGCTCCCCCATTGAATTTCACAAAGGTGCCAAGTGTCAAAGAAACAGAGCAAAATAGAAGAGTAGGCTTCCTGGGTCTTCTAGACAACCCCTGGAGGTCACCTGACGCTCTGCTGTAGGGATTCCACCATAGCCACGTAGAAGCGCCTGCCCCCCCACCAGGTCCTGCCACCACGCTGTACAACAAACCCGAGCCCCTGCAGATCGGTGCCCTTCTTAATCCTTGGGAAATCTTTCCCAAGGAAAGATGGAAACTGCCATCTCCCACCTCATCCTCAGAAATACTCCGCCCTCTCCCTGCTTCCCCAGCCCAATCTTTTCATGAGATTGTAAGTTGGCCAAAGAACATGAACTCAAACTGTTTTTGGCTTTCTGTTTTAAACTTTTTGTTGTTGTTTGTTTTGGTCTGTTTGTTCTAGATGCCCTTTAGTGAGCAGAGAACCGTCCACCACAGTCATATTTCCTGAGGCTTACAACGTTATGAAACCAGACTGGCCCCTCTGGACATTTTAATTTCCTACCACTGGTTCAGTCTTCTATAAAAGAATTGGCACCTACTTTTGACCCAGCAAGCACCCTGAGACAAGCAAACATAAAGGCCTTCTCTGATGGAGGAAGGGAAAAATACAATGACCAAAATACAATAACAAGATCTTTTTTGGGTCTAGATTCTTTTAGGTACTTGTAGCAGCCAAACTACAATCTCAATACAATGACTGCTATTTTATTTGGAGCCTGGGGTGATTAACCAGAATTATGGGCATTAAGATCTCATTGCTGAGGACCCCCCTTTATGAACTGAGACCAAGTTTGACAAAAGTGCAGTTGTAATCAATCAATTTCTGAATGAAATAGAGAGATACAATAAATGAGGAGAACAGAATGGATTCTGTCCCTAAGCTTCTCCACTGATAACAAGAAACATTTGTCAGAATGCCGAAAAAGTCATAAAAATTAATTAAGGAAAGGCAACTGGAGCTCTCGCGGTGTATTATAAACCAGCAGGACCTGAAAGATTAAGGGAAAAAAATTCTTTTTATAAATAACGAAGACCCAACCCCATATCTTCACAGCAGAAGTAAACACTGGAGGTTTAGTCTCACGTTCAGATGTAAGAAATCAGTAAGGCTGCCTCAGGAGGAAATTAACTTAAAGATAGTGAGAGAGAGAAAGAGGTTCTTCCCTCATCTAGTATATTCACAGTTCCTGGGGAGGGAAAAAGGAAATAAGAAAGAAAAGGAATCCATGGCACAAAGGGCAGGCAGGCTTTTTGAAATCCTGCCCTAAGCAGTCATTTTTATAGCATTTGCAGATTCCCCAGAAAGGATATTTTCCCTCCCTAGGATGTAAACTCAGACCTTTAAGAGTATGTTGAAGGAAGGGAAGGAGGAAGGGGTGATGAACAAACAGATGAATCAATTCGTGGTGAGTATTTCCCAATGGTCCGTTGTGGCTTCCCTCCCTCTTCTGTGGTACTTCTCACTAGGCAAGAAAGGAAAGACAGGGGTGCCTCGGCCGCGCTCATCCTGGCAGGAAGAACGCTACACATGGGTGAACGTGAAGGAGCCCCCGTGGTGAGCAGGAGCGCGGGTGCAGATGCCAGCCCCCGGACATCTCTCCTAGCCTGCCACAGACACACCTCTGTGAATAGGAGGTTAGTTAGCTGCCCTGGATGAAGGAACACACTCTACATCTAAAAAGAATGGCCTGGGATTTGCAAGTAACTGGTCAGTCTGTCTTTAGATTATCAAAACCTGATGGGAATGAGGTTTTCAGATTGGCTAGTCATTTCAAAACACTCCAGAGGAGCAGGACTTCATAGTGGTGTCTGAACAGAGAAGAAAAGGAGATTTGGGGATACTCAGGTTTTTCTGGAAAGTTCAGATGCTGGCCAAGCTTCTTGGGGAAGATGGGTTGAGTAAATCACCAAGGGAAGACAACCAGTATAAATGGAGGAAAAACAGAAACCAACCAACCAACCAGCTATAAATCTTTGCTGGTTCTCTAATTTGACCCTTTCCTCCTGAGCCACCCACTTAAAAGCCTTATCCTAGACTTTGCCCCATTCTAAGGGCCCTTTCATGTCGGTCCCCTCCTTCCTTTAACATCTTTCCATCAAGAACATGTCCTGACCAATACCACAATCCCACTTTCTTTCCTGCAGCAGCTCCTTTGACCCTCTCTGCCTCCAAGTGTTACCTGGGTGTGGAGGTCAGAACCAAGTTCTGGGAGCCTCAGGCCTGGCAATCCTGAGTCCAGCCCTGTGTAGAGTCTGTTGCCGGGGACTCCTAGGCCCAAACAGCAGGAGAACTCTTGATTCAATAGCTGGCAAAAGGCTTTTTAACCCTGGGGACATTTAAGATGTGTTCCAGCATGGGCTGTAGCAAAGAACAAGACAAATCTTGGCCTGGGAAGACTGGGAGGAGGGGGGGATCTCTGATGGTCTACACGGAGAAGAGGTTTCATCTTTCTCATTGAGCTAGGCATGGCCCATGCCATGTGGAATTCCTGAGCCTGGGCCGAGGGCTGGGGGATTCCCACGCCAGAGGCCATACACAGCAAATTCCCTGAGTCACACAGAGGAGGAGGAGAGTCCCTCACAAGAGAGGAAATTTCCGAACTAAGATAAATCCAAAAACCTCATGGCAATGAATCATAGCCTTCATAAAATCCTTATTCGTAGTCCCATGAGTCAGGGGAGTTTCTCACAGTTAGATAAGGATTATCTGGTTTCCAAGCACAGACCTTCCCAAATCATCAGTTAGGTCTCAGTCAGATCACTTTAAAATTGGGTACAAGTTTTCACTATTAAGCACCTTCTCTAATTCTAAGGATTTTGTTATATTTTCCTAAAATTTATTTAAGAACAGAAACACTATTTATTTTATATATTTTGTATACCCTTACCTATTTCTAAAACAACTTTCAGGGAATCACATCCCTGAGTGCTATTAATCTTTTTCTAGATTTTAAGGGATACTTACATTACAGAAAGTGATATGGACAGAGGAGACAGCTTTTTCTTGGTGGTGGTGGTGGTTGTGTTTTATTTTATTTTATTTCTTTTTTCTTTTTATTAACATTTAATGTATTGTTTCAGGGGTACAGGTCTGTGATTCATCAGTCTTACACAGTTCACAGCACTCACCATAGCTCATACCCTCCCCAATGTCCACCACCCAGCCACCCCATCCCTCCTACCCACCTCCACTCCAGCAACCCTCAGTTTGTTTCCTGAGATTAAGAGTCTCTTATGGTTTGTTTCCCTCTCTGGTTTCATCTTGTTTCATTTTTCCCTCCCTTCTCCAATGATCCTCTGCCTTGTTTCTCAAATTCCACATATCAGCGAGATCATATGATAATTATCTATCTCTGATTGACTTATTTTGCTTAGCATAATACCCTCTAGTTCCATCCACATCATTGCAAACGGCAAGATTTCATATTTTGATGGCTGCATAACATTCCATTGTATATATACACCACGTCTTCTTTATCCATTCATCTGTTGATGGACATCGTGGCTCTTTCCATAGTTTGGCTATTGTGGACATTGCTGCTACGAACATTGGGGTGCACGTACCCCTTCGGATCACTACTTTTGTATCTTTGGGGTAAATACCCAGTAGTGCAATTGCTGGGACATAGGGTAGCTCTATTTTCAACTTTTTGAGGAACCTCCATACTGTTTTCCAGAGTGGCTGCACCAGCTTGCATTCCCAAAAACAGTGTAGGAGGGTTCCCCTTTCTCTGCATCCCCGCCAACATCTGTCGTTTCCTGACTTGTTAATTTTAGCCATTCTGACTGGTGTGAGGTGGTATCTCATTGTGGTTTTGATTAGTATTTCCCTGATGCCGAGCGATGTTGAACACTTTTTCATGTGTCTGTTGGCCATCTGGATGTCTTCTTTGCAGAAATGTCTGTTCATGCCTTCTGCCCATATCTTGATTGGATTTTTTGTTCTTTGGGTGTTGAATTTGATAAGTTATTTACAGATTTTGGATAATAGCCCTTTATTTGATATGTCATTTGCAAATATTTTCCATTCTGTCAGTTGTCTTTTGGTTTTGTTGACTGTTTCCTTTGCTGGGCAAAAGATTTTTATCTCAATGAAGTCCCCATAGAGTTCATTTTTGCCATTGCTTCCCTTGCCTTTGGCAATGTGTCTAGAAAGAAGTTGCTGCGGCTGAGGTCAAAGAGGTTGCTGCCTGTGTTCTCCTCAAGGATTTTGATGGATTCCTGTCTCACATTTAGGTCTTTCATCCATTTTGAGTCTATTTTTGTGTGTGGTGTGAGGAAATGGTCCAGTTTCATTCTTCTGCATGTGGCTGTCCAATTTTCCCAACACCATTTGTTGAAGAGACTGTCTTTTTTCCATTGGACATTCTTTCCTGCTTTGTCGAAGATTAGTTGACCATAGAGTTGAGGGTTCATTTCTGGGCTCTCTATTCTGTTCTATTGATCTATGTGTCTGTTTTTTGCTAGTACCATACTGTCTTGATGATGACAGCTTTGTAATAGAGCTTGAAGTCCAGAATTGTGATGCCACCAGCTTTGCTTTTCTTTTTCAACATTCCTCTGGCTATTCGGGGTCTTTTCTGGTTCCATACAAATTTTAGGATTATTCCATTTCTTTGAAAAAAGTGGATGGTATTTTGATAGGGATTGCATTAAATGTGTAGAATGCTCTAGGTAGCATTGACATCTTCACAATATTTGTTCTTCCAATCTATGAGCATGGAACGTTTTTCCATCTCTTTGTGTCTTCCTCAATTTCTTTCATGAGCGTTCTATAGTTTTCTGAGTACAGATCCTTTGCCTCTTTGGTTAGATTTATTCCTAGGTATCTTATGGTTTGGGGTGCAATTGTAAATGGGATCGACTCCTTAATTTCTCTTTCTTGTCTTGTTGTTGGTGTATAGAAATGCCACTGATTTCTGTGCATTGATTTTATATCCTGCCACTTTACTGAATTCCTGTATGAGTTCTAGCAGTTTTGGGGTGGAGTCTTTTGGGTTTTCCACATAAAATATCATATCATCTGCAAAGAGTGAGAGTTTGACTTCTTCTTTGTTGATTCAGATGCCTTTTATTTCTTTTTGTTGTCTGATTGCTGAGGCTAGGACTTCTAGTACTATGTTAAATAGCAGTGGTGATAGTGGACATCCCTGCCATGTTCCTGACCTTAGGGGGAAAGCTCTCAGTTTTTCCCCATTGAGAATGATATTCGCTGTGGGTTTTTTATAGATGGCTTTTATGATATTGAGGTATGTATGGTGGTGGTGCTTTTAAATAAGTGAATGAAGCCTCAGAATGACCACCTCAGAATAATCACAAAAGTCTATTTGGTATATATGAGCCTCTCATTAAAACCTGGCCATGCATTGCTAGTGGGCATAAAAATAGTACACCCATTGCCTTCTCTGGAAAGCAATTTGACAGCATGAATTAGGAGTCTTAACAAGTTCGTAACTAGCCTTTAGCCAAGTCCATAAATTTTTAGAGATCTAGTTTATGACAATAAGCAGAAAGAGGTTATCTCAGTTATTATTATACAGCAAAGATGCTAAACACCACAATGCCATACAAATAAGAAAATGGTTATGTAAATTATTGTACATCCGTGTGCCACGTGCCTGGTTGTACCCGCTAAGGCCTAGCACAGTGCCTTACACATGCTAAGCTCTCAGTAAATATTTGATGAATTTATGACTGAATGAAATATAATGCAGTTATGAAAATGTTTTTGAAGCATATCTAATGGTATGAGGAAAACTCACACTCACAATACACTGTGAAGTAGAATAAAGAGGATATAACACATACACAGCATGATTCTATTCCTTAAAAAATAGTAAAAAAAAAATTGAAATGAAATGCTAATGTTAAGAGGTCAACTCTAGTTGATTTATGAGTAATTTTTCTTATTAACATTTTTCGTATTTTCAAACAATTTTAAAACAGCAATCATATATTGCTATTATAGCTAGAAAAAAGAAACAAACTTTAAGATTTTGTTTTTAAGTAATCTCTATACCCAATGCAGGGCTCAAACTTACAATGCCAAGATCAAGGGTCACATGTTCTACTGACTGATTCAGCAAGGTGCCCCACAAACATGTTTTTTTACCTTTTTTTTTTTTTTTTTTAAAGATTTTAATTATTTGACAGAGAGAGAGAGCATAAGCAGGGGGAGTGGCAGAAGGAAAGGGAGAAGCAGGCTCCCCATTGAGCAGGGAGCCTGATGTGGGGCTTGACCCCAGGACCCTGGGATCATGACCTGAGCCAAAGGGAAATGCTTAACCGACTGAGCCACCCAGGAGCACACAAACATGCTTTTTTAAAGGCCACTCTTAGAAACTGTATTCTGATTTCTTGAATGAATGAACAATAATCTGTATTTCAAAGTCAGCTAAGCTGTGATTTATTTACAATCAGTTCAATTGAATTTGCCTGTGTTATTCCATTCATACATAGTACTTTCAGGTAATGTGTACTATAGAAACTAATTCTCACAACATCTTTTACCACTCTAGACAACTGAGTTAATGAAAGATACCCATTAATCTCCAAAATGTCTTACATAATTAGGAAAATGAAAACATTTTTTGGTTCTCCACATTCATAAAATAGTCATTTACTTACTCATATTGGTCTAAGTTGTTTGATTTCTTTCCTGTTACATAATTACTTGGGATATAACCTTCACTCCTGGAAAGAAGGAAAATAGGTAAACTGAAATTATTTTACTGAGAGGTTATTAAAAGAAAAATTACTGCCTTTGTGAAAATATTAAAGCACTATATTACCTAAAGCTTTAAGAAAAACTAGTCAACCCCAATAATTCAATGTATCTATAGCATCTGATGCTTCACAAACTACTTCCTCATTTGACCTTCCCTAAAATTCTTGAGGTAGGCAGGCACAACTGTCCCCACTTCCTGGTGGGGAAACCAAGGCTTGGAAAGATTCAGGGACTTTCTCCAGGTCCCAAAGCTAGCCAGTAACAGGGCCAGAACTTAAAATCTGACCTTATGATAGGTTCAGAGCCCTTCCTAATATTCCATGATGCTTCTCCTGAATTCACAATTTCTTGGGATGTTTGAAAGAAATCACGATTTCAGAAAAGTTAAAGTGTCAGATAAAAATACCCATCTTGCCAATACTCCAACAGTCCGTGTAGAGTACTGTTTCACAGAGGGTAATCCCTGACCTCTACAGCAGCATCATCTGGGACACTTGCTAAAAAGGTGAATTCTTGGATCATACCCCAAGAGAACTGAATGAGAAGGCCTATGTGAAGCCAAGGAAACTTCAGTTTTACCCCAGATGACTCTTACACACATTACCGTTGAAGAAGCCCTCATACTTGAAGTTTGCTAGAGAAAATCTCAAAAGCTCACAAACAAAAAGAAAACTGTGTCAAATGAGGGCTCTTTTCATTTGATTTGGAAATCATTTCAAAATGCATACATACATCAAAACATCATGATGTACACCTTAAATATATGTAATTTTTTATTTGTCAATTATACTTCAGTGAAACTTAAAAATTTTTTAAATAAAAAAGGAAGCAATCATAATAGGCAGAATCTTGGTAGGAGTCAAGATTTTAGTGTAAAATAAAAGACGTGTATAAAATTTTAAAAATTGAGTAAAATCCTTGTAATCTTAAATTTGAATTTGAACTACTAGTAGGAACTCATAATACACACACAAGTACATATATGTAGCTCTGCTGCACCAAGAAAGGCCCAGAAACAAAGACACTCTAGGAGTAATTAGAATCCTAGCACCCCAATTGTTGTCCAAACACTATCTCACTAAAAGGAGCCAGCATTCCTTCGAAAAATGGCACATTGAAGGTTTGGCCAGGAAAAAATACCAGATGAACTTGAGCTGTCTTATTTTACCCAGAAAGCAAGGAAACTACGAAAGATTAAAGAGGTCCTAAACCAGCTACCACTGACCTAAGATGGGTCAATTCAATCAAAAAGAATAATGACCACAATGGTTGCAATATGCATCCATAATAACCCTTAAAACAATTATTGGTTACCATTGTTATCACTGATAAGGTGAGGAGGCTCAGTCATCAACCCATCATTCTGAAAATTGGTAAAAGGAAAAAATCAAACATTTCTCTTGCCTTTGCTGCACAAACCAAATGAACTGATTGATGAGATAGTTCTTCTCTAGAGAATTAATAAATACAGACAGAATGCAGAGTTAGAAAATCACCATTTTACAATCCCTAATGAAATAATGGATCTAAGCAGTAATCACTAATGAATGCCAAAATCATTAGGTGAAACCCTGATGAAGAACTTTATCATCACCTGGACCACTGAGCAATCTTCACATCATTAGAAGTGGGACAACCAGATATCAATTTCTAATGTGATCAAGCCTCTAGACTACAATTTACAGGAAATATAGGACACGGAGACATATTAAATGATACCATGTGAAAGCAATTAGGTTAATCTAGATTATGGCTCATTTCGTAGGGTAAATGATCTGGTTTCATCAATAAATCAAACTTGGAAAAAAAAAAAAAGAAGGATGGGGACTGTTGTAGAATAAGAGACATATCAGCCAAGCCAAAATGCAATATCTGGACCTTATTTTAATCTTAATTGCATAAAAACATCTTAGAGCTAATCAGGGGAAAATGGAATTATGTAATTGGTACCATCCTTAGACCAGAGGGGCCCCTGCCATGACCTCACACTTTCAAGAGCATGCTAAAGTCCGTGTTTCCTCAGCCCTCTTCTAGACCATCACCTGGATAACTAGGACCCCAAAATTCTCTGTCCATTGCTAAGGCCAACACAGACCTTTCCACCTTATACTCTGAAAAGCAAATTATGCTGGTTACGTGCAACTCCTTCTAGCCCAAGTCCAAGGAGTGGCCAAGTTGGGGAGTGGCTTCTGCGAGCGATGTGGACAGAGCTTGTCCATATGGCTGGGAAATCCACATGGTGCATGTGGGATGGAGCTGGGGTAGAAGGGAATGAGAGGACCCCAGAGAGCCAGCCCTCCATGCACTGTCACATTCTGGCATGGGACTCTAATTCAAACCTTGCTTCCTTGTCATTTTGAAGGTACGTTTGTTAAGTTAGAGGATAAAGTTCTTCATCAGGGTTTCACCTAAGTTAGAGGAAGCTTGACTTAGGGCTTCAAAATATTTAGATAAATGATATGTGGGCTTTCATTTATACTCTTCCTCCAGTCCTGAAAATGTTAGGGTAAAGTCTACAGATGGTATTTTTTTAATTATTATTAAGTATGATAATGACATAGCAGTTGTTTAAAAACATCTTTAGTAGTTAGATTCAGGGGTAAAATGACAGAATGATTTGAATTTACTTTTAAATACTCTGAAAAAAAAAAAAAAAAACAATTGGGAGGATTGGTAAATCAGTCCAGAAGTGAAGTGAGGAATAGAGAATTGGAATTGGGAGATGGGGCAAGGAGGTGAGAAAGCAGATTTGGAGGGAAGGTATGCTCTGGCCAGGACAAAAAGTCCTCTTCTTTTTATCCACAGGAACTCAGAATATAAACAGGATTATATTTCAGAGGTAAACACAGGATATAGTCTCTTTAATGAAGCCTAAAAGATACTCATCCCCTACGTTTATCCATATTTACTAATCACTTACCAAATAATAAAGTTGAAAGGACTGTTCCTTTAAATCCAAAATTATCTTGTCTAAATAATGCTTGTTTTTAAATTTCTTTCTTTTTTTTTAGATTTTATTTATTTGAGAGAGAGAAAGAGCATTCGCACGCTAGCGGGGGGTGGGGGGGAGGGCAGAGGTGGAGAGAGGGGAAAGAATCTCAGACTCCATAATGAGTGCAGATCCCAACGCAGGGCTTGATCCCACAACCCTGAGATCATGATTTGAGCCGAAACTGAGAGTCAGACGCTTAACAAACTGAGCCACCCAGGCACCTTTTAAAAATTCTTGCATTTATGTGTATATATGTATTTTATACATGTATTTTATATATACATATATACACACACGTGCACATATGTGTGCACACGCGCACACACAGACACACACATTCTCTCTCTTAGAAAAATGTAAGATTACTTACCTCGGGGAAAAAAACCTAAAATGTCATTCTCCCAAGATCAAAATAATCTAATTAAACAAATAATGAATGAGAAAGAGACCAATGTAATGCATTCTAATTTCTGGAAAGAAGTGGTTGACCCATTTGCATTTATTGAGTCATTACTAAGAATACATTGTGTTACTGCAAAGTAATAATGTGTACTTTCATTTACTGTTGACTGAACTAGTCTCATTACATAATAGTTAGACTCAGCACTCAGCCCATAACTCCCACCCACCCGCTGTGTGTCATACACAGAGGGAATACTTACCCGTATTTATCTCTTGCTCTCCACCAATGAACATCATTCTTTTCTAATATAATATACTCTTGGCCTCTCTCTAATCTGAGATCATGCGCCTCTGTTGCTTGGAAATCATACATGGCTACAACGATTTCTTCACTATTGTCTTCTTCAGGTGGAATTGGTGGGGGAGGCCTTCGCTAAGAAAAGGAGACAACATATGAAAATGTAGTCATTCTCTTTGAAACTGGATGTGAAGCAAAACACTAAATGACTCACACACCACCAGAGAATAAAGCAGAAACCTCAAGTCTACCTAATGCAATCTGGGGAACCCTCCCGTGACTTTGATGATATTGGTGCTACTGGACTTCTCATGGGTTTCAGAATATAGGGCATGAGCAAAAACCCTCTTTAAACATCAAAGAGCCTCTGCTCGGTGTCAGGGCTAGCCTTCCAGGGTTATGTGAGTAGAAACCAAAGGACTAAAGGTGGACCCACCATTCCAGTGGCCCGCAAAGGGGAAAAGACACATTAGAGAGTGAGTCTTTTATCGGGTCTCCTCTCAATCAGAGCATTTTGCACTTCTTTGTGCCTACTATGTGCAAGGCATGCACCTACTACCTAACACACTTTTTCTTTTATTCTTAATACTGATTCTATGAAATAGAGTGTATAATTCCCATTTTACAACTGAGGAAACAATGGTTTAAGTAATCCACCCAAAGTCACTTGTACCAGATTCACATTGCATGGGGTGCTATCTGAGTCCCAAGTACATGTGTTTCCAACCATACCCCACTCTTCAAAGGCATATCATTAAATCACTGAATTCACTTTTTTGACATAATACTGTGGTCGTAAGACTGAAATATTCCTTTAAAGTCCCATACCTTTTTTACAGTTCTTGAAGCCAAAATATAAGCAAAATGCCAGATGAAGAGAGGGCCCCAGTGATAATCTGTGATATAATTAAATTAATATTATTTGATACCAAAAAAAATTTAAAAATCCTTAGCATATTGGTTTCTGATATGATATGGTGGGGAAGGGGGACAGAATCATGTGAATGAATATAAACTTACTTATTAAAACTGTAAATATTTCCAAAAGGTAAAGACGACCTACCTTCTTTGTTTCTGGTGCTGGAGGTAATGCTTTTTTTATACCTGAAAATGACAACAAAAATAGGTCAAAATGCCATCTTCCAATGACTGAAAGTTTTAACAAAAAGTGAAAACACATAGATGAGAAATCTACTTGGACTCTCTCATTCTGGTACATGTTGCTTATATCACTATTTCAGAGAAGAATTTAAAATGCTATCGAAGCTGGTTTGTTTTCTGCCTTCCTGAGCAGACTAAAAATGCCAGAGGGATTGGGGACATGTCTTATTCTTGGTAAACAAGTGAGGCTACGACAAACTAAAAAGCTTACACTCGGCAAAGGAAACCATCAACAAAATGGAAAGGCAGCCCACAGAAGAGGAGAAAACACTTGCGAATCACATATCTGATAAGGGGTTAATATCCAAAATATACAAGGAACTCCTATAACTCAATAGCCAAAAAACTCAAATAACTCAATTAAAAATGTTGCAAAGGACCTGAACAGACATTTTTCCAAAGAAGACAGTCAGATGGCCAACAGCTACATTACGAGATGCTCAACATCACTCACCATCAGGGAAATGCAAATCAAAACCACAATGAGATATCACCTCATAATTGTCAAAGTGACTATTATCAAAAACACAAGAGGTAACAAATGCTGGGAGCGTGTGGAGAAAAGCCTCGTGCACTGTTGCTGGGAGAACACAGTATGGAGGTTCCTCAGGAAATTAAAAATAGAACTACCATATGACTCAGCAATCCCACTTCTGGGTATATATGCAAAGGGAAGGAAAGCAGTACCCTGAAGAGATACCTGCACTTCCACATTCATAGCAGCATTATTCACAATAGCCAAGGTATGAAAACAACCTAAATGTCCATCAACAGATGAAATGATAAAGAAAATGTACTGTGTGAGATATATATATATATAATGGAATGTTATCCCGCCTTTAAAAAGAAGGAAATCCTGCCATGTGCAACAACATGGATGAACCTGGAGAGTATTATACTAAGTGAAATAAGCCAGACAGAAAAAGGACAAATACCACATGGTTTCACTTATATGCGGAATTTAAAATTAAAAGAAAAGTCAAACTCATAGTAACAGAGACTAGAAAAAGTAGTTGCCAGGAGATGGGCGTTGGGGAGAGGGAGATAGAGATGTTGGTAGAGGGCACAAGTTTTCACTTTTAAGATGAATAAGGCCTGAGAGTCTAATGTATAACGTGGTGACTCTAGCTGGTAACACTGTAATGTATAACTGAAATGTACTGAGAGTAGAACTTAAATATTCTCACACATACACACCAAAAGGTACACATGTGAGGTAATAGATGTCTTAACTAACTTCATGGGAAGAATCCTTCCACAATGCATCAGTATGCCAAATCATCACACCGTACACTTTAAATATCTTACAATTTTATTTGCTAATTGTACCTCAATAAAGCTGAAAAGAAAAAAGCTGCTGATGGTGCCACATTAAGTTCATGCTTTTAATAGAGTCATTTTGAGCAGGCTTCCATATTGTGATAAAAGCTCTTGAAAATAGACCTTTTGATTCCATGAGATGGCCCCACTGCTAAATAAACATAATTATTCCTACAAAATACACCCACCCTACATTTACACGGTGCTAGAAGGTGTAAAGGTTATAGTTAACCAACATCAGAATCAAAACCAAGTCACTTTCACACTATACCAATAGTATGTATATCCTGCACATAATATAATTATAAAATAAAATAAATACTTACTACTTTCAAAAAGGTTATATTTTTCACATCCAGGTGCTAATTTTTCAGTTTGTCTGCAACACTGATAACTTCCGTCTGCCCAAAATTTAGGATGATATTTAATCATAATATTATTGTTGTTCTTTATTTCTGTAATTCATAGAAACATTAAATGATTAGTGAGATAAAACAGATGACAGAACATTTTGTAGGTAACACTGTCAATCATTCTCTATTTCTCAGATATTGCGTTTATTATGAAAACACCTTCATAACATCATACAACCCAGCATTCAGAAAATCCATATGGTTCTCTTCCACCTTCTTATTTTGATGAAGCATCCTTGTTAGCAGAAGTGACCTCTGCTGTACCATGATGGATAAACACACAAGTCAGCCCACACCATTCTGTTCTGCAGAAGAAGGGATGAGGACTGTGCAGAACAAATCACCCACTGAGATACTCTACACAGAAGTCATCATCCACACCAAATGTTGACTACATAGGCCATTTCTTAGAAAATAAAATCCTATTATCATAAAAGCCCAGTGCTTTCTCATCTTTAAATGTTTTAGGCATTAAATGAAAGCATGCATTTTTTAGAAACTATGTGCATACCACTAGAAGGAATCAGATTATAAAAGAGGAAGTTGTCTTCATCATGTATCACGATAGCAGAGGGTCCTCAGAGAAACACTTATTGTAGATTAAAAGATTAAAAATGCAAGATACATTAGCCATATTTCTCTTCTAGTGATAACAATGTTATATCCTAAAATTATGTACAGTTAATATTTCATTATGAGTTTTACCTTCTTTTAACTTCTTCACCCACCGGTCCCT
The DNA here is from genome assembly GCF_004348235.1 of Phoca vitulina. Lineage (NCBI taxonomy): Eukaryota > Metazoa > Chordata > Mammalia > Carnivora > Phocidae > Phoca > Phoca vitulina. The sequence continues at coordinate 34,982,393 of NW_022589706.1, forward strand.
GCTTTGTGCACTAGGTGCAAAAATGTAAAGTGTGTTAGCATCATGAACAACCTAAAATAAAACAAAAGATGGAATAGGTGAGAAATACTTAGACACAGCACTTCCGTCTAGCACAGAGCCCTTGGGACCAGAGGCATCAATAAATGATTCTGAAATGATCAAATAAAAGTCAATTACTTTGGATCCAAAGAACCTACATTCCTTTCTTACAACAGCGTATCTATTTCTTCATGTCTACATCAAGTGGGATACACATTTTGCAAAGGACTGCGTTTTTATAGAGGAAAAAGTAGAGAGAGAGGCCAAGATGCTTCACGAATCTTATTTCTTGCAATCTAATTAACTGAAGATCCTTAAGTAAATTTGGTATAGCAGGGATTACTCTAATCCAGCATTTTTCTGAGTATTTTACATGAATGGACTACTCTGTCAGTGTCATTGCTATACCCTCCTTTTGCCACTATAAATAATGGCATGGCCAACTTTATTAAACACTATCCCAACTCTAGACTATGTGCTTTACAGACATTAACTCAGTTAATCCTACCATTAAGGTATCAGTATTTACATTTTATGGAGGAGGAGACTAAGGCTGATCCCCAGACCTTCCCCTCCTGTGTAACTCCGTACGGCACCATTCATACAGAACACACGGCATATGGTGCCCCCTAATGCTGTGCTACGTAACCTGCCCATCTCATCTGGCTGGCAATCCAGAAAACCAGGATCCTGACTTCAGAGCCCGAACTGGGAACCACAGTGCGTCTTTTAGAGGTAACTCGTGGTGAGCAATTAAAGCCTTATTCTTAGTATTTTTAATATTAGTAATAAAATTCAGCCTGGGAAACTAACCCAAGAATTTTGTCTTTGGTCTGTCACTTTACCTTTGGTCACAGTCACAAGGCAGAAACACCTTGACTGGCTAAAAAGAAATAGAAGGCTAGAAACCTCCCTTCCGACACAGAAAGACAAATACTGCATGATCTCACTCTATGTGGAATCTAAAATAGTCAAATTCATAGCAGTAGAGAGAGTGGTGGTTGCCAGGGACAGGGAGGAGGGGTAAATGGGGAGATGTTGGTCAGAGGGTACAAAGTTTCAGTTAAGCAACATGAATGAGTTCTGGAAATCTAATGTACAGCACGGTGACTACAGTTAACAGTACTGTATTGTATACTTGAAATTTGCTACGAGGGTAGGTCTTAAGTGCTCACACACGGGGAGGAAAGAAGAAGGAAGGAAGGAAGGAGGGAAAGAGGGAAGGAGGGAAGGAGGGAAGGGGAAGGGGGGAAGGGGGAAGGACGGAAGGAGGGAAGGAGGGAAGGAAAGGAAAGGAAAAAGAAAGAAAATGCTAATTACGTGAAGTCATGGATACGTTAATCAGCTCAACTGAGATCATCTCATAATGTACACATATATCAAAACATCAAGTTGTACATCTTAAATATACACAATTCCTATGTGTCAATTGCACCTCACTAAAGCTAAAAAAAAATTTTATTTTTTACCAACCACCAAAGCAATGGCAGGAAACTGTAATGTTGAATAGTAAGCATGACTAAAAGCCCAGAATTATACTGTGGCAAAAAAACATGCCAGCTTACCTGAAATGGATATTTATTTTGGCAGGGAATAACACCCTCATCATTCTTCACTATTTCCACACACTTGATTTTTGAAACATCAATAAATCCCTTTCTGTATTTTTTCTGTTAAAAGAAAAACAAAGGGAGGCAATCATAACAAGAAAAAGTTATTAATAGAAATATTTGTTAATGAAATCACTGATTCAAAATACTACAATTTTCTTAATAATTACCTAAATCATGTTTCCATTTATTGTCAAAACTGTTCAAAAATACTAACATTGTGAGAATTGTAATAAAATAATAATATTATTATATAAAAAGTAATTATTTCTGTTTATTTCTAAAGATGAAATTTTCCTATCCTTGCCCCCAAAACACTTTTTTGCCCCTAAAACTCCCTTTTATTGTCACCTTCCCCTTTCAGACATATATCTTTTCAATTTCTTCAACATCTTGTTGACAGCACTCCATCCCCACTCCCTCACCCCACCAAAATAGCATCAAAGACCAAACCAAGCAAAACTCCAGGTACTTGAGGGGGCACTCAGTCAGTTACAACTCCGACTCTCGGTTTCAGCTCAGGTCATGATCTCAGGACTGTGAGATCAAGCCCCACATGAGGCTCCGTGCTCAGCATGGAGTCTGCTTGAGATTCTTTCCCTCTCCTTCTGCCCCTCCCCCCCTGCGTATGCGCTCTCCCTCTCTCTCTCTCTCTCTCCCCCTCCCTCCCTCTCTCTAAAATAAATAAATAAAAAATAATAATAACCTTTAAAAAAAAAAAAAGAACTCCAGGTACTTGAACAAAGATGCAAACTCTAGCCAGTTACTTTTTTCTCCTGCAACACAGATAACTCAGGAGGATTTGAGGTGGACTTAAGGTATTCGCATAAAACTTCCATTCAGATTCTATTGTTGGATATTCTACTCTACTTCTCTATTCCCCTCTCTCTTTCTGTTCACTGAACTTCTGCCTGCAGCAATTAACTAAGGACACCTCAGGACCTCCCTCCACCCTGAAGCATAGTAATCTCATACCCGAAAATTCATCAAAGGGAAAAATCCAAAAGAAAACAAAGTAGCATGTGCCAACATAAGTTGATAAAATACACCCATTAAAAACCATTACAAACACAATGTAGAAATAAAAAAGGTTCATTGAATAATACTAACTGATATATTCCACACAAAAAGCTGTATAAAGACTTAAGTTATCTTTGGGAAGAGGATGGTAGATATTCACATGATAAAGAATAGAAGGAAAAACAGAGAAATGAAGAACACTGTAATATTTGGGGTGACCCAACTACCTCCTGGCTCTGGTCATTCAAAATTGCTTCACTGAATATTCTAAAATTGTCCTCCGGTCACAACCTTTGAGCCCCCTGTCCTGCTCTCAGGAACCTGCTCTGCATTTTTACTGTCACCATAAGACTTTCAGACCTGCCCACTTTCCCAGGCCACCAGCTCCCATCTGACCGCTGACTAGACTCTTCTGGAGGTCATTTCACCATAGTATCCTCTTTCTTCTCTCTCTTCCCTCTCTCCCCGAACCCCTTCATGAGTCCCACATATCTCTTGACAATTTTGTCAGTGACCAGTTCTATCTACACCCTCCCTATTCCTTCATACCTGGCTGCAGAAAGTCAACGATAATCCTAATTTCTTCTCTATGCTTTCCCAGGCCTTGACTGCGGCTTCTCATCTCCTTTGTCTGTATCTCTCATGGAGAGAACCCGGTGGCCTCCATGGAGAACACCAGTCTTATCAGAACTACAAACCTTTCCCATTCCCTTCATCCCAGGAGACGTGCTCCCTCACTGCTTTATGAAGAAGAGAACAGCCTTCCCACGAGCACACCCTCCAACTTCTTCCCTCTGGAAATCAAAAGCATTCTAAGATTTATCTTTTTTTTCTTCTCTTTCATCCTGTCTCTTGGAGAAGTTAAGGATACTGCAGCTCAGACAGGTTAAATATATTCATCAAGGACCCCAACTGACCCCAAAGCCCAGTGGGCCCTGGGATAACCAGGCTGCAAACAAGTAACAGCATTAATGCAGCTAAGTCCCCAAGCGGGGCAACAAGGATTCTGAGCATGGACTAAGCTTCAGCCAGGGTAGACAGAAGAACATTCTCCCCAGCCGTGCTTTTTTGAGGAACCTCCTTCTACCTATAGACACATTCGGGCCTCTCCCATCCATACCAAGAACCTTCTTCTGGCCCTGCTATTGCCCTCGCTTTCCTCTTCCCTTCCTGAAAGAGAAGATGCTTACATCCTCAGCCTTCATTTCCTTCCCGCCCACTCATCCTCCTTAGCCACTTGCCAACTACATCCACCTCACCACAGCCTGCTAAGCTGGTATCAAAAATGTCACCAGGGACCAAACCCAACAGTCTTTCCTCAACTGTCATCCACTCACACCTTTATGAGGCATCTGAAAGTCCCACCACTCTCTTCTCCCTGAGTGGCCTTGACTTTGGGTCATCCTGGTTTTTCCTACTCTCCCTTCCCTTCAGGGTTCCACAGACAACACCTGTCCTCTGTCAGCAGCTGTGTCAAGGAGCACAAGGTCAAGATCGGGGAAGCTCACTTCCTGAGCAGACAGCTCAACTATTGTGCCATTCAATCCTCACAAACTCTGTGAGGTAAACATGACCAGACACATTGTACAGAGAGAAGAAACGAAAATTACTTGCCCAAGACAGACAGTATTTATGATACTGTATATTAAAAAGATGCTCATGGACACAGAGGAGTTGAAGCTTCAATGCCAATTCTGGAAGAGAAATTCTGGTATGTGACAGGGAGGAACTGAACAGCACATGACAGGGAAGGAGGAAAAGCACAGACAAAGAAAAACATAATCCAGAATGACCTCAGTTGCCTCATATGTAAAATGGGAATAATAACAGCTATGAGAATTAAATGAGTTGGTATTTGCCAAGTGCTTAGAATAGTGTCTGGCCTAGAATATGATATCAGTAAGTGTTGGCTACATAAATAAGTAGGAAAAAAAGACCAGTGTGGCTGAAGCACAGGGTGCTTGAGGCAGGATGGAAAGATGAGCAGGGCCAGCCCGTAAAGAACCTGCTGCACAGTGGTAAGAGGTCTGGTCAGACAGGGCCACCCGCCCTGTTCCTGAGGCCTGTGACAGTTAATGGGTGGAAGAAATTGCCAGAGCACCATCCTCCTATTAACAAGTCACACATGTCCACTGTAGAAACCTTAGTAAATACTAACAGCACAAAGAGAATCAAATGACCCTTAATCTCCCAACCTTGGAGAAAATCACTGTTGACATCACGGCATTTTCCCGACATTGGTCTCAGGGGTCATTTATCACCTGCCAGCTCTCTTAGCCCTTGAGCAGTAGGCTATATATAGTCTGTTTCCAAGATACCCATCTCCACCCACCACCTGCCCCTGCTATTAAATGCAGCTGTTAAATGCAGGTCAATCTATACCGGAAAATTTAGGATAGCCTGTATACTGGGTTGACTTATGCCCCTAAATTCATGTTCTGGGACATACAATCTATTCATGTACTGTACGAATATTGGGGTTTGCAGATAAAGGTTCAAATATAAGCTGCTCATGCATGATTTTATCTAGCCCACCAGCAAACACTGATCAGACACCAAGCACAGCATTGTGTGCTGAGGCTGCAAAATTACGCAAGGGGGTTGAGGGTCTCCCTAAGAGGAGTTCACAATAATATACTGGGTGGAAGGAGAAGAAGGGAATGATTCACAATCAGATAATGATGAACTCATGTGAACTCATGGTGTTTATGGAGTGGGGCAGTGACTGGACCAGAAGAAGCTGAGGAAGTTTCAGGGAGGAAGTACCGCTTTGATTTGGTTTCTAAAGGGTAAGTAGGAGTTTTCCTATAGAGAAAGTAGAGAAAAAAATTCCAGGCAGCAGAGACAACAAAGCGCTCATTTAGGCAACAGAAAAAAATTCATGTGGCTCAGAGTGGTTCAGGGGAAGTGTAGGAAATGACACCAAAAAGGTTATTTGGGACCAAATTAGGAAGATGCCTATATGCCAGACTTAGGAGTTTGGAAGAAGTGCTGTACTGGGGTTTGCTTTTGAAATCGTTAATTATTAATGGCAGGGGGACGAATGGATAGACAGGGAGGCTAGCCAGGAGCCTGCTGCAGCCGTTCAGGTGAGGGATGACAAGGTCATGAACCCAGTCGATGGCAGTAAATCAGGTGAGGAAAGCAGGGATGCCAGAACATTAGAAGAGAGAGTCCACATAACTCTGGCATCAATTAAATGTGGGGATTAAGAGAGAGGAAGGAGTTAGGAAACCTCAGGGATTTTGAGTCTGAGTGACCAGTAGACACCAACACCATGAATCACCATAGGGAACACAGAAGAATCAGGTTTGAGATAATGTTGGGAAATGTTTTTTGAGTTGACTATTGGACAACCCACTGGAAATGTTTGAAGGGAATTGACAATATGAGGCTCGTACTCAGCAATGCTTATCACTTTCTTTATAGTAAAGAGAATTCTGCCTTTCTCAACACATATGTTGTGTATATATAGAATCTTATTCTAGCCACATCTCAGGGAACCCTAGGAGGTCAGGCAAGGTCGAGGAAGAGACTTGCCATAGGGAACCCTAAGAGTTACTGAAAGAGCCATGTGCCTGCCCCCTTAACACCTGGTCTTTGCACTCTGGTGAATCAAGAGTTAACACTGAGAAGGGACATAGAACATATAGTTTTTTCTCCATTCAGGTTATTTAACATTTCTTCAATAGGAAAATTACTTCATGATTACTGAAGTATGCTATACATTATTGTTACTATTGTGGCCCAAGGAGAAATATCCAAGGTCATTATATGTTTCATGTGAAGTTTCCCTTTTATTTCTACGGGCTTCTTCACCCTGCCCACCAAACTGAAAATCACAATTAAGCCAAGACGTCACCTTACTCATGTTTGAGTCATCCAAGCTGAAAAATCTACCTGGCACTTAGCAGATGTTCATTAAACAGCTGAGCCAGTCTGCAAAGAAGTATGCATGACACTCTGTGTGTATGTGCGTGTGTGCGCGCGTGTGTGTGTGTAACACAGGATATGTATCTCTCCTCTCTTGCATATACTCTATATACTCTACCAAGCTTGAAAATGAGTTAAGTATTTGCCATTTTACACATTTCTAAACCAGCACAAATGGGGAAACTATATCCAGAGACTTGCTTAAAACTCCGTATCAACTGAATGGCAGAACTGGGAGGTAAATGCAAGAGATCCTATCCCCCAGGAAGTCTTTCAAGGTACCCTGTTTTCCTTTAATTTCCAGAATACTCAGTATTTTAAGAATATCAATATCAATCCTAAATTAATGAAGTAACATTTTTTCTAAACGTATACAAGCATTCGTTGGCCCCAGGTAAATGTGGGAAGTCAGCCATTTATCTTCAGGACACCCTGTGTCCTCCTTCTACACCCTACTCCCCAGGCCTCTGAGTCCCCATTAGGCACAGTGAAAGACCTACCATAATTTTCTTCCAATATTGCAAATGATCCCTCCCCTTTTCCCCATCACAGCTTTTATTCCTAATGTGGCTATCCCCAGCTGCATGCCACAGAAGAAACTTGCTGGATGAAATCACCCTTGCATTGCAATAGGATCTCAGGAAGGGGGCAGGAGCTGTGGAAACAGGGCGACCCTGTGTCCAGACTCTGCTTTGCCACTTAGAAGTTGTATGGCCTAGGGCAAGTTCTGTCCCCTCCCTCTCAGTTCCCTTGTCTGCAGGATAGGACACTACTATTCATTCTGCTAAGCTTTCAAGCAGCAATAAAGATAACACACACAGGTACTTAGCACAGTGTCTGGCATATGAAGTCGCTCCCTAAATGCAGCATTTACTATTAATTAGTTTTCACAACAACCCTGGGAAGTTGTTATGAAACTGATCATATGAGCAGTTACAAGACCGGCTAAGAGGCTGAGCCACAGATTGAACCCAGAGCTCTCAAAAACACTAAAGCGTTTACCTGACTCCAGGTCTCTCAAGCTGGAATATTTTTGGACTCTTATAAAAAATAAAATTATCTTATGTCAAACTCTAACACATGTAGAGCACTCACTATGAATCAGGCACTATGTGAACCTCTGCACATGGATGACTCAATGAACCTTCACAGCATTGTATGAGAACTCTTGTCATCCCATTTAACAGATGAAGAAATCAAGACTTAAAGGGTATAATTAACCACCAAAAGTCACACAATAAACCGGGATTTGAACTCGTCTAATTCCAATCTTGAATTCTTAAGTGTCACACACATTTGAGTAACTTGGTATCACTTAACTAAGGACACACATAAAATAAGTGGAAATTTCTAATGCTTATACCTCTTAATACCTATAAGACAAAAGCTAGTTCACAAATTAAACACAAATGAAATTATACAAAAAATAAGATTTAAATGAATGTTACTTGAATGTGATGGATGGGTGTTTGCTGGAGTTGAATTTCTGTCCCTAAGCCAGTTCTTTTGGAACCTACAAGCTTGCATTACTGTGGGCTATGGGACAATCACTTCCACCCTTTCTCTCAATTTCAACTACAGGGAACCTCTGCTTTTGTACACACAGCACCATGCTAGCATTAGGCCTCCATTTGGCACACTAAATTGTTTAGTGTTCGATCAGCCACTGTTCTTTCTCAATAGGCCACGACAATTAAAACATCTTAAATGTAAACCCAAAGATGGGAGATGGGCTGCTGACATGGCACATTCAGTGACAAGGAACTACCCAAAAAATATAGACAAAAAGTGTGTGTGTATACCCATATATGTAACATGTAATATCATACATATGTATGCACACACAGGTTATATTTCTGGGGGAGTTGTGTAAAATATTGCCATCAAATTAAGAACAGAAAATTTAAAATTCCTAGAACCTGCAGTCCTCGGCAGATGGGTAGCACCAAAGTTGCTGTTAACATTCACTGCATTCCATCAGGACAGTTCCTTCATTCAGCCATATTCATCAAGATGGATTTCTACCTCCCCCTACCACCAGCAAGGCACAGATACCAAAGTACCACGATGGAGATAAACAAGTTCAAAATGTCTAGGTGTTAAGGAGTTTACAACCAGACATTTGCTGAGGTTAAGGAGAAGAACAGTAATTGTTTACAATGAAAGTTCAGATGGGTCAATACTACACAGCTAAAGAGTTCCAGTCAATTCTTAAAAAGAAAAGGAAAGAAAATGACGCAGTCTACTAAAGATCTCCAACAAGCCAAAGGCCTATTTTATTCATGAGGGTAGTTCTTTTCCCTTTCCACTCAGGACACAGTTCAAAGAATGAGCCTAAGGGCAGCAGGACACATTAATTATGACAAACAAGTCCTCAAGATGGGTTTGGCGGGGGGGTTTGTGGATATTGAGAACAATTTTGATGTAGACCTCTCTGGCATCAGGAGAAGTAGAATACATAAAATTCAAAGGCATTTCCAACTTGATGGTGGTATGATAAAATGCCCCTCTTCACCAAGGGCTGAATTCTAGTGAAAAATGAAAGAAAGTAAAAACAAAAACTCAGCATCCTAACCTTTCTTCCTCCCTTTTCAACAACTTATAATAATAATTGACATAGGTGCTTTACATTTTGTAGAGTGCTTTTACACTACAAAAAAATAACCCCCAAAACAACAACAACAACAAAACCCCAGCATTTTTACATAAAGAAGCCAGCAGTTACATAAACATGGTTCAATTATGGTTTTTAACATAATATCCAGCATAAAAACAGGATATTGAAAAACTGCTATAAATTATAAGGAATCTGAAGGCAGAAAATTCCATTTCTGAACTCACAGAATAATCTTCATGTAAGATAATGCTAATATAGACAAGCATAAGGTTTCTGGAGATACTTTTTTCCCTGTATTTAAAAAGTTTTGGGCGCCTGGGTGGCTCAGTTGGTTAAGCAACTGCCTTCGGCTCAGGTCATGATCCTGGAGTCCCGGGATCGAGTCCCGCATCGGGCTCCCTGCTCGGCAGGGAGTCTGCTTCTCCCTCTGACCCTCCTCCCTCTCATGCTCTCTGTCTCTCATTCTCTCTCTCAAATAAATAAATAAAATCTTTAAAAAAAATAAAAATAAAAAATAAAAAGTTTTTTCTTGAGTAGCCATTCCCTCTTAGGACTTTTCTATACTTCTGGCAACCCTTCCCCAAATCCCCCTTGTGGCCCAAAAATACTTCTAAAAACTATTACCAGATATGTTTATCACAGTTGAAAGCAAAACTTACTAACACGTGTTTTGAAGTAAGTCTAAAAGGGATTTACCTAGTTTAATTTTTAAAATTAGTAAAAATTAGGGCGCCTGGGTGGCTCAGTTGGTTAAGTGACTGCCTTCGGGCTCAGCTCATGATCCTGGGGTCCTGGGATCGAGTCCCACATCGGGCTTCCCTTGCTCTGCGGGGAGCCTGCTTCTCTCTCTGCCTCTGCCTGCCATTCCCCCTGCTTGTGCTCTCTCTGTCAAATAAAGAAATAAAATCTTAAAAAAATAACATAAAATTAGTAAAAATTAGAATGAGTTAGGTAGAAATAAATGTATATGGATCCTTCATAAATTTCATGTAACAGACTTCCAAATTCAAGGAATTCCAGACTTAATAAATTCAATCCAAAGATTACAAATCCTTTGGAGCCGAGACGATACCAGTGAGCTCGGATTGCCACGTTTTCTTCTTCCTGGGTGCCCATCTCTGCTGCATTTTTTCATCGTCATGCATTTAGGTGAGGGCACAGGAATGAACTTTAGCCAAGGGAGTGCAGGTGGAAGTGATGTTAAGACCACTTCCTGTCTTCTAAAACCTTGCATACCATCTCCCATGGTCCATCTCCTCCTTTGTGATCCAGCTGGATGAGAAAGTCCAGTGGAAGAGTCAGAAGACCCCAAGACAATGGCATGCTAATGGGTATAAAATTTCTTTTTGGGGAGGCACCTGGGTGGCTCAGCTGGTTAAGCATCTGACTCTTGATTTCGGCTCAGGTCATGATCTGGGGGTCCTGGGCTCAAGCCCTGCATCTGGCTCCACGCTCAGCCAGGAGCCTGCTTGAGATTCTCTCTCTCCCTCCTCCCCCTCCGCCCCTCACCCAGAGCATGCTTACGCTCTCTCTTTCTCAAATAATAAATAAATAAATCTTAAAAAAAAAAGATTTCTTTTTGGGTTGATGAATATGTTCTAAAATTGATTGCAGTGATAGTTGCACGACTCTGTGAACCTACTAAAAAATCACTGAATTACAGAATTTAAGTAGGTGAATTATATCTCAATAAAGCTCTTCTTAAATAAAAACAAAAAAGACAACAGAGCCACTATATGGAAGGTGCTCAGATTCCTGAATCAAAAGTATAGGGTAGTTGTATGTAATGTAAGTAAGAAATAAACTCTTTATTGTGTTAAGGCATTGGGTTTGGGGGACTGCATGTTACAGCAGTTAGCTACCTTTTAAAATACTTTCTAGAATAAGAAGATCCCACATCTCAGGTACTTAATACTTCAGATTCCCTATCCATAAAGGAAACATGTTGAACTAAATCAGTGTTTCCCAAAGTATGCTATGGTGGTATCTGAGGTGGCTTTAGGTGGAACTTGGACAAACATTTGTTTTTATTGTATTTAGTTTCATGGTTACCTTTTATTTGGATTTATAATATATAAATAAAATATAATAATATATTATTTCCATTTACTGAGGGATACAGTTTCCTTCCAAAATTAAATGTATTTATGGAAAAAAAGACATGAGACTATTTACAGGAAACATTAAGTATAAGACAGTACTATAGAGATGGCACATACATACGCCAAAATCATGGAAGTAGTATGCACAATGGTTGAAGTTTGGACAACACTGAATTAAATTATCTCTTTGTTTCCAATGCTAACATTCCTTGATTTCTGTTATTTTGTACTTATTACTGTAATCCTCCAACACCGGGCCTGCCTGGTATACCTCCCGCTCCATGAGTTAAGAGTACACTGGGGGTTGGGGCACCTGGGTGGCTCAGTTGGTTAAGCATCTGCCTTCGGCTCAGGTCATGATCCCAGGAGCCTGGGATTGAGCCCCACGTCGGGCTCCCTGCTCAGCGGGGAAGTCTGCCTCTCCCTCTCCATCTACCTCTCCCCCTGCTCATGCTCTCTCTCTCCCTCTCAAATAAATAAATTTTTTTTTTTAAAAGAGTACACTGGGGGTGCCTGGGTGGCTCAGTCAGTTAAGCGACTGCCTTCGGCTCAGGTCATGATCCCAGGGTCCTGGGATCGAGCCCCGCATCGGGCTCTCTGCTCCACGGGGAGCCTGCTTCTCCCTCTCCCACTCCCCTGGCTTGTGTTCCCTCTCTCACTGTGTCTCTCTCTTTCAACTAAATAAATAAAATCTTAAAAAAAAAATTATCAAAAATCTGGAAGCGATCCTTCCAGTTTAAAAAAATAAAAATAAATAAAAAAAATAAAAGAGTACACTGGGGTTATTGACTTGTTATGACAAGATCAATCGACAGGTATACATTCAGCTAAAAGCCCATGAATGTGACACATAATAATTCTCAGCTACCTGAGGCGCCTGGGTGGCTCAGCTGGTTAAGCATCTGACTGTTGGTTTTGGCTCAGGTCATGATCTCAAGGTGGTGAAATCGAGCCCCACATCAGCCTCCACACTCAGCAGGGAGTCTGCTTAGGATTCTTTCCCTCTGCCCCTCCACCCACTCACACTCCCGTGCGCGCTCTCTCTCTCTCTCTAAAATAAATAAATCTCAGGTCCCTCTTTCCTTAAAAATACACATTTCCGCACAATTCCCAAATGCTTACTTGTTCCTACCCCACCTAGTTTCAATATTCCTTACTGATAAGATACAGAAAATGCCGAAATAGAGAATGGGTTTTTACAGCAACATTTGAATTCTGGGGCAGACCTCTCACTTGGACACATTTACTGCTAAGACTGGTGTATAGGTATACATTTTTCTGGGCAGTAAGAATTTATATGAAACTCGGTGTTGAGATTTGGGCTCTGAATCTGATGGCTTGAGTATGAAATGATGAGACTTTCTGGGTGAATAATTGAGTAATAAACACAATAATAGGTTATTTGAATAATAAACATATTTGAATAATAGACACACTAATAGGTTAACACTTATACAGCACTATGTGCCAGGTACTGTCCCATGAATTTACATAAACGAACTCATTTATGCCTTCTAATAACCATTATACCACTCCATCTCTCCAAAAATGTCAAGAGCACAACACTGGAAAATCAGGAACTGGGTCACAAAGGCAGAAGGGGCTCTCATATGGCAGATCTGTCAGAGAGGACAGCCCATGGCCAGTACCTAGTACATGACATGCCATATGTCTACCACACTGAGCTAGATATCATGAGATTCAGGGTGCTTAGCACCACTACATACTTTAATATTTAGGTGTGCAAGCACAATATCATGGAAATACTTCATTTCTCTTGACTATTTTCCTATAATTTGAGTATATACGCTGATACCTGGAGCCTTCTTTCATACAGTCTGAAATAACAGGTAAGTGTTTATCAGACTATAACCATGAATTTTCCAGTTTTTAAAACATAAATTAATTGTATTAATTGCCATACCTAAACACTAACCCACCATGGAGCCTCCTTTTAAAAAAATAGAAGCCCAGGGGCGCCTGGGTGGCTCAGTCGTTAAGCGTCTGCCTTCGGAGTCCTGGGATCGAGCCCCGCATCGGGCTCCCTGCTCAGCGGGAAGCCTGCTTCTGCCTCTCCCACTCCCCCTGCTTGTGTTCCTTCTCTCGCTTTGTCTCTCTCTATCAAATAAATAAAATCTTTAAAAAAAAAAAAAAATAGAAGCCCAGAGTCACCTTACACTAGATTCTGATTATTTTATTACCTCAGATTAACAAAGCTCTTTTACTCTCATAATGTTCTTCCCAGGTTCACGTGAAATCTTACTGGGGGATTAATTTCTCTGTAACTCCAGGATTTCCAGCTAGAGAGATGTCCGAAACCTCTTTAGCAAGAACTAAGAAATACAGGATACAGGATACACTTCCCACCTGCAGAGACCTTATAATCTAGGTAGTAAATAAGACACACACACACACACACACCATTTTGATGCCTTACCAGGACCAATGAGGGTTCTCAGCCAATACTTATTTTAAATGTCGGGCAAGAAATAGAAGAGTCATCACAGATAAAGCATTATCTTGGGTCTGTTGGATCTGCAGGATGCCAGAGAGCCACAAATTCCAGAGACAATGTGGTGGTTCCACTGCTAGAGAAAAGGGGACTGGATATTTCTATCTGAGAACTCTGCCTAACAGAAGATGATCAGAAACAGATTGGCCAATGAAAGTGATGAGAAGAGTATAAAAAGTGGCTTTAAATATAAAGTCAGAAGTTATGGGCCGCCTGGGTGGCTCAGTCGGTTAAGCGACCGCCTCTTGATTTCGGCTCAGGTCATGACCTCAGGGTCGTGAGATGGAGTTCTCCATGGGGCTCCACGCTCAGCGAGGAGTCTGTTTCTCTCCCTCTGCCTGTCCCCACCCTCCTGCTTGCACGCACACTCCCTCTAAAAAATAAATAAATAAGTCTTTAAAAAATAATAAAAATAAAGTCAGAAGTTCTTAGGGAAGAAACTTGTCAAGTTGATCCAAACTTCCAGGGAAATTTACGTGAATAATGTGTGCAACAAGTGAGAACCCTGCTAGAATCTCTTTATTAACTTACTGACCATGCCACAGTGTGTTGAGTGCGGTCTAATGTTTTGACAGAGCACAGCCAATGCATCGTAATGGTTGAGAGCACAGCTCCCGTGTCAGGCAGACCTGTGTTTAAATGCAGGCTCCATGGCCCCATGCAAATTAACCAACCTCTTCTAGTCTCCATTTCCTCATCTGTAAAATGAAGATATTAAAATAACTCAACCTAGATTATCATGAGGATTAATTGTGATAACTCATAAAGCACTCAGCACAGTATCTGGCCTACTGTAATCACGAATATAAGTTTAGTTTAGAATATTTTTTGCCTTTAAAAATAAGATTTCTAAAATTTTTCAGCATTGAAACTTTTTTCCCCACATATAATCTAATTTCGTTACAGAGTTCAATAAGAAAGAAGGATTTCATTTTTTTTTTTTTTAAGATTTTTTTTTTTTTTTTTTGACAGAGAGAGACACAGCGAGAGCAGGAACACAAGCAGGGGGAGTGGGAGAGGGAGAAGCAGGCTTCCTGCCGAGCAGGGAGCCCGATGTGGGACTCGATCCCAGGACCCTGGGATCATGACCTGAGCCGAAGGCAGACGCTTAACGACTGAGCCACCCAGGCGCCCAAGAAGGATTTAATTTTGAATATTTTACTGGCTTTTACATTATTTCTTTAGGAAACATACCAGTATTTCTTCACTTTCTTCATTGAGGAATTCAGTAAATATTCCAAGAACTCAAAAAATATAGGAGTAGACAAATAAGTTTTGACTATAGTGCATAAAATACTGCAGAACACACAGGGAAGCAGGGTAATAGCAGAACTACTCTTTCTCTTGAAACAAAATAATGTTTTAAGTAGCTATTTTTAAAAGTAAGCTAGTCTTACCTATTAATTACCATAGAAATGTAGGAAAAGTCCAACAACTACTTAGGACAATAATTGTTGGGCATCTACTATATGCTAGACAACATGCTAAGCACAAGAGATACAGAGATTAAAAGATGCAGCCATTATATTTACCCAAGATAAATGAAGGCATCTGACCATATAAAGATGTGTACAAGAATATTCGTAGCAGCTTATTTCTAATAGCTGAAAACTGGAAACAATCCAAATGTCCATCAAGAGGTGAATGGATACACAAATAGTGGTATATCCATACAATGGAATACTATTTGTAATAAAAAATACAATATTGACACAACAAAATAGATGTATTTCAAAATAATCTGCTGAGTGAAAGAAGCTAGCTTAAAAAGAGTACATGCTATATGATTTGTTTATTCTACAATACTAGTACATGCAAACTAATCTATAGAGTCAAAAATCAGATCAGTAATACCTAGGGATAATGGGAATAAAAGGAGAGGTATGAATTACAGAGGGGCACAAGGAAGCTTTTGGGGATGATGGATATGTTCATTATTTTACTACAGCGACAGTTTCACAGGTGTGTACATATATCAAAACTTATCAAATAATATAATTTAAATATATGCAGTTTATTGTATATTGATTATGCCTCAATAAAACTTAAGAAAATATGTCCCCTGCCCTCAGGGAACTTGAAATCTGGGAAGACTTAGAAACTATGAAATTCTCTGCTAATAATTTAGTGTTCTAAATCATAGATTAAAAAAGAAAAACTAGGGGCGCCTGGTGGCTCAGCTGCTTAAGCACCTGCCTTCAGCTCAGGTCATGATCCCAGGGTCTTGGGATCGAGTCCCACATCGGGCTCCCTGCTCGGCGGGAAGCCTGCTTGTCCCTCTCCCTCTGCCACTCCCCTGCTTGTGCTCGCTTTTACTCTCTCTCTCTCAAATAAATAAATAAAATCTTTTAAAAAATAAAAGGAAAACCAACAAATACAACCAAAGAGAAAAGTAGGTACAAAGATTTAGCAAAACAACTTCACTTTATAATGGGCCAGAAGTAGGCAATCAATCAGCTCTCATTTAAATGAAGGCTCTACCCTAGTATTTATTCCAATTTAGAAACAACTCATCCATCTACACAATTCATCCAGCATTAAATGAATTTCTGGTAGAGAAGTAAGATTAATTTTACACCTTCCCCCAGAGTCGGTGCCTGGTCCTACCCTCTTCTTTCTTCCTTTCTCATTACTCCCTTCCTTGAGGCAGGCGTGATGGAGGCCACCAAGTGGGAGCTCAGAGGGGACAGACATACTGCCTCCCCAGCACCCCGACAAGGCTGGCATATGACAGCCCAGCACGGAGCAGGTGCTCGCTGATTCTGTTCAGTAAGTCAGCGAACGAATGAGGACCTGCATGGACAGGAAGGGCTTCAGCTAAGCAGAGAGCAGGGCTTCCTTGGGTTTAATTTCACATTATTCCGTCAGAACCACCACTTGACTATACTGTTTCAGAGAAGAATTTGGCTGCTTTTATCTTTGCCACTGCTCTCTCAGAAACATGCCATTCTTGTGGGTGCAGGCATGCCCAGATCGCTGGGATCGAAGACACCCTGCTTCCTCGGCCCCCCTGTTCCACTCCACTCAAGGGTATGGCTGCACCAGTGGACACCCAATGAGCAGAGTACAGGTCACGTTACAACCGTCGGAGACACTCATAACTACTGGCAAGGGATCCCTCCTCAACCACAGACGGCAATCATTGGATATGTCACTACAAATGGGCCTGCTTTCTGGTTTTTTTAAGCAGCAAAAGAGAAGGAAGGCTCTATAACCTAGGTTTCGTTCTTGCATCTCTGTGGTTAACACTGACTAGTGGCACTGCGCTTTAGTACTAGGGATTCTGAGTGCCGTGTGTGTGTGTGTGTGTGTGTGTGTGTGTGGCTCTCCGGTGGACATATCACGTGTGCAGGCTTTTTTTAGTGACACTTTATCAATCTTTATGAAAGGGGAAATACCTAGAATCACACAAACCTGATCTCTTATTAAGAGGAACTCAGGAGAGAGAAGCTTTGTGAGTTTCAGATGGGTGAGAGTTGGCAGACAGCTAACAGGGCAGGATAGAAAGTGTAATTTCCGGGATAGGTGGTGGGTGGCCGTGGCAACTGGTAAACACACAGGGCACACTCTGTGGCTTTCTGCATGTGGTCCAGACCTGTAACTGCAGCACGAGGGGCACAATTCCCCCTCCTACCCCTAGCATCCCCATCACATCACAGCCCAATGGCCTGATGAAGTGATGACCGGTGAAATGACAGCTCTGGGAGTGGGAAGCCCTGTGGCAGCTGCCCCCCCCCAGCCTCGCACCAGGAGGCCGGCCTGTGCCTGAGAGGCAGGACTGCATTTCTGGACAGGTGAAAAGTTGGGAGGCTCACAGCCCCTCTAGAACTTCACCTCCTCACTGCCCACTGCTGACCAGTTCCTCCACTGAGAAAAGCCCCTCTCTCTGCCAATCTGACATGAGTGGAGGGCAGAGGTGCAA
Organism: Phoca vitulina; assembly: GCF_004348235.1. Lineage (NCBI taxonomy): Eukaryota > Metazoa > Chordata > Mammalia > Carnivora > Phocidae > Phoca > Phoca vitulina. The sequence continues at coordinate 35,000,148 of NW_022589706.1, forward strand.
GCATACCAGTATGAACTCGAAACATGAATTATTTAAAACTGACCCGAGCTTTGTTAGGGTCTTGCGAAAGGAGAGCATTAACTCGGTCTTTAAATAAACTTCTACAGGAACTCCCTACACTTCTCTAGTTCTCTCTATCATTCAGAGGATCACACTGCAGGCTGTTTTCTAAATACCTCCAAAATATGAAGCTACATATAATGGCAGCCTTTCCCCAAGGGCCATCCCCCCCCCTCTTTCTCCCCCCAATGAAGACCATCAGCCACGCTGGGAACAATGCCTTCCTTTTGCTTCTACCCAAGCCTGAGGGTGGGGATGGGAGTGAGGAAGATGGGGAGGGAGGTGGAGGAGAGGGTGAGAGGAAGGAAGACGGGGAGGGAGGTGGGGGGGTGGGGAGGAAGCACCACTAGAACAATGGCAAGAAAGAGAAAATGTGAGACTTAGCGCAACGTCTCTAGTAAGAGAAGAGGAATTGTCCATAACTGTCCCCTCAGAAAGATACTCAAAGAAAAACACAGAATGGCCTCATTACGTGTTCCATGGGTTTCTGTGGGCCTGATGGGTACTCACCATTCCTTTACTGTGGTTTCTATAGGAATAGTCACTTCGTGTTGCAAATAATTTACAGAAAACTTTTGTAATACAACCTCTCAACTGGGAACCTTCTATAGATAAAATTACTTTTCAAACAGTGTCTTCCACTGACTGGGTGCTTGATGATGTCAAGGAAGCTCTGTTGATATGTTCTGGGTGACAGCATTAAGGTTCTATGTAAGATGAGTACTCCCTGTCTTCTGGAGATGGGTACTGAAGCATCTGTAGAAGAAACAACATGACTTCTGTGAAGTAATAGGAGCGGGCAGGATTTTCTACATGATGATGGAGGTGGGGTGAAGTGTGAGTCAGGGTCAGGTGGCTGGGTGCTGGGTATATGGGGGTCACTGTGCTACTCTATCTACTCTTGAATACACTTTAAACTTTCTGTAGTAAAAGGCAAAAAAAATACTCTCTCCATCACATTTTTAAAGCCTTTTTTTTTTTTTTAAAGTGGGTTCCACGTAGGGCTTAAACTCACGACCCTGAGATCAAAACCAGAGCTGAAATCAAGAGTCAGATGCTTAACCGACTAAGCCACCCAGGCACACCTACATTTTTAAAAATCCTGATCAAAGTTGTAGGATCTACTCACAAAAAATGTTTTGTGAGAACGTAAGAAGCGTAATTAATTACAGAACTGCTGACCCTTCCGAAGTAGTGAGTTGTGTAGCATCTGCATTTTACAACTGAGTAAATGGGGCGCTGAGGTCAAACAACTGACCAAGAACAAATGAAGATACACAAGTCCAGGCTGCCCTGCCATGCTCTTCATTGGCTCTCACCGCTGGGGGGCATCAAACTCTTCATCCCCTCCTAGTTTGCTATCGCTAATGCAATTAACTCTCAGATACTCCGGCCTAAGTTAATCCATGTTGCAAAATACATTCTAAGAGATGCTCCTCAATGCCAAATACAAGATCCCCATGGCCCAAATAGCCAATCTACTCTCTGCGAGCCCACCAGCACCTGCAATGGGGACAATATCTGTTGGGTTTTCTCTTCCTCATTCCCTCACCTCCCTTCTGGAAGAGCAGAAGAACATCACAGCACCTATCCAGCAACCAGCCTTGGAAGGCTTTCGAGGAACACTAGGAGTTACCATAGTAACTCTGGCGAGTATATCTGAAACGTCCATATTACCATGCACAGGCTTTTAAGTGGATTCAGAAAGAGAGGTAGCTTTTCGCATCAATTCACCAAGATAATATATCAAACCATAAGAAACTGTAAGTCCAAAAGGATCAAATATGGTAATTTCTGATCGTTCAGCTTAATACATTTTGTATATTTAGTACGTTTTGGTCCTGCTCACATACCTCACGCTCTGAAATACAAACCATTTGTACTGCTCCTAACTTCTACTTAATCATAACCGCAGTTATGATTTGTGGGGCTCTTGGTAGGTACCTGACGCCCATAACAGACGGAACAATGCATGAGAATGGGAGCAGTGCCCGCCTGGTGTGATCACCACCAGCACCCGGCATCGTCAGAACCCAGTCAATAATTAGTATTGATGACCCAGAAAATGTTGGAATTTTTAAGTTAGCCAAATTTTAAATATCAGACAGTTCATCCGGAAAAATAACAGCTCTTTTAAATCATACACTATTTTGGTCACCAACTTGATAGCCCTTTCCCTGTTGCGTGTTTCACAGCTATCAGGACTGTGAACTTCGCAATTTGTAAACTTTTTATTCCCAGTTACGAAAGGAAGCAGGTCACACTGAATAGTTTATGTCCCCAAATCAAAGAGTCTTATATGGCCCATAGACAAGATAATAAATAAAGTCAGGAACTAACTGAAGTAGCCCCACATCTTCTATTGTCTACCTTACACCACCTTACCTTTTCACTCTTCTGGACATTTATGTAGCATCTGCTCTCGCCCTCAGGAATTTCCAAGTGACTGGGAAGAAATGATTGCTCATAAGGCAATATGGAAAGTTCTTCATTGAACAAAATGCAGTGGCACATAAACGAAGAAGAGGTTAATTCTTCCAGAAAAAGAGTCAGATAAGGTTGCACCAAAGAGGCGCCTCTTCAAACAGAGCCTTAAATCATGAATAAGAGTTTTCCTAGCAAAGAAAGGAGAGAAGATTTTACAAAAGAGAGCATCACAAGCAAAGGCCTGTAGTTGCAAAAGAGCATGGGAGGTTTCAGGACTGCAAGCATGTCAGTGTGTGGTGTGTTCTGATGCGCTCAGGGGCAGGCGGAAGAGGCAGGAGAGAGGAAATTGAGAAGCCGAGTCAGGATCATATTATGAATGGCTCTGTATGTAGTGCTAAGGAGTTGCATTATTAATCTTCCAGGCAATGAGGAACTGTGGCCTCAAGGGATTATATTTTAACATGCAAGGGTCCCTGCTGCTAAAGACAGAAAGCTGAGTCTGGCTCTGTTACTCGGTGTGCAAAAAGATGAACCACTTAATTTGTTTTACATATCCTGTATCTCCTTAGGCTAGGAACCAGCAGGATTCTGTAACAGAGCTCTTATTGCTTAAGAGCAAAGACTCTGCAGCCAGACTGCCTGAGTCTGACTCTGCCGCTTAACTCGCTGTGTCTCCTTGAACAAGTTACTTAACTGCTTTGTGCTTCCGTTTCTTTAGCGACAGAATGGGAATGAATGACAGCAAATAACTTCATACATTGGTTGTAAGAATTTAAAAAGTCACATCATGTTAAGCTCTTGGAACAAAACTGACAAATGGTAAGTGCTCGATAAATTTAGCTATTAATATTTTTTTCAAAACTACATAAACCCTTAGGGAAAATAAAAGCAAAAGCCACTAGAGTTCTGTTTCAAGAAAGTCCCTCATACCCACCTTCTAGACTCCAAGAAAGATCTGAGAATGATGTCAAATTTGACTTATAAAATAAAATGACATGAATGAGATTCTTCCTTGGGCCTTGACAAATATCAGCACCCTAAAATTACAGGACACAATGGAACTGACCAGTTTCTATCAATAACTACTCTTTCCAACCAGAAAAAAAGATTAACCTTTACTTCACTGGTTTTACAATTCTGTTTTTAAGAAGGATGGTTGCTGCTTCATGTGACTGTATATTTTTACCCTTTGAAGCTGTTATTTTAGTTCTGTCTTACAGTATGAAACCAATACTGAATCAGCAAGCGACTATATTGGCACTTCCTCTTTACGTTAGAAACAGTTAAATCTCTGGTAACTCACAGCCTTAAGACACAACAGCAGAGAGCACATCTGGTCAAAATTTGGTCAGTTTCTCTTCCTAAGAGAGGATAATAGTAGTATTACAAAAACACACTTTTACCAGTTTGTTAGGCTTTCTTAAAGACTAATTCGTGGTCTGGTGAACATAAAGATCAATATAGTCTGATCCTTATGTAAATACACATGTAGCTAGCCAGAGAGTTACAAAATTACCCAGAAGCAGTGCCATGTAAGGGTTCAGAGCTTGAGAATCAGACAGCTGGGCTGGGTTGCTCTACCATGTACTGACTGCTCTGTAACCTTGAGCAAGGTGTTCAACCTCTCAGCCCTTCAGTTTCCTCAGCTATAAAATGGGAATGATGACTGTATCTTCCTTACAAAGTTAACAGGATTGCAGTTAATGATTATGAAGCACATAGGACCTTGCATGACACATGGTAAACACTATGGAAGATTTTGTAAATTAAAAAAGAAAAAAGGCTTACAAAAGGCTCCAAAGCCCTTCTCCTCCTAAGACCAAAAAGCAGTATTTTCACTATGCAAAGGGATGTGCATTCAGGATGACCAGGAAGTGACAGAATGTTCTCCATTGTCTCTGCTTTTAAAGTAGAAATATTTTCCTTCTTCAAGTGTTTTTTAACCAATCAGACAGAAAAATTTGTAATATTCCCATCTGCCAGATACTCACATACAAATGGCCTTGCAGGATAGGTATTTTCTCCTTTCCAGAAAAAGAAAATGAGACTCAGAGAGTTTTATCAACTGCCTGATGTCACACCTAGTAAATGACAGATCAGGATTCACAGCAGATCTGTCTGGCTTCAAAGTCCACTGCACATCCCCTCAGGAAGCACACTCCTTGTAGGATAAATAGCACTAAATAGACTAGATCTGGTGATTTCAGATTTACTTCTCTAACCCCAACGTCTTACTTGCGCCTGATTCTGAGTATCTGACTACCTAATGGATACCTCTCCTTATGTCTTTCTTTAATATCTTTAGCATGATTCAAAATAAATCCATCATATACATCCTTGAACCTGAACCCCATTCAGTCATTCAACAACCATTTATTACTTGCCACAGGTTGCTAAGCAATGCCTTCACCTGCCTTGTGAAGTTTACAGATCAGAGAAAGAAAGATTGAAAAAAATCATTGTACCAATAACTTGTTAGAGATAGGTAGTACAAAGTAAAAGTGAAAGATGATGTTATACAGGGAAAGCGAATCTAAACTGGAAGATCAGAGAGACTGTACTGAGGAAGTGACATTTAAGCTGAAACCTGAAGAAGATGTCCAGCCAGTCGAGGGAGGGGAACATGGATTCTAGACAGAGGACACAGCAAAAGTATATGCTGTAGAGATGGAAAGGAGCTGGATGCCTTCAAGGAACAGACAGACTGCTGAGCTGGAAGGTTGGACCGAGAAACGGAAGGAATTGCAGATTCACGGAGACAGAAGGGCAGGCTGCTGGACCCCAGGCCATATTGAGGACTTTTAAGATTTGAACTGGGGAAATGAGAAGCTCCTGAAGGGCTTTAAGCAGGAGAGGGAAAGGATCACATTTGTGCTTTTAAAGATCACTAGGGCTGTCGTGTACAACAGACTGGAGAGGGCATACATGAAAAGAGGAGCCTATTAGGATGTGGCAGAGATCCCCAGGTGTCTGCCCCGGTATCCACTTCTCATCAGTAAAGGAACCCTGACTTTTAGTTGGGTACATTGATCCTGAGACTAAAAGACTTTCTCAGCTCCCTTTGCAGCCAGGTATGGCCATGCAGCTACACTGCAGTCAATGAGACCTAGGCAGAAGTCCTGTGCGGGGCATCAGGGAAAGCTGGTAAAGGGACCTAACTCAGATGGGAGAACTCATTCCTTGTTTTCTGTCTTTCTTCCTTCTTCCAGCCTGCAATGCAGTCAAGATGGCTGGAACTCCAGCAGTCATCTTGAGCCAAAATAAAATATATAAGCAAAGATGATAGAAGGGAAACACAGGATCTAAGATCCCTGGATTGGATCCACCATACCCATTCAGGATAGCCTGCTTCCAGTCTTCCCACCCCCCTCACTGCCCCCACCAACATTGAAAGAGAAAAAAAAAAAAATCTTTTTTGTTTCAGCTACTATTATTGAGGGGTCCTATGTGATACATAGCCTAAGTCAAACCTAACTAATACAGAGGCTACTGTATTCACCCAAGAAGAGGCAGTGGCAGCTTGGATCATGGTGGTAAAGAGATGGGAAGAAGGGCAAAACAGATATATTTAGAAGGCAGAATTGGCAAAACCTGTCAAGAGTCCAGACATGAGGGAGAAGGGTAAGTTTAGACCAACTTCCAGGTTTCCAGCACAAGCACCTGGGTAGACTGTGGTAGAAACATTGAGCTAGAGACAGCGGGGACCTCTTGGATTTCTTTTCAGCATGTTGAGTTTGAGATACCTGAGAAAACTCTTAGACCACAGAAGAGATATCAGGCTGGGAAATATAGACTGGAGAAGTCATCAGCACAGAACTCCTAACCAAAGCCACTGGAATGGATGACGCCTCCTAAAGCAAGTGCAGGAAAGAAAAGTCCGTGGAAACAACCCCAAGGAACACCAACTCCTGAAGGAGACAAGAACGAGCAGCCAGAAAGGAAGTTCACATCAGGAAATAAAAGCCAGTTCTTCATTGCATGAACAAGAAGGGCTCAGGGCTATCACAAGGGCAGGGGGTCACTTCCCATGGGTGATGTAAGAACAAGTCAGCAGGATCTAAGAGACGCAGGCAGGCTGAAAGAAGGAAAAGGAAAGAGGAGAAAGGAACAGGGAAAGAAGAAAGTTCTCAGTCTGGCCTGGCAAGAGGGGGCTCTGAGACTCGAGACTTGGAGGGGGCTACATCCAGGGGAAGGAGAGGAGAAGTAGTCTCCTTACCACCCTCCCACCCCCCCACTCCCCAGAAAACCAAGAGCCAGTCAGTGGTTGGACAACTCACAAAGTCAGAGTCACAGGTGCAATCCTAGGCTGCCCGATTCCAGCACACAGGGGCTGGTTTTTAGATGAACAGGCTTTCATCCACCACACTGGAACTTCTTTCAAACAATTATCTTAAATTTTCCATTGTTAATTAAAGTTTTAAAGGAGTGTGGGATAGACGGTAAGGAATTTAATTTACTCAAATCGACATAAGCAGTCAAAAAGAGAGAAAAGATTTTTACAGACACCAAGGGTTTAACAGTAACAGCAACATTACTAACTTTTCTTCAAGGCTCACTCTATGGCAAATTTTGCTTTAAATTCCTTTAGTGCATGTTTTAGATGCATGTCTCAACTGAGTCTTCCCCTATGAGGTAGTAACCACTATTGTCCCCATTTCACAGATGAAGAAACTGAGGTACAAATATTTAAGTTTCCCGTTAGTCTCGTGTCATATAAACTAGTGAATGACAGAGCCTAGGATTTGGACACCGGCCGTCTAACATCAGAACCAGTGCTTCTTGTTTTATTCAGAAAATTTGCTTTCCTTAACTCTAAAAAAGAACATTTCCAGCCATTACATTAGCTAGTGGAAAAATAATTATGCAAAACCATAGGCAGGAAAATAATCTCTACTTCACTTGAAAACTGAGGGAACTGGTCAAAGGGAGGGAAGTTGCTTTTCTTTAACTGGTCTGTTTGGGAACCCAGAAAAAAAGGAACCCAGGTTTTAGTCAGCTCATGGTATCCTGGTCTATTTTTCCCCAGACCTGTTCCTCTGAGGCAAGGCCCCCTTGAACGTGCTTGTGACAACGGGATACTGTGCAGACAATTCGGTCAGCCCCCCACCCGTGAGAACAGAGCAAGGTGTGACCCCAACACGGGACCCAGACACGGAGGAGGTCAGGTGCAGGAAACTGTTCCACTTTTAGTCAAAGTTTACTGATGTAAAAGTGAGTCTGAAGCAGTGTGTCTGGGGCATTGGAACAAAAGAAATAATATTTCCACTGGAGACACAAATTGCAAACCTCAGTGTTTCAAATGAAGGCCTTTCAGGAGAGAAACATCACTGAGAATTCAGTCTGGTTATGAAGCTATAGTGAGATGTCTGGGCTAAGCAGTCATAATTAAGCATGATTTGGGTCAACACAGAGAACCTTTCAAGCACAGAGGCTTTCCAGACACACACACATGCACGCACACACACACACACACACACACACACAGAAGCTGAGTATCAAAATGAGGATGTGCACAACTCAGGAAGCCATTATTAGAAACCCACCATATATCAAGTTGTATGCAGGCGCTGGGAGGGGAAGGCAGACATAATAAGATATGAGCAGGCACAGTGTTTGGACTTTCTCAATTTTCTTTCCTATTTTGCATTCAGTTAGTGTGCTGAGGAGAGTAAACAGCAGGCTCGAGACTGCTCTTCTTAGGAAGGCCTCCTTGCTTTCTACCCTTGGCTGACATCTGGGAACTTGGACCTTGGGAAGGTCCCACCATTTCCAGCACTGGCAAGACTAGCTCATTGTGCCTAAACTGTTGGTACAAACAACATGGCTTATGCTGAGCACCTGCTTTTGCCTTCTGGAGTCTGCAATTCTGGAACATGCTAGACAGAGGGTGCCTGTATCACTCATCAGTCCCCAGTAAAAAACGTTGGGCACAGAGTGAGTCTCCAATGAGCTTCCTGGTATTTCGTGTATTGTCACAACTCACTGCTGGCGGTTTTAAGCATGTCCTATGTGACTCCCCTGAGAAAGGGCTCTTGCAAGCTTGTGCCTGGCCTCCTCTGGACTTTACCCCATGTGCCTTTTCCCTTTGCTGATTTTGTGTTGTATCCTTTTGCTGTAATAAATGGTAGTAATGAGTACAAAAATATGGTGAGTCCTGTGAGTCCCCCCAGCAATTAATGGAAATAACGGAACCTGGGAGTGGTCTTGGAGACACCCCCTCCATCCCTCCAAAGCAGTTGATGAACTGGTATAAGTTTTAGAGTAAGAAAGACCTGATTTAAATCCCAACTTCGATGCTTATTAGTTGTGAATCACTGAATTAGTCAACATGTTCTCTAAACTGTGGATTTCTCTGAAAATAAGATAGTAAAACCTGCCTCAAAAGACTGTGGTGAAGATTAAATATGTGGTAGACACTCAATGACATTATATCCTTTCCTCTTTAGACTAATATGTGAATGGCAGTCCTACAATTGTACAGTGCCCACCCTGCACAACACCAGGGAGCCCTAATGAGGCTCACTTCACTCCACTGATGTAATAGAGTCAGCTCATGCCAGTTCATAAGAGCCTACTGTGCATACCACTTCCCTAGTCCACTTTTTTTTTTTTTTAAGATTTTGTTTATTTATTTGACAGAGAGAGACAAAGTGAGAGAAGGAACACAAGCAGGGGGAGTGGGAGAAGGAGAAGCAGGCTTCCCGCTGAGCAGGGAGCCCCATGCGGGGCTCAATCCCAGGACCCTGGGACGATGACCTGAGCCGAAGGCAGACGCTTAACAACTGAGCCACCCAGGCGCCCCACCTGCTCCACTTTCAATGTCATGTTAGTGGCTGGAAATCTATCATGGTGGGAGTATTTACACCCCAGAAACTGGCAAACGCTGAAAATCAGGGCTTCTCCCTCGACTACCAATTGCTAAACATTTACTACACCACTGAACCCTTCATAAAAAAATTAAAAAAAAGATGGAATTCCTGCCAGACAGGTTTTTTTGCCTAACCAAAAACAGCAAGCATATATGCATTTTAAAAAGAAATAGCGTGCATGAAAAGATGTTCAACACTATTAGCCATAAAGGAAATGCAAATCAAAACCACAATGAGCTACCACTTCATACTAAGTAGGATGGCTAGAATCAACAAGACAGATAATAACAAGTGTCTTACTGAGGATGTAGAGAAAATGAAACCCTCATACACGTCTGGGGGGAATATAAAATATTGCAGCCCCCTTGGAAGATAGTCTAGCAGTTCCTCAAAATGTTAAACATAGTTACCCAATGACCCAGCAAGAGAAATGAAAATGTAGGTAACACAAAAACGTGTACATGAATATTCAGAGCAGCTCTATTCATAATAGCCAAAAGGTGAAAACAACCTGAATATCCATCAACAGATGAATGAATAAACAAAACGTGGTATATCCATATAATAGAACATTAGTTATAAAAAGGAATGAGGTTCTGATACATGCTACAGTATGAATGAATCTTGAAAACATTATGCTAAGTAAAAGAAGCCAGACACACAAAAGTAACATATTGTATGATTCTATTTATATGAAATATCCAGAATAGGCAAATCCATAAGGACAGGAGGCAGATTAGTGGTTGCCAGAGGCTGGGAGGAGGGGGGATTAGGGATTGACTGCTTAATGCATATGATGTTTCTTTCTTTTCTTTTCTTTCTTTCTTTCTTTCCTCTCTCTCTCCTTTGCTTTCCTCTCATGGCCTTCCTTGTATCATCAGTCTTTAGGATTCTATAATGTTTAGTCTATTTGTTTACACTGGCAGCCCTTCCCTTTGAATATTTTAGTGACCTTGATAGCTTCCAGCTGTTTTTTTCTTTCTTCTTTTGTTTTGAGGAATGACTGAAGCTACATGCAGTTTTTCAAGTGTTAATTATGTAATTTTGTGCACCTGGATTTATGTGACCTAATATGATCTGACTTTTCAGACGATTGATAATGACAATCAAATGAGCATTAATAATGATAACTATTTTTTTAAAGATGCAAAATGTTTTCACTCCCATTTTCTAATAAGATTTTCACAACTGTGTGAAATAGGTAAGGCAGATGCTACTCCCCCTGCCTTTGCCCTTCAGGCTCAAGATTATTGATCTTCAGAGTAATTATGTGACTCCCTGATTCCTAAAGACCAAACCAGCACTGGACCCCAGGTTTGCTGACTCCTGATTCTTACCTTTGATAGCCATAGAGACTCTCAAATGCTAGAGGTAAAAGTGCAGAATGTTATGTCTAGAGCTTAGTAATTTAAATTTAGGGACTAAAAACAATTAGCAAAGAATCTAATTAAACCTCTTTCTAAATAAAAACAAACAGAACAAAAAATACTTCTAGTGATGTGAAGGTGTCCCTATAAAGGAGATGCAATTTTTATTGCAATTTAGGAACCAATGGATCATCACAGAATATATGGGAAGCAGCTCATTTTTACTTTCAAAAGATGCTTTAATGAATTTTTTATGTAAAATAAGAGAAACTATGAATTCTAAGTTTTGTTGTAATTTTTTTTTGCTCCCGATCACTTTATTTTTAAACTATTTTAAATATTTAATCCCCTGCCCCCCTTCACCATTTCTCTTGCCCCCAACCCCCACCTTGGGCAACCACCAATCTGTTCTCTATATCCATAAGCTTGGTTTTCTTGTCACTGTTGGGTTTTTGGTTTTATTTTTTAGATTCCACATATAAGAGAACTCATACAATATTTGTATTGCTCTGACTGATATATTTCACTTAGCACAATGACCTTGAGGTTCATCCATGTTGTTGCAAATGGCAAGATTTCATTCTTTTTTATGGCTATGTATGTATGTATATACATACCACCTCCTCTTTATCCATTCACCCATCAATGAATACTTAGGTTGTTTCCTTATCTTGGCTATTGTAAACAATGCTGCAATGAACATGGGGGTGCATATACCTTTTTGAGTTAGTGTTCTTTTTTTTCTTCAGATAAATACCCTGGAATTGCTGGATCATATGGTAGTTCTACTTATAATTTTTTAAGGAACTTCCATATTGTTTTCCATAGTGTCTGCACCAATTCACATTCCCACCAACAAAGCACAAGACTTCCCACTTCTCCACATCTCACCAACACCTGTTATTTCTTGTGCCTTTGATAACAGCCATTCTAACAGGTGTGAAGTGATAGCTCATTGTGATTTCCTTGATAGTGATGTTAAGCATCTTTTCATGTACCTGTTGGCCATCTGTATGTCTACTTTGGAAAAATATGTATTAAGATCTTCTGTCCATTTTTTAATCAGATGGGATTTTTTTGCTCTTGACTTGTATGAATTCTTTATATATTTTGGATATTAACCCCTTATCATATATATGATTTGCAAATATTTCCTCCCATTCAGTAGGTTGCCTTTTCATTTTGTTGATGGTTTCCTTTGATGTGCAGAAATTTTTTTAGTTTGATGTAGTCCCCTTTGTTTATTTTTGGTTTATTTTCCTTTACGTCTGGTGTCATAACCAAAAAATTATCTCCAAGACTAACTATATCAAGGATTACCACCTATGTTTTCTTCTAGGATTTTTATGGTTTCAGGTCTTATGTTCAAGTCCTTTACCCATTTTGAATAAATTTTTGTGTATGGTGTAAGAAAGTGGTCCGATTTCATTCTGTTGCATGTGGCTGTCCAGTTTTCCAAACGCCATTTATTAGAGAGACTGTCCTTTCCCCAGTGTGTATTCTTGGCTCCTTTTTATAAATTAACTGATCATATATGCATAGGTTTATTTGGGGGCTCCTATTCTGCTCTATTAATCTATATGTCTGTTTTTATGCCTGTACCATACTGTTTTGATTACTATAGCTTTGTTAACATAGTTTGGAATCAGGGAGTGTCATACCTCCAGCTTTGTTCTTCTTTCTGAAGATTGCTTTAGCTATTTGGAGTCTTTTGTGTTTCCATACAAATTTTAGGATTGTTCCATTTCTGTGAAGAATACCATTGGAATTTTGATTGGAATTGCACTGAATCTGTAAATCACTTTGGGCAGTATAGACATTTTAACAATATTAATTCCTCCAATTCAGGATCATGGAATATCTTTCCATTTATTTGTCTCTTCTTCAATTTCTTTCATTAATGTCTTGTAGTTTTCAGGAAACAGGTGAAACTGATTCCTAGGAATTTTATTCCTTTTGATGTAATTTAAATGGGATTATCTTCTTAATGTCTGATAGTTTTTTATTAATGTATAGAAATGCAACAGATTTTTTTGTATTGATTTTGTGTCCTACAACTTTACTAAATTCATTTTATTAGTTCTAACAGTTTTTTCATGAGTTCTTTTGTATATAATGTCATGTCATCTGCAAATAGTGATAGTCTTACTTCTTCCTTTCCAATTTGCATGTCTTTTATTTCTTTTTCTTGCCTAATTGTTCTGGCTAGGACTTCCAATACTATGTTGAGTAATACTGGTGAGAGTGGACATCCTTGCCTTGTTCCTGATATTAGATGAAAAGCTTCTAGCTTTTCACTACTGAGTATGATGTTAGCTGTGAGCTTGTCATATATGGCCTTTATTATGTTGAGATATGTTCCCCCTATATCTGCTTTGTTGAGTTTTTTTTTAAGATTTTATTTATTTATTTGAGAGAGAGAGCATGAACGTGGGGAGGGGCAGAGGGAGAGGGAGAAGCAGACACCCCGCTGGGCAGGGAGCCCAATGTGGGGCTTGATCCCAGGACCCTGAGATCGTGACTTGAGCCGAAGGCAGATGCTTAACCAACTGAGCCACCCAGGCACCCCTGTTGAGAGTTTATATCATAAATGGAATTTGAATTTTGTCAAATTCTTTTTCTGCATCTATTGAGATGATTATATGATTTTTATCCATCATTTTGTTAATGTAGCATATCACATCGACTGACTTGCAGATGTTGAACCATCTTTGAATCCTTGGAATACATTCCACTTGATCATGGCATGTAATACTTTTAACATATTGTTATATTCAGTGCACTGATACTTTGTTGAGGATTTTTACATCTATGTTCATAAGGGATATTGCCCTGTAATTTTCTTTTCTCGTGACATTCTTTTTTTTTTTTTTTTTTTAAAGATTTTATTTATTTATTTGACAGAGAGAGAGAGCAAGCACAAGCAGGGGGAATAGCAGGCAGGGGAGAAGCAGTCTCCCTGCCAAGCAAGGAGCCCGACGCGGGGCTCGATCTCAGGACCCTGGGATCATGACCTGAGCCGAAGGCAGCCGCTTAACCAACTGAGCCACCCAGGTGCCCTTTTCTTGTGACATTCTTTTGGGTTTTGATATCAGGGTAATGCAGCCTCATAAAATGAGTTTGGAAGAATTCCTTTCTCTTCTATTTCTTGGAAGAGTTTGAGAAGGGTTGGCATTAATTCTTCTTTGACTATTTGGTAGAATTCATCAGTAAAGCCAACTTGTCCTGGGCTTTTGTTTGTTGACAAGTTTTTGACTACTGATTCAATCTCCTTGCTAGTAATTGGTCTGTTCAGATTTTCTATTTCATCATGATTCAGTCTTGGTAGGGGGTATGTTTCTAGGAATTTATTAATTTCTTCTAAGTTGTTCAGTTTGGTGGTATATAATGGTTCACAGTAGTTTCTTATGATCCTCTGTATTTCTGTGGTGTCAGTTATTAACAGCCCTTTTCTTTCTCATTTTGTTGATTTTATGTTTTCAAAGAACCAGCTCTTAACTTCACTGATCTTTTTTTTTTTTTTTTTTTGCTTGTTTAGTCCCTATTTCCTTTACTTCTGCTCTAATCTTTGTTATTTCCTTCCTTCTTCTAACTTTGGGCTTCATTTGTTCTTCTTTTTTTTAGTTCCTTGAGGTATAAAGTTAGGCTGTTTATTTTAGACCTTTCTGGCTTCTTGAGGTATGCATTTATCACTATGTATTCCCTTCTCAGAACTTTTTTTGTTGCATTCTATAAATTTTGGTATGTTATATTTTTATTTTCATTTGCCTAAATGTATTTTTTTATTTCTCTTTTGATTTCTTCTTTGACCCATTGGTAGATCAGTAGCATGTTGTTTAATCTCCTAATATTTGTGAATTTTCCAGTTTTCTTCACATAACTGATTACTACTTTCATACCACTGTGATCAGAAAAGATGCTTGATATGATTTTAATTCTCTTAAATTTATTTAGACTTGTTTCTACCACATGATCTATCCCAGAAAAAAACTTCTCCAAGAAAATAAATTACATACTCATGTGGAGCCCCCATTTTTGCAACTGCTGCCCAAAGGACACCTCCAGATAGCCTGTCTCTGGTGGCCAGTGGGGCTTATGCTCGTGGTCCAATAGGACTGTGTATATTTGCATACTTTTAAAAGCTGTTGTCTATGGGTCTGGCTTCCAATCAGCCTAAATCTAGGTGCTGAGATCCTCTTCCCCTGTGGGATAGTGACAGGTCTTGGCACACCCTCAACTACTGGGAGCTATTAAAAATATAATAGGCTGCTTGGGCAAGCACAAACAAGATCGAGAGCAAGGTTGAATGACAAAGTGCATGTCCTACATGAGCCCACTCCTTTAGACCTGGGAAAGGTGGGTGTTTCACCTACTGCATAGAAACCAAAACAGAGAGTCAAGAAAAATGAAGAAACAGAGGAATATGTTCCCAGTTAAAGAATAAGATAAAACCTAAAAAAAAAAGCCTTAATAAAATAGAGATAAGTAATTTACCTGATAAAGAATTCAAAGTAATGGTTATAAAGATGCCCATTGAACTGGGAGAAGAATGGATGAACCCAGTGAGAACTTCAACAAAGAGATAAGAAATATACAAAAAGGGGTGCCTGGGTGGCTCAGCCGTTTAGCGTCTGCCTTCGGCTCAGGTCATGATCCAGGGTCCTGGGATCGAGCCCCACATCGGGTTCCTTGCTCAGCACAGAAACCTGCTTCTCCCTCTCCCACTCCCCCTGCTTGTGTTCCCTCTCTCGCTGTCTCTCTCTCTCTGTCAAAAAATAAAAAAATAAAAATCTTAAAAAAAAAAAGAAATATACAAAAATATCAAGTGGAAGTCATAGAGCTGAAGAATACAATAACTGAACTGAGAAATACACTAGAGGGGTTCAACAGCAGACTAGATGAAGCAGAAGAAAACATCAGTGAACTCAAAGACAAGGCAGTAGAAGTCACCCTATCAGAGCAGCCAAAAGAAAAAAGAATTTAAATAAAGTGAAGATAGCTCAAGGGACTTATGGAACAATATCAAACAGACTAACATTCACATTATAGGGATCCCAGAAGGAGAAGAGAGAGAGAAAGGGGCAGAATCTTATTTAAAAAAATAATGGCTGAAAACTTCCCTAATATGGGAAGTGAAACAGGTATCAAGAGCCAGGAAGACTAGAGTTCAATAAGATGTACCCAGAGAGACCCAAACCAAGATACATTATAATTAAAATATCAAAAGTTAAAGACAAGGAAAGAATCTAAAAGCAGCAAGAAAAAAAAATTTGTTACATACAAGGGAAGTCCAATGAGACTATCAGATTTTTCAGCAGAAACTTTACAGTCCATAAGAGAGTGGCACAATAAAATCAGAGAGCTGAAAGAAAAAAATGTCCAACCAAGAATATACTACCCAACAAAGTTATTCAGAATTAAAGGAGAGAGAGAGTTTTTCACATAAGAAAAGCCAAACAAGTTCATCACCACTAAACAGGCCTTACAAGAAATGTGGGGTTTTTTTTTAACATTTATTTATTTATTTGAGAGAAGGAGAGAGCAGGGGGAGGGGTGGAGGAAGAGGGAGAGAGAGAATCCCAAGCAGACTCCCCACTGAGTGCGCATCCCAACATGGGGCTTGATCCCAGGAACCTGATATCACGATCTGAGGTGAAATCAAGAGGTGAAATCAAGCTGGTCAACCGACTAAGCCACCCAGGTGCCCCATGACCTTACAAGAAATGTTAAAGGTGGGCACCTGGGTGGCTCAGTTGGTTAAGCGACTGCCTTCGGCTCAGGTCATGATCCTGGAGTCCCAGGATCGAGTCCCGCTTCGGGCTCCCTGCTCAGCAGGGAGTCTGCTTCTCCCTCTGACCTCCCCTCTCTCATGCTCTCTCTCTCTCAAATAAATAAATAAAATCTTCAAAAAAAAAAAAAAATGTTAAAGGAACACCTTTGAATGGAAAAGAAAGGGTACTAATTAGGAACAAGAAAACATGAAAGAATAAATCTCACTGGAAAGGTAAATATACAGTAAACGTAGTGGGTTAATCACTTACAAATGTAGTATGAAGAGTAAAAGACAAGAGTAGTAAAAATAACTATGATTACAATTATTAGTAAGAGATACATAAGATTAAAAGAGTAAAATGTGACATCAAAAACATAAAGCATGGGGGAAGACTAAAAATGTAGAGTTTTAGAATGTGATCAAACTTAAGTTGTTATCAACTTAAAATATATAAGTTGTTATATGTACATCTCATGATAATCACAATGCAAAAACCTATAGTAAATACAAAAAAGATAGAGACAAAGGAACATAAATATACCATTAAAGAAAGTCATCAAATGACAGAGAACAAGAGAAAAAAAGGGAACAGAAAAGGAACTACAAAAACAGCCAGAAAACAATTAATAAAATGGCAATAAATACATACCTATCAATAATTACTTCAAATGTAAATGAACTAAATTCTCCAATCAAAAGACACTGAGTGGCTATATGTATTAAAAAAAAAAAAAAAGACCTACCTATATGCTGCCTATAAGAGACATTTTTTTTTTCTTTTGGCTCTTTTCAGTTTATTTCATGAAGGAGTTACACTAGTCCAAGTTAAAAGCAGATCCCAAATGGTTACATCATACAAGCTGTGAGGTTTTTAAACTTGTAACAAGAGACAGAAGGGAAATTCTACTCATTTCAAGGAAATCCTCACTTAAGCTTCAGTGAGCCAAAAGCACTTAAAACCATGAACCTCTAGCTGGTCGTCCTCAGCCAGTCCAATCTCTGAATTGGCGTATGTTCTTGCACTGGTCACCCTGTAGCTGAATTACTTCTCCATACTCTGGATATTCAATTACAGTACCATTACAAACAAATTTCTTCTTAAACGCCTTCACAGCTTCTTTTTATCATAATCATCAGCAATCTGTTGGACAGCAGTAAGGTTCTCCTGCTGGTTCTCTGTTGATTCTTGTATGGATATAATCCTCAGTGCCAGCAGGAAGCAGATCATCACCCTTACTTGCATCAGCAAATGGGTTGAAAGAGTGGAGGTTCCCGATAGCAGACATAAGATACGATTCCTTTTCCTGGGTGGAAATGGCCTGCAGAAGGCAGTGGTGGGAGAAGGCAGGCACGGGAGAAGGAGCATCAGGAAGCAAGGGGGCTTAAGGGAGAGACCACTGAGTCCTCGGAAGTGGTTCAGTGACTGGAGCCAAGAGACTCATTCTAGATGTAAAGACACAAACAAACTGAAAGTGAAGGGATGGAAAAAAGATGTTACATGCAAATGGAAACCAAAGGAATGTTAGGGTAGCTATACTTACTTCAGAAAAAAATAGACTTTAAAACAAAGACTGTAGTAAGAATCAAAGAATGGCATTACATAATAATAAAGGGGTCATTCCAACAAGAGGAATAACATTTGTAAATATTCATGCACCCAACATAGGAGCACCTAAATATATAAAGCAAATATTAACAGACTTAAAGGTAGAAATAAACAGAAACACAGTAATACTAGGGGTCTTTAATACCCCCGCTTGCATCAATGAATAGAGCATCCAGACAGAAAATCAATAAGCAAATATCAGCCTTAAATGACACGTTAGACCAGATGAACTTAACAGATTTTTTTTTTTAATTTGTCAGAGAGAGAGAGAAAAAGAGAGAGAGAGAGCACAAGCAGGGGGAGCGGCAGGCAGAGGGAGAAGCAGGCTCCCAGACCCTGGGATGATGACCTGAGCCGAAGGCAGATGCTTAACCAACTCAGCCACCCAGGCATCCTGGACTTAACAGATACTTACAGAACATTCCATCCAAAAGCACCAGAATACACATTCTTCTCAATGTGCACACAGGACTTTCTCAAGGTTTCTGTTTGGGGTGAGGAAAAGCTTTGGAACTAGAGAGTGGTGATTATAGCACAACATGATCACTGCACTTACTGCCACTGAACTGGACAGTTTAAAATGGTTACAATGGAGGGTGCCTGGGTGGCTCAGTCGTTAAGCGTCTGCCTTTGGCTCAGGTCATCATCCCAGGGTCCTGGGATCAAGCCCCGCATCGGGCTCCCTACTCAGCCAGAAGCCTGCTTCTCCCTCTCCCAATCCCCCTGCTTGTGTTCCCTCTCTCACTGTCTCTCTCTCTGTCAAATAAATAAATAAAATCTTTTAAAAAATAAAATAAATAAAATAAAATAACATGGTTACAATGGTAAGTTTTATCTGTATTTTACCACAATAAACAAAAAAAAAGCATTAGGAGAATTAAAAAACAAGCCACAAAGTACAAACAAGTATCTGCAAAGCATATATGAACAAGGAGTTTGATTCAGAACACATGTTATATCTTTTTTTTTTAAGATTTTATTTATTTATTTGACAGAGAGAGACACAGCGAGAGAGGGAACACAAGCAGGGGGAGTGGGAGAGAGAGCAGGGAGCCCGATGTGGGGCTCAATCCCAGGACCCCAGGATCATGACATGAGCCGAAAGCAGACCCTTAACCGACTGAGCCACCCAGGCGCCCCTATGTTATAGCTTTTAAAAATAAATAAGAAAGCGTAAAAAATCTAATTGAGAAAAGGAGGGGGACGCCTGGGTGGTTCAGTCGGTTAAGGTCTACCTTCAGCCCAGGTCATGATCCCAGGGTCCTGGGATTGAGTTCCACATCAGGCTCCTTGCTTGGCAGGGAGCCTGCTTCTCCCTCTGCCGCTCCCCCCGCTCCGGCTCTCAATCTCTCTCTGACAAATAAATAAAATATTTTTTTGAAAAAAGGAGGAAAAATATCTAAATGGGCACTTCAACAGGGAGTAAATGCCAATGGACACTGAAAATATGCAGACTTGCTCATCCTCTGTAGTAATCAAAGAAATGCAGGTTGAAAAAACAGTGAAACACCACTATCCACACACCAGAACATGGCTGCTCAGAGGCAGGGGTGAGGCTCAGGGCTGAGAACAGGGAAGTTCCAAAGTCTGAGCAGAAAGCAAGGAGGGGAGGGTCTCCTATTCCCTACAGCCAACAACCACTGCCAATATATGTGGACATTTAATAACTATTTTAAGATCTAAGAATCATATGTGGCCATGAAAAAGATTCTGGTGAATTATTCATATAAATCCAATTTCCTCCTTTTAAGGTAGAAACTGGGGCACTGACTGGATTAATGACCTCCCCAAGGTCAAACTGGTTAGCAGAACCAAAACTAAACCTTCAACCTTCTCCCTGCCATTTCATGTTCCACTGTGCCCCAGTGTCTTGATGTGCAAAAGCCAAATTTTGTGACTGCCCACTTATAACCCACTAAAATCTTCCTATCACATTAAAAAAAAAAAAAAATCAAAAGTCTTTTCCATGGCCCACAAAGCCATCCATGCGTGATCTTGCCCAGGTCTCTGGCCTCGTCCCCCAACCATACCCCACTCCACCCCTCCCCCCCTTCCATTTCGGCCCATGGGCCTCTCTGCTGTTCCTTGATAAGGAAGCACCTGCTGCCCCTCTTGAGACCTTGCATTCCTGGCTTCCCCTCCCCCAAGGTTTCCAGATGGCCTGCCTCGTTCTTCTTAAGATCTCCATTCCCCACCCCCACCACCCACCAAAAAAAACCCCCAAAACAAGCAGACAAACCAAAAAAACAAACAAGCATGCAAGGCCCCACCCCTCCCATCCTGCTTTGCTTTTCATCAAGGTGGGAGATGTGTATTGGCTTATCTGTATGCTGTCTGTCTTTCTCCTCTAAAATATAAGTCCATGAGAACAGGACATTTGCTTTATATACTTTTTTGGGTCCTCAGAGCCTAGAACAGTATCTGCCACAAAATAGGCACTTAAAATATTTTTGTTAAATTAATTGATTCAAGTAAAAAGAAACTTTTTTTTTTCCAGCTAGAAAAGTAAGGTAGAGGTGTCTAGGGAACTTCCAAGTCAAATGGCCTGGGTTTGAACCTTATTATCCCACCAATTGGTAGTGACTATAAATTACAAATCTAGATGTCTCTGCTTTTAAATTTTATATTTCAGTCGATTCAGAAGGTTCACTGTTACTGGTTATGTATGTTCTTCTACCATCCCCCATGAATACTTCCCTCCAGCACGCACAGTTTATAACTTGCTCAGCAAAGAAATATTTAACCCCACTCTTTTGTATATTCCTACTTTGAATTGAAAATGCTTTTATTTTTGTTAACTTTTTAAAAATTGTTTTCTTCTGGGGCGCCTGGGTGGCTCAGTCGTTAAGCGTCTGCCTTCAGCTCAGGTCATGATCCCAGGCTGGGATCGAGCCCTGCATCGGGCTCCCTGCTCGGCGGGAAGCCTGCTTCTCCCTCTCCCACTCCCCCTGCTTGTGTTCCCTCTCTCGCGGTGTCTCTCTCTGTCAAATAAATAAAATCTTTTTAAAAATAAATAAATAAATAAAAATTGTTTTCTTCTCATTATTTGAATTAAATTTAACAGAAAACAACCCTTTTATAGCAAAGTTGGTAAGAAAAAGTTGTGCCTCTATGTCATATTTAGAAATAGCCTAGTATACTGGTCGGTTACACAATAGATTTGTAAAGATCAAGAGCATGATTATATATTAACAATACCTAATTAAAACAAACATACTATGAAAACCTATTCACAAGAGTAACTCTAACCATAAAACACTCGGGAATTCGTTTAACATGAAAAGTATGGTACTTTTAAAAACAAGTATTAAAGAGAAATGTAACAGAAGTAGACATATATCACTTTGCTCTTGAAAGGACGACTTTTAAGAACATAAGCCAATTAGAAATGTGCTTGTTTCTTAGCTATTGTACAGCAGAGATGCCTGTGTGTATCTCTCTGGCAGAATTTATAGATATTGTCAGATATTAGAACAAATCAATCTTCTGTGCTCCACAGAAACAGATCCAGGTTTTGAATGGCCTGCAGCTTATACACTTTAAGAAGAAGACTTTTTTTTTTTTAAGTGCAAAATTAGAAACACAAAACTGCAAGGGTCCTTCCAGGAACCTGAGAAAGGGCTCTGGAATTAAGTCTCTAATGCTTACTTTTCTTTCACTTCATAGTAGATCCACCTCTCGTGTATGAGAATGCCAGACTGAAGGAACAGCCCATTTCCCACAACCAGTACCCTGCCACGTGCCCCATGGACAAATGTCAGAGGAAAACATTCACAGCAGAGGATCCCCAACGAGAGTTCTAACAGCACCGGCTCAGAGATGCCTGGAACGTGAAACCGCCCTACTCTGAGGTACACATTTCCGCCAGTTACCACAACCCCAGAATGCAACTGACTGCAAGCAACAGAGATCGATTTAGAGGGTAGATCCCCTATGATACTAGGAGAATGACACAGTTATGCTTATTGCAACAATGTCTAGATCTGGGAAAAGCCAGATGCAAGAGCAAAAACCCTGAAACACAAAAAAAGACAAAAGTGGGTGACCATGCAACGTACCTCATGTGTACAGCTATTACAGCGACCACTGGTGATCATATGGCACGTACTGTATGCAAGGAGCTATTCTGACCACTTCACACACAGTGATCCATTCACTCCTCATCAAAACCTGTGAGGGACGTACTACTTTCTCCCCAGTTTGAAAATGAGGAAAATGAGGCGTAGAGGTTAGGTAACTTGTCCAAGGTCATGCAGCTAAAAAGTAATACATTGAACCCAGGTAATCTGGATCCAGAGTCCATAGTCTTAATCTCTCACTCTCGAATGCACAAAAATTCTATTAATTTGGAAATGGGCTGTAGACCATGACTGAAGTTCCCTATAATTAAGAGGGAACAGAAAATTGCTGATAACTGATTCCAGAACCTCAGAAAACACACTATTTCATCCAGTGGATGTTGGTTTTGTTTCCAGCAGATATTTCAGTCACAACCTCTATCCTTAGAAAGTGATTGTGACATCTGAAAATAAAGGAATGACCCTGTTTTAAAAAAGTCTGAATTATATATTGGATCTTTAGCATAAAGCTACTCCTCTTTTTCTAAGAAAATTCAAATCTCTACCATTTCTTTTGATGATGTACTATAATCAATCCTAGTCAGGGCTGAATTAACCTAAAAATCTATTTACTTTACTCTTGTAAAAAATGTTAAAAAACAAACTTAATAATATATTATAGAAGCTTTATAGGGTGTCCTTTTCAGCTGTGACACTGGTCTCTCCTGTTGGGGTTGACTATGAACGTGAATAAATTCATGCTGAATTGAATTACTTGTGAGTTTTTTCTGTGAAGAACAATTTCAAGTATTTCTGAAATGAATTATTTTACCAAACCCACTTTGAAGTTCTTAAGAGTTACCATCTAAGTATAACCGTTTTCAACCTCTTTCATATAACCACTCCCAGAAATATTTTCTTCCCGCAGGTCTCTCTTCCACAAACTCAAATTTACTTGCACAGGTAGGACCACCTCCTACGGGGCCAGTGAGGAAAAAAGAAACACAAACCAACAATGTTAAAAGAACTCCCTTTCCGAGGTCTGATACATAAAGCCAAAGCAGGGAAGGAGGAAGGAAACAATGTATACAGGTGGTCAGTGGAGTTCCGTTTAAGGAAGTCCCCCTTTGCTGTCAGTAGCACAATGCGGTTTAACAGATAGTACATTAGCCAGAAAGATAAGACATCTTGGTTCACCTAGTCAAATGGGATGTCAATTCAGAGAAGGCGACCTGACATTGTCCCCCAGTTTCCTCACTTATAAAATAAATAGTGGATAAATGTGTTGGTTATCTCAGATACACTTGACGGAGATACTACAGAGAACAGAGCATTGCAAGTACGCATGCAAAACCCTTGTACTTTCATGAAATCTAAACTAAGGAAAATTGAAGAACAGAAGGAAACCTTGAAATCCTGTATGTGCAACCACCCCATTTACAAGTGGAAACCCAAGGGCAAGTCAAGTTCAAGAGTCACAGGCGAGGAGGGCATACAACAGTGGAGCACAAGGGTGAGAACTCCAGCTCCACTGCAGAGTAGATGCAGCGTAAGAAATCTGTCATTGGGGCACCTGGATGGCTCGGTCGGTTAAGCGTCTGCCTTCGGCTCAGGTCCTGGGATCGAGCCCCGCATCAGGCTCCCTGCTCTGCAGGGAGCCTGCTTCTCCCTCTCCCTCTCCCCCTGCTTGTGTTCCCTCTCTTGCTGTGTCTCTCTTTCAAATAAATAAAATCTTTAAAAAAAAAAAAAAGAAAGTCTGTCATCATGAACCCATAAAAGTAGAACTACAGTTTAACCAGACTGTAAGCTTAAAGCCAGAATCATGCATCTTTTAATTCCTCCATCTCTAGCATAGTATACATACTCAGTAAGCCTTAGTTGTACAAATACTGAATAAACTAAAACAAGAGATGTGAGTGCCACATAACAAATAAAAATTTAGGGCACCTAGGTGGCTCAGTTGGTTAAGCGACTGCCTTCAGCTCAGGTCATGATCCTGGAGTCCTGGGATCGAGTCCCACATCGGGCTCCCTGCTCAGCAGGAAGTCTGCTTCTCCCTCTGACGCTCCCCCCTCTCATGCTCTCTCTGTCTCTATCTCATTCTCTCTCTCAAATAAATAAATAAAATCTTTAAAAAAAAAAAACAAATAAAAATTTATGGACTTATGGCCTCTCTTCTGCCAGGAAATATATAAATAACATATTAATATATATTTAATAAATCTATAATTTTTTATGATTTAGAAATTCTATAACTTATATAATCTATATATAACTTATAAATATACAATTCTATATGTAATTTACATATTCCTCTAAAATGAGAAAAATTCTGGTTACACTCTCATGAGCAGGGAATTATACCTATCCACGTTCCTTTTTTGCTGTGGCAAGTAAAATTAAGGAATAGCTACACCTATGTGGTTACGTGGAATAAAGATAGAATGGAAAAAAGTTTTCTCATACAACAGGATAATTGGGGCAAGGGGGAATTCCCTTCCGACAATCTATTAAAAATTACTAGAGATTTCATTTAAGTCTCTTACTTACTCATTGAATTTTATTAATAAACAACTATATTTGGTGCAATTTTTCATTTTAGGTGTTTAGTAATGTGGAATCATGCAAGTATTACAGACAATTCTCTCTGATTAAAAATTAAAAAGGTAAATGAGCTTTAGTAATAAGACTATAAGAGTGTTTTTAATCATCTGAAGTAGTAATCAGCAAACTTCAGTATTTTATCTCAGAAGTACAGTGTGTTCACAAAACCTAAAGGCCAATAATGGGAGGAGTTCTCCTAATAGAATCACCTGCTGGATAACACAGGTGTTTCTAAGCTCCCTTCTGCAGATAATTCTCTACGTGCACCTGATCAGCATCAACCAATGGCTAAGACAGCATGTCCTAAACAACCCAGAAACAACTTGACGTGCAGCTTCACTTTCTCAGATTGCTGTATGATTTCTTCTGACAGTTCAGGCTCTAGTTATTTCAAATAATGTCCACATTTTAGTTTGGGGGTAGAGGATAACACTAATAAATACCAAATAAGAATGCAGTTTTGTTTCTAAACTTAAATAATGCACTCCTTTAAAAAAAAAAAAAACAAAATGGCATGAGAAGTAACTATCACAATGTCTCTAAAGATCTTTCCGCTTCCCCAAAACACTAACTGACCACCACCATCATAATTATTGCCAACAAAAACTTTTTTGAGAACCTAATGGGTGCAAGGCATTGTGTGATATGTTTCAATTATGAGGCAACAAACTTTGCCCTCAAGGAGATAATTACGTAGTTCATGAGAAAAAAAAAAAGGATTATAATAAAAATACAAATAAATTTAACAGTAATTTTAAAAGGGCAAGACACTTATAACTGATATGTGGAGGGAGGGGAGAAGTAGAGATAAAAGGAAGGAAACTATTACATGCAACAAGAGCAAAGCTGCACAGGGAGAGAAGTGATCAGTGTTTTTAAGCAAAGGTGCCCAAATAGTCACTACATGGTGTCTATTCTATGAATCACCATATTGTACCAACTGTGTAAGTGCTCTCACCTACTTGAGCAACCCAAACACATCCTTCCCAGAATTAAGGCAGTACAATCAGAGGCTAACTCAGGAACATTCAGATCTGAGTTTAAGTCCAGGTTTAGCAATCAGCTTACTGACTGAACTCAAGCGATTGTCTCCTTACCCTCAGTTCCCACAAGTGAAAAACTTGGGGGTCATTCTTTATAATACCTTCAAGCTCTAAAATGGTATAACTCTAAAAAAATAAAATAAAATTATATAATTCTTCTTTATTACTAACAAATTAATTATCCCCTTGTATGTATGGGCAATTGTCAGTTACAGAAATCTATATAGTTCTAGAACAGAACAGTTCCACAAACACACCAAATCCCCTTATACCCCCAGGGCCTTTGCACATGCTGCTCCCACTGTATGGAATGGGCACTCCCTGCCCAACATTGCTCATACTCTAACCCTTGGCCAAGTGGAGGTCTCCAACCCTTCCCCAACCTCCACCACCCCCTAAAATCTATAGAATCTATACTTTTGCCACCAAAGCTTCCTCCACACATATAATTTGGTCTCTTTAAGTGTCCCTCAGGATAAGTGCTATCATACCTATCTTCACCAACAAACACTTACGAGAAACTACTAATTACAGAAGTAGCTTCAAAGAATTCTAAGAATCCCCAACCCAGTAGGTCGTGATGCAACAGAGAAAAATAAAACTCACATGTTACAAAAATCATGATGCCAAACATAGTTTTTTTCAAAAACTGCAACAAGTTTCACACATTTCCAATTAAGAGAAATTGCTTTCAAGATAGACAGGTGGGAAAACAAAAGTAAGGAGAAACACTATGTTTATTTCAACAGTGATGCCATTTCCAAACATTCTGGGAACTGGTCTTAACTGCCTTCAGTATCTATGGCACAGACTTTTGAATATATTCAGTGGAAAAATTGCTAAATAAAACTTTGAGGGAAATTTGACTTTTTGATATCACTAAAAATTGCTGAGAGCTAAGTCTTTTTTTAAAATTTCTTTATTTTAAAGAGAGAGAGAGAGAGCATGCATGGCCGGGGAGGGGCAGAAGGAGAGGGAGAGAGAGAACCTCCAGCAGACGCTGCACTGAGCCAGAGTGGAGCCTGATCCGTGATCCTAAGATCATAACCTGAGCCGAAACCAAGAGTCAGACACTTAACCAACTGTGCCACCCAGGCACCCTGCTGAGAGCTAAGTCTACAAATAAAATAAACTGGTAATGCCAGTAGATTTTCCTTATACTCTTTGTCTCATCATAATACAAATAATCAATGAATAAAAACAGCTATCATAGCCAGATCCAGGAGTGTTTTGCAAGATCTAAACTATTTTTATTATTTCACTTTCAAGTAGCATGAGGACCAAACCTTTGATTAAACTCCCTCTTCATTTACCAGTAATTACTGATACTGTACTATTCTTCATAATATGCTTTATGTGCCTAACAACTGTTTTAACACAGAAGAATAAAAACTTAAAACTGAAGGTGGGAGGAGGATACGGAAACCAGAATAAGTGATTGTTACTCATCGTAGCAGGCCATGGTAAAATAGTTTCTTTGGCAGGAGGGGGATATTCAACTCCTAATGATGACCATGAGAATGAGGAGAACGAGAACAGACTATAATGGTTTTTAAATCTGACTTCATGTTTGTGGACATTCACACACAATCACCGAATATTCATAAGATAGTTGGCATTTTATAGTATGTAACAAAAAACAGCATCTCTTCTATACATTTCTCCTCCTTGTACCATGGACATTTAAAAACCTTATGTCTTGACCAACCAAATGCAGTATGTAACCCAGGATTAGATCCCAGACTTGGCAAGGGGAGGAGGTTGAGAAATAGCCATGAATTCATCAGGGGCATAATGAACGAAATTTGACCATGGATTCTGGATTCCGTAATAGTGTTGTATCAGTGTTAACGGTCCTGACATTGATCATCATACTGTGGTTATAGAAAAGAATGGCATTGTTCCTAGACAATACACAAAGACCTTTTTAGTGGTAAAAGGAGCAATGTCTACAACTTTCTCTCAAATAGTTCAGAAAACAACACGCAATTAAAGAGAAAGACAGAGACCAAGAGAATGACAGAGCAAAGGGGGCAGCTAGAGAAAATTTGTGAATCTGAGTAAAGGTTACTTGAGAATTCCTTGTACTATTCTTCCAACTTTTCTGTAAGTTGAAACTATGGCAAAATAAAAAGTTAGCCAGAAAATTTTAGGAATGGTATGCCCCCCCTCTTCTGTCTTAAATAGGTTTGCACTTCCTAGAGAAAAAAAAAAATAGTGAATATTATTATATGAAAATAGATTAATTTGGCAAATTAAGGGGGTAAATCAGATCCTAGGACTTCAGACCTGCATCTTGGCCCTTTAATGTAATTCATGATGAGGAAATTCAGATCCAGGACAGTAGGATAAGAAAAACAGATATGAGTGAAGAAATGGGGAGAAGAGACACAATAAAGGAAACTGAGACACAAGACAAGGAGCTGATAAAACCTAATTTCAGAAACAAGGAAACTCAATAGCCAGTAAGAAAATGAGTTTTCATTGGATAATATAGTTGAGAATTTTCAAAGCCACACACACACAAAAAAAACCACACCCTAGTACACTAACCACTATTCTATCTGTTAGAGCCATTCCACTTTTTACAAGATGGTGAACTACCTGGTAACCTCTAAAGTCTGATGCAAATGCTTCCAATTGACCTGTAAAAGAAACTATTTTTTCTACTCCACACCCACTCCCCAGAATCCAAAGAAGTGCTGGAAGTTATACATGTTCAGATAGTGATTAGAAAGACCCTGCAAAGCTATGCTTCCCACTGGGAGGTCTACCTAATCTAAAGATAAATAACTAAAAGACAAACATCACATCACCTCAGAACCTTAACAGGCTCTTATCCCTTTATCACTAAGAGTCTCCAGGTTCCCAGGGTTGGTCAAGAGAACAACCCTATATGACCCAAAAGACAGAAATGTGGGAGGCTGACCAGGGTATTCAAGAAACATGCGTCATTATAACTGATTGCCTCCACCATCCTGACAGTTAACCCGGGTAAAGGATTAAAATTCCAAGCATCTCATTACAAAGGATGTTTGAATAAAACAAGGAAGCACCTGTGGCATTATAGGAGACGCTCAGATCCTGACTCTTCTACATAGGAGGCAGTATAACAACGTTTGCGGTTGTTCATGACGTACATTTAAGATACACCTATCCTGCCTGCTTCTAACGGCTGAAGCTTGTCCATCCCTCCTTTGATCCATCCAGCCAGTACTGAGTACTCAGCTCTGCACTAGACCCTCGGAAATACAAAAATGGAAAAGATACGAGCCCTGGCATCAAAGAGCTTAAACTGTAATGGGGGACACAGATATGTAAATAAAGGCAGGTTAACCAAGCCAACAACAAAAGCATGTATAGGGCACAGGGGGCTGAGGTGGGGTACGGATTCTACCTTTGGTGGGAGGATACAGGAAAAGCTTCAGAGAAGGCAGGCACTGAGGTGAGTCAGAAAAGATGAATATTGGACACCTGGGTGGCTCAGTCAGTTAAGCGTCTGCCTTCAGCTCAGGTCATGATCCCAGAGTCCTGGGATAGTCTCACATTGGGCTCCCTGCTCAGCAGGAACCCTGCTTCTCCCTCTCCCTCTGCCTGCCACTCCCCGCTTGTGTTCTCTCTCCATACTCTCTCTAAAATAAATAAATAAAATCTTAAAAAAAGAAAAAGAAAAATTGAGTATTTGCTAGGCACTCAACACAGTTTTGATGTATAAAATATAGTGGGAAGGACAGATGGATCCTCACAGGCTGGTAGAGGAATATATCACTCCAAGTAGACTGAACAATATTAAGAAAGGCACAATATGAAAGAGTGACTATGGGTAGAAGACACAGCAGGAGGTGGAGGAAGGAAAGAGGGATGAGAAGGAAAAATGATATCAAGTAACTTGTATTCCAAGCTAAGGAGTTTTTACTTGATCCTAGAGAAGATACAAAGCTACAGGGTTTGAATATCCCCATGATGGCTGCATAAATAAAATATTAAGGTCCAAGAGTAGAATCAAATAGGAAAGTAATCCATCAAGAGAATGGAGATGGGAACCACAATAAGGTTGTAACTAAAGGAAGGAGAATTCAAGGCATTAGGTAAAAGATTGGATGTATGCTGGGTTAAAATAGAAATGACAAAGGAGGAGTTAAGAGTGTCAAGAGATATATGGGTTGAAGAATATTGTTTTACAAAGTCCAATTAGATAGTGGCAGAACCAGGACAAAATCCCTGCCTAGTGCTAATTTTCTTCTGCCAAAAAGAAAAATTTTTTTTTAAATCATAACTGAGGGATGCCTGGGTGGCTCAGTCGGTTAAGCATCTGCCTTTGGCTCAGGTCATGATCCCAGGGTCCTGGGATCGAGTCCCGCATCAGCCTGCTTCTCCCTCTGCCTGCCTCTCCCCCCGCTTGTGCATGTGCGCTCTCTCTCTCTCTCTCTCTGACAAATAAAAATAAAAATCATAACTGAAAGTAGTAAATAAAAAATATTCTCAGGTGCCTGGGTGATTAAGCATCTGACTCTTGATTTCAGCTCAGGTCATGATCTCAGGGTCGTAAGATCAAACCCCACATCAGGCTCCACACTCAGTGCAGAGTCTGATTGAGATTCTCTCTCTCCCTCTGCCCCCCCCACTCATAATAAATAAATAAATAAATAAATAAATAAATAAATAAAATCAATCTTAAAAAAATATTCTCAAAAGCTTTAAAATAAAGCTTTATCTGTGTTGCAGAGAAATCTAATAGATTTTTTTTTTTCTAATTTTCTGGAGTATCAAGGTTGTTTCAAAGATAGGCTTTAAAGAAATAGCACTGCAATTCACTAATGAATGATCTTGTGTAAGTTTTTAAACTTTCTAAGGCTTGTGTCACTCATTTTTTAAGTGGGGGCACTAATAAGATGTTTGTTTTGAAGAATGTAGGAAATAATGTACATAAAGTACTTAGCACAGTGCCTGGCCTGTATGTGATACTCAACAATTTGTGTCACTATTACTACTAAAGTGCAGACAATGGTCCTAAGAGACTGCTACCTGAGAAAGCCCTGCTTACTAGGCTGACCCTTGACTGGCATCTGGGAACTTGGACTTTGAGGGGGTCCTACTATTCCCAGCACTGATAAAAAGAGCTCATTGTGCCTAAGCTGTTTGTACAAACAATATGGTTTATGCTGAACACCTATTTTCCTTCTGGAGTCTGGAATTTTGGTACATGATAGAGAGAAGGTGCCTATGTGACCAGCCTCCAACAAAAACCTTGGGTGCTGGGCGCCTGGGTGGCTCAGTCGATAAGCGTCTGCCTTCGGCTCAGGTCATGATCCCGGGGTCCTGGGATCGAGCCCCACATCGGGCTCCCTGCTCGGCGGGAAGCCTGCTTCTCCCTCTCCACTCCCCCTGCTTGTGTTCCCTCTCTCACTGTCTCTCTCTCTGTCAAATAAATAAATAAAATCTTTAAAAAAAAAAAAAAAAAAAAAAAAAACCTTGGGTGCTGAGCCTCTAATGTGCTTCCCTGGTAGACAACATTTCATAATTGTCACAATTGAATGCTAGAAGAATTTTGCACACCTTTTGAAGATTCCACTGAGAAAAGGCTCTTGCAAGCTTGCCTCGTTTCCTATAGAAATTTGCCCATGTGCCTTTTCCCTTTGCCAGTTTAGTTCTGTCTCCTTCCATAGTCACAAATCATAGCCATACAGACAACTATAAGCCAAGTACTCTGAATTCTCCTAGTGAATTACCAAACTTGGGGACAGCCTTGAGGATCAAAACCAGTTTCCCTACTCCTCAACTTTATAAACTATTCGCCAGTTTCCATACTGGAGCAGTATTACAGACAACAAATGAACCAAATTAGTAGTACCAAAGTCCAATTATAAAAAGTTCCTGGGGTGCCTGGGTGGCTCACTTGGTTAAGCGTCTGCCTTCGGCTCAGGTCATGATCCCAGGACCCTGGCCCAGGATCCCAGGAGCCTGCTTCTCCCTCCCCCTCCGCCTGCTTGTGCTCTCTTTCTCTCTTTGTCAAATAAATAAATACAATCTTTAAAAAAATAAAAATAAAAAATAAATTAAAAAGTTCCTGGTTTCTTAGCTAATGATAACTGTAGATTTACATACTACTTGAATTTTTTTATTCCAAATCTCACCATCTAGAAATCTCTCCATTCCTTGTTTTCTCACCATTATTTAATAGACCTTTTTCCTGATTAAGCTCCAGCCCTGCTCTTCCCTGAATTCCATCCCAATTCCACATGGAGCTTCACCTGGCATGGCAGGGGGTCTAACCCACATGTCATTTAGTTCCCCAACCAGAGAATAAGATCACTTACCAACCCCCCTCCAGGTCCTATGTTCTGTTTATTATTCTGAGTAAGATCAAACGACATCAATGCCAAGAAGATCTCATATCAGTTCATTAGAATATGCAGAAACATGAGCTAATGGAGGGCAGTAAGAGCAAGGAGGACAAATGAAAGAATGGCCCAGAGCAGAAACTGAAACACAACTTTGCCAATACCAGACTTGGAAGAAACAGTTTGACTGAATTTCTCATCATCTAAAACAGAATTCCTTTGCATACTTTAAAAAAGCACAATAAACTGTATTTAATAGAAGAAATGCTTGTTGCCATCATGTTGAAGGAGCTGGGGTTCAGAGAACCAGAGGAGGATGGATGTCTGAGTCACATTATGATTAACTGAGAGTTTTAATAAAGCATTAATGGCACTTAATTGCCATGAAGACACTAGGAATCATAGTGACTAGATAAATCAATAGCCTACCCACTGTTTTTCTTTTAAAAACAGAACTATGAACAACTAAAATAAATATCTCTAGGCTATTTATCCTAACCCCTGAGTGCCCCCCATGGTTTTTCTAATCCACATCAAGTCTTACATTTTTAACAAAATAATTATATTTGAAATGCCTATTGATTCTTATGAGTTACCCACATCACAGCTCTTTTTGAATCAGAGCTTCTAGGGCTGGGGAGATGGAAACTGGAATGTTCATCCATGGAAAACAGAGAACGGAGCATATTAACTCAAACAGGGAGGAAACATGACAATGGGGTGCTCCTGGGCTTACCTAGAACCAGGCGGAGTGTTGTTAGGCAGGAACTCAGCCCAGTATGGTCAGACTTTTTTTTTTTTTTTAATTTTATTATGTTATGTTAGTCACCATACATCACTGGTTTTTGATGTGGTGATCCACGATCCATTGTTTTCGTATAACACCCAGTGCTCCATGCAGTACGTGCCCTCCTTAATACCCATCACCAGACTTTTATTTTTACAAAAATTCAGATTCTTATCTTAAAATTCCTAACTTTTTACTATGGACAACAATTTATTTTTAACTGTGAGAGGCAAACAAATCTGCAACTACGTTTCAAGCTGGAAGCCCTAAATATGTTAGTGAATGTCTGTCCCTAAGAAAAAGAATCCAGGAGGGATCATTGCAGGAGTGGGAGTGAAAGTAAGATGAGGCTCACTGGGCCAGTCAGCAGCCAGAAAGGAGGTGGACCCTGATGCTAAGTGTCAGAAGCTGGGTATTTATATGTTGTGACAACCTCCTCCTTCTGTCCTTTGTGGTTCTCATAGTGACTGAGGCTGCTCTCAGGCAAGACAGTGGGCCAGGTTCTAAAATAAAAAGGGGTCCCACTGTTCTCTTTATTCCACTTAATCTAAAACAGGTAGGGCACTTTAAACCTTGTATATTTACCATCTTCAAAGTGACCTAACAATTGCAACATGTTTCAATTTTATCAGTCCATATTTCTAAGTAGATAATACAGGTTTCTGAGGCTTTTTTTGGTTAAGAAACTACCACGTTTTACCACTTTCATGGTTATATTTCTATTCTTTTCTTAGACTTACTACATTTAATTCAAATATAACAATTACCATACAGCAAAAATGTATTGTTTTCCTAAAATCTATTTTAGATTTTAAAATAATTCGTATTTCTGGTCTTACCTGAAGCCCTTTTGGAACTCTGAATTTTTCAGATTTAATAAATGAAATACTGCACATATACCATATATATATATATACTCCCAGCAGGGACCAGGACAGCCCCACATAAATAAACACATTAATATTTCTGCACACACACACATGCCCCCCGCAAAAAAAGTCACAGTGACTAGGATAAATTAAGACCAAAAACAGCTTCATCTCAGGCCAAGTTTTACAACTAAAAGAGTTTTTCCAGTTTGGGTCTTCAGCATTTCAGGGATTTAGGAAGGTGGATAAAGGACTTTAGTCCTAAATTACATGAACCTGCAGAATTCTGTAAGTCGCAGTGACAAGCCACAACAGAAATTAACAGAGTTAAGGACAACCAGAAAGAATCAATGATGCCATTCTCTCTGAATTGGGGGGAACAAAAACACATAGAAATCAGTGGGAGTAAAAAAAACAAAAACAAGACAAACAACCAAAAAAAGTAAATCAATTTCTGAGGAAGGCACTCTAGGTAAAAAAGCAAAATTAAATAAAACCAAACAATAAGATCACCAAAAATCCCACTGTAACCAACTAGACAATAGCATGTGGTCAACAAGGGGCAACACACTCTCCAGTCATTCCCTGGAATCAGAGTATTTCTAGTAGGGAGGAGCATGGCTGGACCTGCAGGACGAGATGCTGCATTCCCAAGATGTCAGGAGGAAACAACCTTGGCCAGAGGCAACTCTCCATTCACACGGCTCATCCAGTGGGAAAACCAGAGGCTAAAACCACTGAAAAGCCAGCAGCTGGCTGACAACATGCCCTCACCATGCCCCACGCTCACTGACGAGGTTGTTGGAAGCCACTACTCCCTGCCCCCATAAAAGGCACTCTGCAGTAGCTGCTTGTCACAAGAAACGTTGAACAGTTCTGCTTTAGGTCAACATCAGTAATGTGCTGGATCCACCAAATCACTAACCAGTTTTAAATAATTTCCACATAATGATGAAGAACTATTCATATAAAGCAATGGACACAGACACAGTGTATATGAACAGATTAATTCAGTAGGCTGATATAAAATGTATACTCACATATACTACACCATAATCAAGAGACTTGTGAATAATTTCTCACCATATTCTAAGCTTTATTGTTCAGATCCAAATGATAACAAATTATTACCTTAACTTCATTTGCCTCAAGTTTATTCCATAAGATCAGGGTGGGGCGGTGCAGAGGGGGAACAATATTGTAAAATATTATCAACATACAAAGCAGCAAAGTAAATTTTTATTGTCTCCTACCTCTGCTCGACCCTCATAGTAGGTTAACACGGACTTTGTTAGCACAAAAAGTCTCTCTTTGTAGTTTAACGGTGATGTTTTCTTTTTCTGCTGTGACCTTTTAATAAGAATCTCTTCTAGAATAGTGTTAAAATTCATCTCGGTCTTCTGATCACTCTGTCTCCTGCCATTGAAGATCCTGGTATTCTAAAGTGAGAAAAAAAACAGTTGAAATAAAATGTGACATCTTAATTTTCCAAAGATGTTCTCATTCCAAATTACCAAAATAGACTTTACCCTCTCTACAGCTGGAACTAGTGAATATTAGTCTATGCACCTGGACTGAAACTGCCCAGGGCACAAAAGCTCAACCTCTCTTCATCCCCAGGCTCATCCTGTTCCTCCAGGACCCAGCACTTCACAAGAAAATCTAATCAAGGTTTGCCATGATGATGAGTCACTCCTTTGTACCTCCCCCAGCATCCCTTAGGTTTCTGGCACATTCTTCTGCTATCTAATTGCAGGGAAACAAATACCTCAGATGAAAAAGCACATTTCATCACCTGCACGGCTGATTTAGGCTGGTATTTAAATTGCCTTGGGAGCCTGGTACACAAAATGGATGAGCACATGGACCCGGTGGACTTGTGAACAAAATGAATTACCACAGTGGTGGGTATGAGTCAATCTCCAGCTCTGATAAGTATGTAATCTTGATCAAACATCCTAGTTACCACAACCATGAGGATGTTCTCCAATGTCTACACCATGCTCCATAGTTCTCTTTCCTATGGTTCCTGTCACAACCACAAGAGAAAAGGAAATCCACCTGGTCACAACTACCCTACTCAGGGAAGAACCCATCTGGACAAGGTCCTCAGCCCTGTATTTGGATCCCCCACACCTGGACTAAGCCTTCCAAAATTCAACAAAATTTAACTATCTGAAAACCCAAAACTACTCAGGAAATACATTAAGATTCTTATTGGATAGAAATTGAATTGACAACAGCCTTTTCTTCCCTTCCCTTCACCATACATTTACAGTCATTGTACATCAAACCATAGAGGTAATGGAAGTCACGTGAAGAACGTAAGAGGTTACCTGAAAGCAGAGCCAGAGCCTTGACACTGAGTTAGCCACTCGGAATTCTACCATTTTCATACCCAACCTGATGCCTTGGAAGAACCTCTGCAACTCCCTATTACTAATCTGTCATATCCAGTCAGGACCCCCATTTCTGTAAGGTTACTTTACAACAGTTTAACCTCTGTATGTAAGTTCCTTCATTTACAAAATATGGAGATAAATACCCCCAAGGTTATTGTGAGGTTTAACGAGATGTGGGAAAGAACTTGCTTATTATGAAAACTCTTTACAAATGTTTACTATCATTATTTTTTTTTAACTCCACTGCCTTTTTCCTAGCTCAAAGCCTTATAATCTGGACCATGGTAGCAGCTCTCCAACTGGTCTTTCTTTCCCCAGGCTCTTGCCTCATTTTGTTCAAACAACATTCCCCTCATTCCCACTGAATCAATCTTCAAAGACACCACCTTGCATCACGCTATTTCATTCACCAGAAATCCTCAATGCCTCCTCAAAAGCCTTCCTACCACCTGCAGGATAAAGTCAAAATTCCCATATTAACACCAGACAATCACAATCTGGCTAAAACCTATCATCCAATCTTTCCTTCCACTGCCCTTCAAATAGTCCATACCCAGTCAAAATAGTTGGTATGAAAAGTCCACCAGCTCAAAACTTACTTCCTTGATGAAGCCTTTCCTGATGACTCCAATTAATTAAATGCCTTCCAATTCATGCACCCATGATCTCTGTATCACTCATCATAGAGCACATCATAGTCTTCCATGTCCTACAGCATTTAATGTACAGTTTTTAACTTTCCCCTAGATGTAAAGCTCCTAAAGAAAAGTTCTCAACCTTAAGTGCACATTAAAATCACCTAGGGAGGGGCGCCTGGGTGGCACAGTCAGTTGAGCATCTGACTCTGGGATTTGGCTCAGGTCATGATCTCAGGGTCGTGAGATCGAGCCCTGCAACCAGCTCCATGCTCAGCACAGAGTCTGCTTAAGACTCTCTCCCTAGGGGCTTCTGGGTGGCTCAGTTGGCTAAGCATCTGCCTTCGGCTCGGGTCATGATCTCAGGGTCCTGGGATGGAGCCCCGCATCAGGCTCCCTGCTCATCAGGGGAGTCTGCTTCTCCCTCTCCCTCTCCCTCTGCCCCTGCTTGAGTGCTCTCTCTCTCTCAAATAAATAAATAAAATCTTTTTTAAAAATTAGAAAAAAAGACTCTTTCTCCCTTAATAAAAATCAAAACCACAATGAGATACCACCTCACACCAGTCAGAATGGATAAAATTAACAAGTCAGGAAACGACATGTTGGCGAGGATGTGAAGAAAGGGGAACCCTCCTACACTGTTGGTGGGAATGCAAGCTGGTGCAGCCACTCTGGAAAACAGTATGGAGGTTCCTCAAAAAGCTGAAAATAGTGCTATCCTATGACCCAGCAATTGCACTACTGGGTATTTACCCCAAAGATACAAACATAGTGATCCGAAGGGGCACCTGCACCCCAATGTTTATAGCAGCAATGTCCACAATAGCCGAACTATGGAAAGAGCCCAGATGTCCATCGACAGATGAATGTACAAAGAAGATGTGGTATATATATACAATGGAATACTACTCAGCCATCAAAAAAATGAAATCTTGCCATTTGCAACAACATGGATGGAACTAGAAGGTATTATGCTAAGCAAAATAAGTCAATCAGAGAAAGATAATTATCATATGATCTCACTCATATGTGGAATTTAAGAAACAAAACAGAGGATCATAGGGGAAGAGAGGAAAAAATAAAAAAAGATGAAATCATAGAGGGAGACAAACCATAAGAGACTCTTAATCATAGGAAACAAACTGAGGGTTACTGGAGGGGAGCAGGGTGGGGGGATGGGGTAACTGAGTGATGGACATAAAGGAGGGGGCACATGATGTAATGAGCACTGGGTACTATATAAGACTGATGAATCACTGAACTCTACTTCTGAAACTAATATTATATGTTAATTAATTGAATTTAAATTAAAAATAGATTAAAGGAACAGACTAGAGTCCAAAAATAGACCCACACATATATATGGACAAAAGAGTATATGCCATATGATTCCATTTATATAAAGTCTAAGAACAGGCAAAAACTAATCTGTGATAATAGAAATTAGAAGAATGGTTGCCTATGTGGGGGTGGGGAGTGGGGTAGAGGTGGACTGGGCGGAAGCATGAGGGAATTTTCTACGTCTCAACTGGGGCAGAGATTACTTGAATGTGTATAAATGTATTAAAACTCCTTGAATTAGAAAAAAAAAAAGACTCTCTCTCCCTTTTCCTCTGCCCCTCCCCTGCTCATGTGTGCACACTCTCTCCCCCTCAAATAAACAAATAAATCATTAATTAATTAATTAATTAATTTTAAAAATCACCTAGGGGGATGTTTTGGAATGTCCAGGCAGACATTTTTATTCAGTTGGTCTGGGGTGGGGCCCAGGGCATCATGACTTAATGTGCAGGTACATTTGAGAGCCGCCATCTTAAAGGAAGAGGTTGGATTCTCAGAGTAACTACGGCCCTCTTGGTATTCATGGCAGCCTCTCAGTAAGCAACTGGAGAACAGACCCAATGAAGCCATCAGTTTTTCTAGGTTAAGAAGTCAGGGGAAAGCTCTTGTTCCTTTTGCATCTCAGTTGGTCCTGGTTATTCTAAATTAAAATTTTAGTACTCTTTTTTTTTTTTCTTCTGAGAAACTGGTTGACATGTAAATAGCACTTCAGAAATCATCTTTTCATCTTTGTGCAACACATTTTCAATGCAGGGTGAAAACGACAACTTAAAGAATGGATTGTAAGGGAAAAAGCAAGCTAGGCCCTGGAAAACAGGCCATATGCAAATGTGTAGTTCCCAGGCCAGTGAGTAACACCATAGTTTCCAAAATAGAAGGCAGATTTTTGGAAGGTGGAAATGAGGTGTGGCTCAGCTGCAGTTTTAGAAGCAAAAGGTCTCAACATCCAGGGGCAGGAGAAAATACATCATGTTAAATGCATTGAAAAAAATATCCCCTTATCTGATTTATAGGAGATTTTAAATAGTCTTACCAAGAGCATACCAGTTGAGTTGAAATAAGTGTTAGACATCATCTATTTCACTCATTTTACAAATTAAGAAGGTGGGGTTTAGAAAAGTTTAGCGACTTGCCCAATGTCACCCAAGCCAAGACTAGAAGAAAAGTCTCCTGGTTCCAAGTGAAGGGCTCGCTCCACCATTCCGTACTACGCAATTAAAACCTCACTGTTGTTTTAATAATTCATTGCTTAATGGGAAATCCTGGCCAAAGAAAACTATTAAGGTGCACAGAGATAAAAACAAAGGAAAATTCTCCTCATGTGGACTTCCAGCTGAAGACAGAGTGTTGTGTGTACACAGTTGCATTAGCTCCCTCCTGAAATCCCAATAAATCATCCTTTGTTTTTGCTGTTATCATCATTAAGGAATTAACTCTCATGAAAATAGAAAAAAGGACAGGAGGTATCAACAAAATTTGGGAAACTGAAAAGCAAATAAACATGTGGTAGTTCCAGCTGGGAGGAAGCCTGGAAACCCAACTTACGCTGCAAAGCGTCCAAGTAACTGAAGAATCAGCAGAACTTGGTATGTCTATAAATGGTGGTGAAGCAAACTTAAAACAAAAGGATTGTTTGCAGGTCTGTATAAGAAACAGGGTCCCTCACCCCCTCTCCCATACCATATAGCCAAGTGACTAATCCTCCCCAATCCTAGGAGAAAACTGGAGGTTTATAAAACTGAAGGTCTCTATATTGGGAGAAACTACAAACTATTGAGGCTAGGGGTACCATCCTCCAAAGGAGGACTTAAGTGAACCTATACAAGCATATATACTCAATGTTGAGACCACTCAGCTCTCTTCTCCCACTTGACTCCATAATACTGGATAAGGACCAGACTAAAGAGTAAAGACCTACAGATAACAGACCCAGAGCTCCCATGGCCCAGAAATGGCCCAGCCAGATTACCTATAGGAAAGCCCATAGGCAGCAAGTTCTACCCACAGCACAAAGCTTCCAATGGACTTTTAGAACCCAATTCATGAATGAGAGAAAGCCAAGAGTCATCACTAAGAATGATTAGGAAAGATTCTAATATGAATTGAGGTCAAACAACAAATGGGGGAAAAAAACAACTTGGAGGAAACAAAGACTCTGCAGAGAAAAGAAAATGCTTTTTAAAAAAAGAAAAGTAATAAAATCAGAGTTAAGGGAAGATACTGTGTGCATGAAACGAGGTCAGGATATAGCCAGAATAAAGAATAGAGAACCAAAAAAGAGGAGCACTGGTAAAAAAAAATAAGATAGAAGAAATGAAAAGCTCAACAGAAAAGGCAGAATATAAAGTTGAGAAAACCTCTCAGGAAATAAAACAAAAAAGCCAAAAAAATTAAAAATTGGAGAGGGAATATAATAAAATTAGAGGACCCACCCAGAAAGTTCAGCATCTGAAAAAAAAAAGGAGTTCCAGAAGTTGAAAGCAAAGAAAACAGTGAGAAACTAATCAGAGAAGAAATTTAGGAAAATTTCCCCACATGGAGGGTTATCTTCATTTTGAAATAGAACCAAATCAAGGCACAACTCATAAAATTTCAAAATCATGAAGACAAACAGAAGATTCAACAAGCCTACACATAGGTTTCAAGGAAAGGCTCACATTTCAGATGGCACTCATCAAGGCAATACTGGAAGCTGGAAGATAATGGAGAAAAATTCCAAAAAATTTTGATTTCTAACCTAAAATTCTATGCTCAGCCAAACTACCAATGCAGTAATAGAAGAAAGACACTTTCCAAACATACAAGGCTTTAAAAATTTTCTCTCTGCTTTACCCTTCTTAAAAAGCTACCTGAGAGGGGTGCCTGGGTGCCTCAGATGGTTAAGCATCTGCCTTCGGCTCAGGTCATGATCCCAGGGTCCTGGGATGGAGCCCCTCAGGGAGCCCACCTCTCCCTCTCCCTCTGCCTGCTGCTTTCCCTGCTTGTACACTCTCTCTCTCTCTCTGTCAAAAATAAATAAAATCTTAAAAAAAAAAAAGCTACTTGAGAATGTAGTCTACCAAAATAAAAAGTAAACCACAAAATACATGGAATCCAGGAAACAAGGGTTCCAACACAAAAGAGAGGTAAGGAGCATCTCCTGGATGACGGTGAAGGGCAATCCTAAGATGACATTGAGCTGCAGGCCATCCGAGCAACTAGGCCACACTAGATCGAGTTAGAAGGTTCTTGGAAAAAATTCTTCCAGGATATGAACCTGAAGGCATTGGGAGAAGATTTATAATGAATTAGTAAAACTCAGCCAACTTAAAAAAGTAAATCAATGAATTCCAATGAAAACAAAAAAGTCTGCAGAAAAGGAAAAATAATCACAGCATGCTCGAGAGTTCATAATAATGTAAATAATAAATAATATTCTTACTACTGACATAAATATATTGGGGAGTAAGTGAGTGCAGAAAATGTGTTTGTGTGTGGGTGGGAGAGTAACCATGAAAGAGAGCTATATCCTCCACGGTACTAGCAGGAAGCTAATAGATCATACCTCAAACAGAAAGAGCAAGAAGTTGCAATATAAGTATGTTACTTAAGAGACTGACGGTACAAAACTACTTTAAAATAATAAAAGTGGTTGCCTCTTAGAAACAGAATGATTGGAAGATCAGTGTAGAGGAATGTGTTCTCTACTCTCCTCCCTTAAAAAACGCTATGAAAACCAGAG
Source organism: Phoca vitulina (assembly GCF_004348235.1). Classification (NCBI taxonomy): domain Eukaryota; kingdom Metazoa; phylum Chordata; class Mammalia; order Carnivora; family Phocidae; genus Phoca; species Phoca vitulina. The sequence continues at coordinate 35,042,051 of NW_022589706.1, forward strand.
GAAAATAATTCCATTGTCCAATGAACAAAATGATGGTCTTTAACTCCAAACTCCAAACTGTGAAACACGTATTTGTGAAATACTATGAAAAGTGGACCAAAATAGAGAAGGCAGCTAAGTAGATTTCCCTAAAAATAAACATCATTGTCCTAAAAGGTCAATCCAATGACCTTTTGATAAGATCAGTGAAATCCAGAGAGATAAGCAGACCCTGGGAGAATCAGGAAGTATCCCCATTGAATTCCTATTTATACAGAAAAATAATAAAAATTATTATAATCACCATTATCAAGCTTTTACTATTTTGCTGTGTTAGCACTGTTCTAAGCACTAAGCACTTTCAATGTATTAAGTGATTTAATTCTCTCAACAGACCTTCTCAAGTAGGTACTATTACTATTTGTATTTTACAAGTCACATCGGAAGAATAAGAGCCAGGTTTTAAAACAAGGCAGTCTAACCCCAGAGCCTACACTACTAACCACTACACTACATGGCCTCTTTCACGGAAGGAAAGGGAAAACCGAAGGAAAAAGCATAATAACAAGTCACTTTCAGCCTCCTAGTTTAGGGAGATTGCTAAAAGCAAATTACTTCAACAGAAATAATTGATGACTTCCAAGACATCACTAAGAGAAAGGCACACCAACCTCTCAATACCAGAAACTGAAGGGAGATGTTCTGAGTGAAGGAAATAATAGGTTTGATATTCTAAATTAGAAAACAAAGATGAAACAAAATTTCAAAGTTCCCCAGCTTACTCTCCCAGCCATTCTCCACAAGAAAAAGAGCTGATCCATTCAGAATCACAAAGGAACCAATTCTGGGTTACAAATAACTTCTTAAATACAAGGCAGAGCTGCAACATAAGGCCATTTATCTGTCCCATTGGAGATGAACACAAGAACACTATTCTCTTTACCCTGGCTGCTAACTATTAAAAGTTTGGAAAACTTAACAAACAATTCTAAAATTTCTATGGAGCCACGAAAGACCTCAAATAGCCAAAGCAATAAGAAGAACAAAACTGGAGGCATCCCACGCCTTGATTCCAAACTATTTCGCAAAGCTATAGAAATCTAAACAGTATGGTACTGGCATAAAAATAGACACATAGATCACTGGAACAGAATAAAGAGCTCAGCAATAAACACACAAATATGCAGGCAGCAACCTCTGTGACCTCAGCCACAGCAACTCTTGCTAGACACGTCTTCAAAGGCAAGGGAAATGAAGGCAAAACGAACTATTGGGACTTCATCAAGATAAAAAGCTTTTGCACAGCAAAGAAAACAGTCGACAAAACTAAAAGACAACCGACAGAATGGGAGAAGATATTTGCAAATGACATATCAGATAAAGGGCTAGTATCCAAAATCTATAAAAAACTTATCAAACTCAACACCCAAAGAACCAATAATCCAATCAAGAAATAGGCAGAAGATATGAACAGACATTTCTCCAAAGAAGACATACAAACAGCCAACAGACACATGAAAAAATGCTCAACATCACTCAGCATCAGGGAAATACAAATCAAAAGTACAATGAGATACCACCTCACACCAGTCAGAATGGATAAAATTAACAAGTCAGGAAATGACAGATGTTGGTGAGGATGTGGATAAAGGGTGGAACCCTCTTAACACTGTTGGTGGGAATGCAAGCTGGTGCAGCCACTCTGGAAAACCATATGGAGGTTCCTCAAAAAGTTGAAAATAGAGCTACCCTATGATCCAGCAATTGCACTACTGGGTATTTACCCCAAAGATACAAACGCAGTGATCTGAAGGGGCACCTGCACCCCAATGTTTATAGAAGCAATGTCCACAATAGCCAAACTATGGAAAGAGCCCAGATGTCCATTGACAGATGAATGGATAAAGAAGATGTGATACACACACACACACATACACACACACACATACACACACAATGGAATACTACTCAGCCATCAAAAAAAATGAAATCTTGCCATTTGCAACAACATGGATGGAACTAGAGGGTATTATGCTAAGCAAAATAGGTCAATCAGAGAAAGACAATTGTCATATGATCTCATTCATATGTGGAATTTAAGAAACAAAATAGAGGATCATAGGGGAAGAGAGGAAAAAATAAAACAAAACAAAATCAGGGAGGGAGACAAACCATAAGAGACTCTTAATCATAAGAAACAAACTGAGAGTTACTGGAGGGGAGGAGAATGGGGGGATGGGGTAACTGAGTGATGGACATAAAGGAGGGGGCATGTGATGTAATGAGCACTGGGTACTATATAAGACTGATGAATCACTGACCTCTGCCTCTGAAACTAATAATACATTATATGTTAATTAATTGAATTTAAATTTTAAAAATTTGTTAAAAACTTACACAAATATGGTCAATTAATTTACAACAAAGAAGCCAAAAATATATACAAAGGGAAAGGACTCTTCAACAAATGGTGTTGGGAAAACTGGACAACCAGATGCAGAAGAATGAAAGTGGACCACTGTCTTACACCATACACAAAAATTAACTCAAAATGAATGAAAGACTTAAATATAAGACCTGAAACCATAAGACTCTTCAGAGAAAACATGGGCCCTGAGCTCCTTGACATAGGTCTTGGTGATGATTTTTGGATACGATACCACGAGCAAAGGCAACAAAAGCAAAAGTAAATAAGCAAGACCACATCAAACTAAAAACTTCTGCACAACAAAGGAAACCTTATCAACAAAATGAAAGGGCAACCTACTGAATGGGAGAAAATATTTGCAAATCGTATTCCAATAAGGGGTTAATATCAAAAATATATATGGAACTCATACAACTCAGTAGAAAAAAATCTCATTAAAAACATGGGCAAATCTGAATAGACATTTTTACAAAGAATACATACAGATAGCCAAGAGGTACGTGAAAAGGTGGTTTCAACATCACTAATCATCAGGAAAATGCAAATCAAAATCACAATGAAATATCACCTCACACCTGTTAGAATGGCTATCATCAAAAAAAGAAAAAGAAAAAACTAGAAATAACAAGTACTGGCAAGGATGTGGAGAAAAGGAAACCCTTGTGCAGGAATGTGAATTGGTGCAGCCACTATGGAAAACAGAATGGAGGTTCCTCTAAAAATTAAAAACAGAACTCCCACATGATCCAGCAATTCCATTTTTGGGTATTTATTTAAAGACAACAAAAACACTAACTCAAGAAGATATCTGCACCCCCATGTTCATTGCAGCAGTATTTATAATAGCGAAGACACCAAAACAACAAGTATTGATCGAATGATGAGGAGATAAAATTGTGGTGTATACATACATATACAAGAGTGGAATATCACCCAGACATAAAAAGGAATGAAATCTTGCCATTTGCAACAACATGGATGGACCTCAAGAGCATTATGCTAAGTGAAATAAATCAGAAAGAGAAAGATAAATACCATATGATCTCATTTATATGTAGAATCTTTTTTTTAAAGATTTTATTTATTTATTTGACAGAGAGAGACACAGCGAGAGAGGGAACACAAGCAGGGGGAGTGGGAAACGGAGAAGAAGGCTTCCCCCAAGCAGGGAGCCCGATGTGGGGCTTAATCCCAGGACCCTGGGACCATGACCTGAGCCGAAGGCAGATGCTTAACGAATGAGCCACCCAGGCACCCCTTATATATAGAATCTTAAAAAAAAAGAAAAAACCCACCCCAACTCATAGATACAGAGAACAGATTGGTGGGGGATGGGTGTGGGCAAAATAGGTGAAGCGAATACGAAGTTCCAGTTATAAAATAAATAAGTCCTGGGGAGGTCATGTACAGCATGGTGACTACAGTTAATAATACTCTATTACCTAGTTCAAAGTTGCTAAGGGAATAGATCTTAAAAGTTCTCATCAGGAGAAAAAAATACATACATTATATGTTAATTAATATTTGTATAATAATATTTGTATGATAAGTCTAGCTAACATCCATCACTATACAGTACACTGTATAGTGATGGATGTTAGCTAGACTTATTATGGTGATCATTTTACAATGTATACAAATACTGAATCATTATGTGGTACAACTAAAACTAATACAATATTATTTACTCATTATCCTTCAATTAAAATTTTTTTAAATAAGTTTTTTTTTTAAAGTTTAAAAAACTTAACACATTCGTCTTTGAACACCAATATTTTGAAGTAGATAACAAAAACTGTCACTGTTTCACAAATGAGAAACCCAAACCACCAAGTTATATTCTGTGTCGAGTGTTGCAAATCTGGGTACCAGACTAATGGCTTGTAATTTCATGGTCTGATAATTTTAGCCAAAAGACCTTAGAACCTTTTTCATCATGAAAGGTTCTGCCTGAGGAAAAAAAGGTGGTTTTTTTGTGGGGTTTTTTGTTGTTTTTTTAAATAAGAAGGTATTAGGGCTGTCCATCCTAGTCCATACAACTTTTCATAATATTTTTAATCAAAGGAACAGAGGTACTAACCCAGAAAGATAGTCAGAGACAGCTGAAAACAAAAGTGAATATGAGTTACTAAATGATAGGATGGTAAAGAGCACAGTAAACAAGAAACAAACCGCCTAACTATCAGAGGAAGGAAAGGAGGAACTCCTTACAGGAAGGAGAAAAGAGTGACTTAAGGTTGTTGAAATTCTCTTATTAGGTTGAATCATATGAAATTGCCAATATCCAGCAATATTTTATCTACAAAATCATGAATATCATGTAACTCAATCTAATACCTGCTAATGTCCTAAGATGAGTACAGTATTAACTCCTTTGGTTTCTGAACTTCTACATCAGAACACATTGCCTATTACACATCTCATCACAGGTTTATGATAAAGTTTCTGTTTGCAATTTTGAGAAATCTAGCATGAATAAACATCAGACTGACATTTATCTGAGAAATCAAATGCTCTGCACCTGCCAACAGTATCTGCAGATTATATTTCAGTTCCAAAGTACCTAAAATATAAGTAGCTATTATATAAGAACAAATGTAACCACGTTCTCTTCTGCAGTGTATAATCTCAGTGTAAGCCCCAATTCCTTTTGTAAAGGTGGAATTAAGTAGCAGTAATACAAGCAGAAGGAAAAAAACATGTTAGGATGACTTCAATCAGATAAATAAAGAGTACATTCTAGGCTCCCCATTTAACATCATGAATTGGAGCTATTCCCGGATTAGGCAGCACTTTAGCTCTCAGAAGTAACATTGTAGCCTTCTGTCCTCCTCATCTATTAAAAGAAGGCACTCTGACAACCTGTATGTTCTTAAAATCTTTCAGCTAGCTGACATGTGGTAGACTACAAAGTTTTGAGTACTTGACCTACTGAAGCTGAACCAGTGAGGAAGCAACCATCAAGATATCTAGTAGGGGCGTCTGGGTGGCTCAGTTGGTTAAGCGTGCATCCAACTCTTGATTTCAGCTCAGGTCATCATCTCAAGCTTATGAGATGGAGCCCCCCGTTGGGCTCCACACTGGACATGGAGCCTGCTTAAGATCCTAACTCTCCCTCACCCTCCCTCGCCACCTCCAGCACTCACCCACTCTCTCTCTTAAAAACAAAACAAAAACTAGTAAAGACATAATCACTTAGTACTAACAACATCTAAAAAGAAGATAAGAGGTGGGACGCCTGGGTGGCTCAGTCCATTAAGCATTTGTCTTCGGCTCAGGTCATGATCCCAAGGTCCTGGGATCTAGTCCCACATGGGGCTCTTTGGTCAGTGGAGAGCCTGCTTCTCCCTCTGCCTGCCGCTCCCCCTGCTCGTGCTCTCTCTCTGACAAATAAATAAATAAAATCTTTAAAAGTTTTTTTTTTTTTTTAAAAGAAAAAACATTTTAAAAAGAGAAGAAGGTAAGAGGAGACTTCATGGGTCAAAGGGCAAAAGTTACAGAGGCCAGCTACTTGCCTCATCTCTCCTGGTAATGTAGCCCCCACCCCAGCCCACTGCCATATGGTGGATGATTAAGGCATTGGACTGGGGCAAGGGAACCAGCAAATAGACTGAGCAGTGCTGCCCTAAGGACAGTTCTTTCTCTTTGTCCATGTAATACAGGTATATGCATTGATTGAACATGTACTCTTTAAGACAGGTTTGGGTCTCACAATGCAGGTTCCCTCTGTGGTCTCTGGTTGTGATTGGGGGTGGGAGGTCTCCCCACTGGTAAAAAAGAAGAAAAAAAGAGATAAGAGCAATGAACGGAGAAAGAAGTTTTGAGAAAAAGAATCCATGTGCAATACCTCTAAGCATTGACAAATATAATTCCTATACAGGAGATTCATAGGTAAGTGGTTCTAGAGAGAAGTAAAAGTTGTCGGGACATGAAAATATTCATTCATCAACTGACCACATAGGCCTCAATCAAATATTCCTTCCACATTACTGGGTTCTGCTTCTTTGCTGGTCATTCCCTCTCACTGAATGAGGGGATGCAACAGTCAAAAATATCAAATATTCAAAAGATGAGGGTCTTCAAGAAGTCAATAATGAGAGTTTGGAGAATTGCTTTTATCATACTCAATGCCACTGGCAAATGAGGGCCTTACCATTATAGTTAGCTTGTAAAAACAATAAAATAAAATAACACAATAGAAGTATCAAAACATGATTTACAACTAAAATACTAAGATACAGGGCGCCTGGGTGGCTCAGTTGGTTAAGCGACTGCCTTCGGCTCAGGTCATGATCCTGGAGTCCCTGGATCGAGTCCCGCATCGGGCTCCCTGCTCGGCAGGGAGCCTGCTTCTCCCTCTGACCCTCCCCCCTCTCATGTGCTCTCTCTCTCATTCTCTCTGTCTCAAATAAATAAATAAAATCTTTAAAAAAAAAAAAAAAAAAAATACTAAGATACATTGTGCAGGGGCACCTGGGTGGCTCAGTCAGTTAAGTGTCTGCCTCTCGCTCACGGCATGATCCCAGGGTCCTGGGATCGAGCCCCACATCCCTGCTCAGCGGGGAGCCTGCTTCTCCCTTTCCTGCTCCCCCTGCCTGTGTGCTCTCTCTCTGTCTCTCCGTCAAATAAATTTTTAAAATCTTAAAAAAAAAAAAATACACTGTGACAGACTGTTTTTTGCTTCCTCCCCGCCTCCTTACCTGCTCCATCCATTCTATCCTTCTTCCTGGACATATGGGCTAGAGATACTTCCCAGCCTTCTCTATAGTTAAGTACGGCCATCTAAGTTAAAGCCAAAGGGATGTGCGCAGAAGTGATATGTGGGCCATCTTCAATTTAAACACAAGCTTCTCTCTCTCTCTCTCTCTCTGTCAAATAAAAAAATTAAAAAAAAAAAGCACCTAGGTGGCCCAGCTGGTTAAGCGTCTGCCTTCAGCTCAGGTCATGATCCCAGAGTCCTGGGATCAAGCCCTGCATCGGGCTCCTTGCTCAGTGGGGAGCCTGCTTCTCCCTCTCCCGCTCCCCTGCTTATGCTCTCTCTCTCTCTCTGTCAAATAAATTAAAAAAAAAAAAAAATCTTTAAACACAAGCTACTTTCCCTGGATTGGGGCATTTTCCACCTTCTTACCAGCCAGAAAGTGCACATAACAAACTCAACTTTCCCTATGCATTCAAGACATCATGCTGGTCCTTGAATGACTTCATGGAGCAGAGCTGCCCCACCAACCCAGACTCACTAACCTACTCTGTAAGGGAGAAATATACTTCTATTTTATTTTAGAAACTACATATAATGGTTTCTCTGTTACAGTGGCTTAACCTTTATTCCACCTAACAGGTATACCTTTGTAAAAACTGATAAATCTTTCTAACGCTTTTGCAGGGGGTGGAAAAAAAAGCCCTCCTTAGAACTGTGCTGACATATTCAAATGTAAAGTAAAGGCAGTCAAATTTTTTTACCATGCATTTTCATCAAATAAATTATCTCAAGGAAGCAACTAATATTTGACTCACACTTTGTTCTAAGAGCTAGCAATTATAATTTAAGTGGTGCCACACATGCTTTCACTTTATTTCTCAGGAAAAATTCTGAATCATAACAGTTTTTTTTTCTTTTACCACTTACTATGCTATGTAAGTGGATTCACATTAAGCGACAATATTCTGGCACTAATCCTCCTCCCCTGAGGCATTTGCTGATAACCAACAAATGTTTCTCTTTCTGCTTCTTGTGACTTCAGAGGGAAACAATAACCAGTGGAAACAAGCCATGAATAACAAGCCTCTCCAGCGGGTAGATGATTTCTAGCACCTTTTACTAGGAGAAAACATGAGAATTTTTTAAAAAGTAATTTGGAAGTTATATATAAAATACTCAAATACCAATATGTGTTCCTTAGCTATGGTATTCTAAACTGTTTTTAATACGAAGCAGTCATCTATATCAACATATTCTTTTCTTATTGAATTCAATGTTTTTACAGAGTGAGGAAGTTTCTTTAACAAAAAGTTTCAAGAACAAAAACAGAACGAGATTAAGGAGGACCCAATAGATTTTAAGAATCTTAGGAGACATCTTAGTCAGTTGAAATGTAAGAGATAGGGACACCTGGGTGGCTCAGTCCATTGAGCATCTGCCTTCAGCTCAGGCCATGATCCCAGGGTCCTGGGATAGAGCCTCACATCTGGTTCCTTGTTCGGTGGGGAGCCTGCTTCTCCCTCTCCCTCTGCCTGCCGCTCTCCCTGCTTGTGCTCTCACTCTCTCTCTCTTTCTGACATAAATAAATAAAATCTTTTTTTAAAAAAAAGAGAAAGAAATGTAAGAGATAACTGTGGCAATGGTGACGTGAAGGTTTGCTGGTAAGATTTATCTGATGATATTCGGATTTGATAATATTAAGATAGTGTTAAGGGTTTTAGAGTTTTTTGAAGTGTGATAATGGTATTGTGATTGTATTTTTAAGAGTTCTTATCTTTAAGAGATACATACTAAAAATTTTAGAGATAATTAATGTCTGTGATTTGCTTCATAATTGAAGGGGAATATAAGGGTATAGACAAAATAAAATTGTTCATGAGTTGATAACTATTGAAGCTGAGTGAGACATATGGAGTTCATTATACTATCCTATTTTTGTGTTTGAAATTTTCCACAATAAAACATTTCTAAAATATGCTTAAGGAAATAGCATGGTTTTCCATGTCCCTGTCATCCAACACTTTGCAACTGGTAAGAAAGAGAAGAGAAAAAGGTAAAAAGAGGAAAGGAAGGGAAGGAGGGAAAAAATAAGAACCAAAGCAGACAAACAGAAGTAGAAAAGGATGGGTGGGCTCTTCTTCCTCGAGGATGTTTTTGCCCCCTCTACCTAGCTCCCCACAAAAGCTCTTCCAATGATTCCTCGAGTCAGCAGAGCCTCATGATAATATAATGTGATACCATTTCTTCTCTGAGAAACCGGAAGATGTGGTCTCCAGCAGGCAAACATAAAACCAGAGTCCACACAACATTTGTCCTTGTTATAATTCCTCTCTCTTCTCTATTTCCTTTCCTTTTCCCTGTTCAAATTTCATGCAAGCAGAAGTTAGCTTTTCAAGTCTACAGTATGGTAAGAGGAGAATCCTGTACAGATTAATGAAGTACCAAGTACAGTGGGCAGTCAAGAGAGTCCACTCAAATTGCAGCCTTTTTATAAAAGAATCATTAGAAAGATCACAACAGTATCACAACTAAAACTACAAAGCACACTAAAGCAAGAAGGCAAATTTGATCAGAGAAGTATTTACCCTTGCTTCTAAGGCCTGTGGGGCTCAGTTAATGGAGAATGTCCAAAGATGAAATGCCAGGTATTATATACCTGATCTCTAAAAGGAAAAAAAATAAACTAATAAAAATGCTAATTTCAAAGAAAATATTTTCATACATCACTTGTAACAAATAAAAATTATAAACTACATTCAAAAAGTATCATGAATATAAGCCATGTACTAATTATTGTTTGGAAAATGTCCAATGACCTTTTGCAGATGTCCCATCTCTAATGAAGCAAATTGATAATATACTTTCCTGTTCTTTGCTCTACCCAACATTGTCATGATCTGGCCCATTTATGATATGGTAATGCTGTTGTTTTAGAAACAGATGCAAATTTACTGGCACTCCTCCCATTGAGAGTCAGGATCTACATCTCCTCCCCCTGAATCTGAGTGGGCTTTTGACTCCTTTGACTAATATAGGACAGCAGAAAGGATAAAATATGATCTCTGAGGCTGAGCCAGAAAAGGCCAAGTACCTCCTGTCTGGCTCTTTTGGACTTCTTACTCTGGACAGTTCGCCTTGGAACCTAGCTAAGGTTCCAAGCCCCCTCCAGGGGGTCCTGCCACGTGGAGAAGCCACATATGGGTGTTCTAGTGCAGAACTCCCACTGAGCCCAGGCTTCAAATCATCCTAGCCCAGGAGCCAGACAAATGAGTGACAGAACTCTCAGATGATTCCAGCCCCAAGTTGTCTGAGTCATTCCCGGCTTATCAAGTTTTCCAAGAAAAGAGATATTATGGAGTAGACACAAGACATTCCCACTGCAACGTCCAATTCTTAACCTACAGAATCCACCCATGTGATAAAATGGTTGTCGCGTGTCTGTACATTTCAGGTGGTTTGTTACATAGCAACAAATAACTGGGACATATAATATACTATATCATTCTTGACCACCTCATTCTCTCTCATTTCTTTAAAAAAAGAAAAACTTTTTTAAGATTTTATTTATTTATTTGACAGAGAGAAACACAGTGAGAGAGGCAACACAAGCAGGGGGAGTGGGAGAGGGAGAAGCAGGCTTCCCGTGGAGCGGGGAGCCCGATAGGGGGCTGGATCCCAGGACCCTAGGATTATGACCTGAGCCAAAGGCAGACACTTAACGACTGAGCCACCCAGGCGCCGCTCTCATTTCATTCATCTCCAATCTGTCAACCTTCTTCCTTCCCTTAAACGTTTCCTCTTCTTCACTCATCCATCTTTTCACCATTTTCAGTTCACGAACTGATTGTCTTGTGGGGTTTTTTTCAAAGATTTTATTTATCTATTTGAGAGAGAGTGTGTATGTGTATAAGCAGGGGGAAGCAGAGGGGCAGAGAGAGAGAGAGAAGCAGACACCCTGCTGAGCAGGGAGCCCCATGCAGGGCTCAATCCTAGGACCCTGGGATCATGACCTAAGCCAAAGGCAGACACTTAACCAACTAAGCCACCCAGGCGCCCCAACAGGTCATGAGCTAAGCTGCCCACAGGAACAGTTTCAGACATTCATGTGACCAACCATGCATTCTGACATTTATTGCACAGCCATAATGTATGAGGAACTATGCATTACGAAAATGAACAAGACTGATCTTTGTTCTAGGGAGGCATAGGAACAAGTGACTTAAAAACGAAGAGCCACAATATAGTCTATTAAAGGCTATAAAAGTGGTATGGGCAAAGTGTTTTAGAACACTAATAGTCCCCAGAAATCGCTACTATGTGATGACTAAAGAGGAAACAATTACCTCTCTTCAAAGTATTGTGGACCGCTTCAATGAAGAAATGGCATATGAACAGAATTTTGACAGTTGGCTAGAGATACATCAATACATGAATAAAAGTAGATATTAATGTTCAGCCTTTATATGACTTCCACTATAAAGCATATGAAAATTCTTTTTTTTTAAAGATTTTATTTATTTATTTGACAGAGAGAGACACAGCGAGAGGGAACACAAGCAGGGGGAGTGGGAGAGGGAGAAGCAGGCTTCCCGCAGAGCAGGGAGCCTGATGCGGGGCTCGATCCCAGGACCCCGGGATCATGACCTGAGCCGAAGGCAGATGCTTAACGACTGAGCCACCCAGGCGCCCCTCAGAAAACTTTTTTAAAAATTAAAAATGGCATGTGTTCACTGTGTCATTTTCAAGTTTTATAGTGGCTCTCCACCATGAGTTTTAATTTTGAATATTTTGTTGTAGAAAAGAATTTAAACAGAAAATAGCCTTAGTTGTGGAAGAATGATTTTTTTTCTGAGTATAGTTAGAACACAATGTTACATTAATTTTAGGTGTACAACATAGTGATTTCACAAGTCTATACATTATGCTACACAAGAACAGCTAACATCTGTCACCACACTCCACTATTCCAATATCATTGACTATATTCTTACACTATGCCTTTTATTCCTGTGACTTATTCACTCCATAAGTAGAAGCCTATATCTCCCACTCCCCTTCACCCATTTTGCCCAACCTCCCATTTCTCTCCCCTCTGGCAACCATCAGTTTGTTCTCTGTATTTGTAGGTCTGATTCACCTTTGCTTGTTTATTCATTTTTTTAAGATTTTATTTTATTTTTTTAAGTAATCTCTACACCCAATACGGGGCTCAAACTCACAACCCCAAGATCAAGAGTCACGTGCTGCACCACTTTCTACTACATTCTCCAGAACAAACAAATTACTTCTCACTCATAAACATCCCCAACCCTACAAAGATTTTCAAGCAAAATACTTCATTTAGGGTGATACCTGAGCATTAAATCTCAATATCATGTTTTGCCAACAGAGGATCATATATTTCAGTGAGCCTGGAAATTCCATTATTTGGGAAATCATCTTCTATTAAGAAAAAATTGATGCCCAATTTTTTTTCCAGTGCTATATGAAGTTCTGAAAATCAAATTTACTTAAATAAGCAGTACAGATATTTAGAGAGCCCCACAAAACAATTAGTTAACATATATGTATATATATGTGTATACATGTGTTACATATATATATGTCATTTGTTTCACAGAAATTTCTCAAAAACATATTTCCAAGTTGTTGTTGTTTTTTTCCTCCAAATACTCTTACACAAATCAAGTACAAGAAAATACAATACTTGGCATGATCTAGCATCCAGTACACTGCATGAAACATAGCACGTATTCAGGACTTAATGATTTCACTTTATTTACGCCTTGATGGTTTTTACTTCAGAAGCCAAACCTCAAAGGTAACGGAAGGATCTACTTCAGACCCTTCACTATTTTTAGTTGCTCTTATTGTCACTGGACAGACTTGAAAGAAAAACCTCATATCAAAAGTATATCCATCTGGTTTTTAAATCAAGAGGATCTGGGGCGTCTGGGTGGCTCAGTCGGTTAAGCATCTGCCTTAGGCTTAGGTCATGATCCTGGGGTCCTGGGATGAAGCCCTGCATGGGGCTTCCTGCTCAGCAGGGAGTCTGCTTCTCCCTCTGCCCCTCCCCCGCTTGTGCTCTCGCACACGCTCTCTCTTCTCTCACTCTCTCAAATAAATAAATAATCTCTTAAAAAAATCAGCGGGATCTTAGAATCACAAATTATCAAACAATCAACAGGATCCTTTTTCACTCTGAGATGTTTCTGAGAATTAATTCTGCCCCATGCAAGAGGTTCTTTTTTTTGATGGGGCTGACAGCTTAGAGCTTGCACATCACAGAGGCCCAGGCCAGAGCCTCCTACATCTCTCCTGTGTTAAGTGACAGTGTGTCCACCAAGCTCTCCTGCTCTCATCTCTTTTTTTTTTTTTTTAAAGATTTTATTTATTTGACACAGAGAGAGAGACATAGCAAGAGAGGGAACACAAGCAGGGGGAGTGGGAGAGGGAGAAGCAGGCTTCCCGCTGAGCAGGGAGCCCGATGCGGGGCTCGATCCCAGGATCCTGGGATCATGACCCGAGCTGAAGACAGACGCTTAACGACTGAGCCACCCAGGCGCCCCCTGCTCTCATCTCTTTAATGTGACAGGTCTTTGTCCATCCCTACCGTGAATCCCCTGTAAAATATAAGAGTGAGCCTCATGGTATAGAGGAATTTTCTCTGCCCTGAACTGAAAATGCAACTGAGAGCAACCTCACAAACTGTGAGGCCCCTGTGATGTCATCTATAAGATTAATGCACTGAAGCTGATATCTCTAACATAGTCAGTAGCCCTAAAATTGTAGTAGCTTGACATCCCAGAAACTCACCTGTTCCCCATATTACTACTGTCTGAAAAACAGAAAATTCAGCCATTTAGAAGGCAGGTCCGTACCATCTAATATATTAAACTACGAAAATTTTAATTTGTCTCCTAAGAGAGCTGGAAAAGACATAAACAATGGTTCTGTCAACATTACCCTAAAGATTTCTTTCCTTTCTTTTTTAAGATTTTATTTATTTGAGAGAGAGAGCAAGAAAGAAAGCAGGAGCAGGGGGAAAGGCAGAAGGAGAGGGAGAAGCAGACTCCCCGCCGACGCAGGGCTCAATCCCAGGATCATGACCCAAGCCAAAGGCAGACACCCAACTGACCTAGCTACCCAGGCGCCCCTAAAGATTTCTTTCCCTATGTCACCCTCCATGATCTTACTTTCCCAGTTACTTACACTGGAACTCCTGGCTAGGCAGCATGATTTAGTGGAAAGAACCTGAACTTTACAGCCTGGCTGACCCGGCTCTAAGTCATAGCTTTGCCATTTACTAGCTGTTTAACTTTATGCAAGTTACTTAACTCTTCTGAGACTATTTCCTTATCTGTAAAATGAGGACAATGGTACCAACCTTGAAGGCGTACCATGAGGCGTAAATTAGAAAATGTACATAAAGTTTCCTACACATTGCAGACACTCAGGAAAGAAGCTGGCCCAGTTTGTTGTTGCTTTACCTTTGCTCTGAACTGATACACATTTACACATTCAACAACCGTTAACTAAGAATCTGCCAAGTGCCAGATATGTCCTCAGGCTCTGGGACACAGAATAAAGCATGACACACACCAGTAAGGTGCCCACAGCCTAGGAGAAGGGACAGATATGACAAAGCTAACAACTTCATCACCACGTAGTAAATGCTATAGCAGAGATGGATAAAGCTTCAAATCCATCTGGAGATGGGAGATGGCAAGATCATCAGACAAGATGATGTCTGAGTTGGGCTAAAAAGGCTGAGGGAGCTGTCACCCGTGGAAGATGGTGATGCAAGGGTACATCACAGACCAACGGCTTAGCGTCACGAAATGCAAGGTGAGTTTAGAGGCAAACAGTAAAAACAGCTTCTATTAATTGAAGTATACCCTATTTCAATAATCCTTCCTCTTTCCCACACCCACCCAAATACACACACATACTCTCAAAGGACAGAATGCTATTTTCACTATTAAAAAGAAATAAAACACCAAAATTATTCATTTCCAACCTTGTGTTTATTTGTTCATTCATTTTTCAATGTTTCTTTATAATCTACTTGGTATCAGGCCCTGTGCCAGGGATGCAAGAGTACAACGGAAAACACAGGCCCTGCCTTCATGGAGCTATACTCCAGAGAGGTTTGGACCTGATGCCTTAAAGAGCCTTCCCCTCTTTACTCTCACACAGAGGACAGGGGATGTATTGAATCCAGGTCACCTGATTACAGAAAATGAGGGCCGGGCACTCTAATAATTAGAGATCACTGGCTCCAAACCTCTCAATTGGGAAAAACTAAAGTCCAGAAAAGGTGACTTGACAAATATTACCCCCTTCCCTTTGTTCATTAATACTATTATCAATATCTTACTTTTTAAAAATTAACTGCTCACCATAGCTATTTTTTTGAGACCTCTGGGTTAAAATTATGTTTTTTCTCCCAAATCTCACTCAAAAGGTAAGGTTTCTCACACACACACACACACACACACACACACACAATCCTTTAACTTTTAAAACTACATCCCACTCAGTATTTAATTTTACTAAATGAGTTAATAAACATAAAGCACTCAGAACAGTACCTGGCACATAAGGCACATTTGCTTTCAGCCTTATCATTTTAATTTCCATAGTGTCACTACTAATCACTAAGAAATTAAAATGTGAAGGAGTATATGGTACCTTGGCAGGTACCATTTTATAAATGAACAGATAAAAGCAAAGAGAATGTAACTGAAATAATAATAGTAACACCTTTGAGACTAGAAAGCTAGTATCCTTACTCCCAGACTTCTGGAATAAAAGTCTGGCTACATTAAATAGCTGAAGAGTTACACTAAAAACATTTATTTTTATTGATACATAACTGTACCTTGTATACATCCAAAGAGAAACTGAAACATCCTACAATAAAAATACATGAACAAAATTTAACCAAGAAAGTGCAAGACTTGTGCATTGAAAAACTACAAAACATTGTTGAAAGAAATTAAAGAAGACCCAAATAAATGAAAAGATATCCACATTCATGGACTGAAAGATTTAATATTGCTAAAATGGCAATCTTTTCCAAATGGATCTACAAATTCAGTGCAATCTCTATCAAAATTCCAACTGCCTTCTTTTTGCCAAAATGGACAAGCTGATCCCAAAACTCGTACAATAATGCTGATCACCAAATCAATCTTTAAAAAAAAAGAACAAAACCCGAGGATCCACACTCCCAATTTCAAAACTTACTACACTATTACAGTAATTCAAACAGCATGACACTACATAAGGATAGATGTATAGCTGTAAATAGAGAATTGAGAGTCCAGAAATAAATCTATGCATCTATGCTCAGCTGATTTTTGACAAGGGTGCCAAGACCATTCAATGAGGAAAGAAGAGTCTTTTCAACAAATGGTGTTGGGACAATGGGATATGAATGACTTTGGTACCCTACTTCACACCATACACAAAAATGATCTCAAAATGGATCAAAGACTTAATGTAAGAACTGAAATTACAAAACTCCTAGAAGGAAACATAGCTGTAAATTTTCATGACCTTAGATTAGGGAATGGTTTCTTAAACATGACATCAAGAGCGTAAGCAACAAAAGAAAAATAGTTAAATTGGACCTCATAAACCTAAAAACCTTTGCATGTCAAAGGACACAATCAAAGAAGTGAAAGACAACCCACAGAATGGGAGCAAATACTTACAAATGATATATCCGACAGGAGTCTAATATCCAGAATGCATAAAGAACATTTACAACTGAACAACAACAACAAATTTTTAAATGGGAAAGAGCTTAAATAGACATTTCTTCAAAGAAGATGTACAAATGGCCAATAAACACATGAAAAGATGCCCAACATCATTAGTCATTAGGGAAATGTAAATCAAAACCACATGTGATATTACTTCACACACACTAGAATGGCTATAATTTTTTTAAAGAGAAAATAAGAAGTACTGGCAAGAATGTGGAGAAATCGTAACCCTCATGCATTGGTGGAAATGTAAAACAGTATAGCCACTGTGAAAAATAGTTTGGCAGTTACCCAAAAGTTAACGTAAAACCCAGCATTTCCACTCCTAAGTATATACGCAAGAGAACTGAAAACCTATTTTCACACAAAAACTCACACGTGAATGCTCATAGTGGTATTACTCATAATAGCCAAAAAGTGGAAACAACCCAAATGTCCATCAACTGATGAATGGATATATATATATCCACACAGTAGAATGTTATTCCACCATAAAAAGGAATGAGGTAGGGGCACCTGGGTGGCTCAGTTGTTAAGCGTCTGCCTTCGGCTCAGGTCATGATCCCGGGGTCCTAGGATTGAGCCCTGCATTGGGCTCCCTGCTCAGTGGGAGGCCTGCTTCTCCCTCCCTCACTCCCCCTGCTTGTGTTCCCCTTCTTGCTGTGTCTCTCTCTGTCAAGTAAATAAATAAAATCTTAAAAAAATAAAAAAAAGGGCGCCTGGGTGGCTCAGATGGTTAAGCGTCTGCCTTCGGCTCAGGTCATGATCTCAGGGTCCTGGGATCGAGTCCCGCATCGGGCTCCCTGCTCCTTGGGAGCCTGCTTCTCCCTCTGCCCCCCCCCCCGTCTCTCATGAAAGAATAAATAAAATCTTTAAAAAAAAAAAAAAAAAAAGGAATGAGGTACTGATACATGGTACACTGTGGATGAACTTTGAAAACATTATGCTAAATAAAAGAATCCAGATCAAAAGGCAACACATAGTGTTAATTCCATATCTATGAAATATCCAGAATAGGCAAATCCATACAGACACAAAGTACATGACTGTTTGGACAGATTGAGGGGAGAATTGGGTGTATAGGGTTTCTTTCTGGAGTGACAGAAACCTTCTGGAATTAGTGGTGATGGTTCCACAACATTGTAAATATACGAAAAGCCACTGTGTTATACTCTTTAAAGGTGGTTTAAATAGTGAATTTTATTCTCAATAAAAGAAGTTTAAGAAAAAATACACATACAACATGTCAACAATATACAGATAAGAATTAAAAGCAAAAGGAGAAATCAGAAACCAAAAGGCAGGAAAACACCAGAGTGGAAGCAAAGCTTATATGGGAGTTGATTCTCACATAAGCATGTACGACAAAAACTGAATATAGTCTGAATTAGCCTAGACTATTCCCCAGAAGATAGCCACACTGTCCCTGGAGAAGTCCAACAGCATCAGCAGAAATGTCTACTAGCACTGGAAGTTATATCAGTTGGCTTTTGAGGAGAACAACAACAACAACAACCCAAAAACTCCACTCCATGGTTAGTAGCACAAAAACAATAAAAATGTATCATTTCCCATGAATCTGTAGGTTGGGTGGGCAATTCTAACTTAGATGTCTATGATGGTCTCACTCCCATTTCTGGCACTTGCAGGCTATCAACCGGGGCACTTCAGTTCCCATCCACGTGGCTTTTCAAAAGGACAGTTTGGGTTTATTCGTACAGGTCTCAGGATTCCATGAGCAGGAAGAGAGAGCAAGCCCCAGTACACAACACGTTTCATGTCTCTGAGTGCTTTGCCTTTGCTATTGTCTCATTGGCCAAAGCAAGTCACATGGCCAAGCCCAGAATCAGGATTAGAAGTGACTACTCAAGATGGAGTAGATATGGGGAGGGGAATTATGGAGGCCTTTTTGCAAACAATCTAGCACAGAGAAAAAGAGATTTGGGGTTTTTCGGTTTAGCATTAGATAAATTAGTTGGCTTGAACTTGGGGAAAGTTTGTGTGAAAAAGTACTTATCTCTAATTACTGAAATCACATTCAGCACTGTGAGATGCTCATAGAAAAACCTTTGCTAACTAAGACAGGAGAGAGAAGTAAGTGCACACTTCTTCCAATGCTCACTGATTAGAACAGAATCATCCACCCTCTTTACATTGTTTCTCTTCTCTCTTTTCTTTGTTGACCCACACAAGGTTGAATTCTCCAAAGTCAAATGCACATATGCTACAATTCTACTATACATTGATAACTGGAACTCTGAGACATTTATTGCAATTGTGCATTAAATTTGGAGCGTCTCAAAATCTAGGAAACAAAATAAATTCTCATAGAATAGTAATTTTTTGGTAAGAGATACACCAATTTACCAAAAGAAAAACTTTTCCTGTGATTAAATTCTAAAGAGACACTAGTGGGCGCCTGGGTGGCTCAGTTGGTTAAGTGACTGCCTTCGGCTCAGGTCATGATCCTGGAGTCCCGCGATCGAGTCCCACATCAGGCTCCCTGCTCAGCAGGGAGTCTGCTTCTCCCTCTGACCCTCCTCCCTCTCATGCTCTCTGTCTCTCATTGTCTCTCTCGCAAATAAATAAAATCTTAAAAATAAATAAATAAAGAGACATTAGTTTATGGGATTGTAAGTTTACATAATACATCTTCAATAGAAGTTTGGGAAGAAATGATAATATCAATCCTCACCTGGCTATTTCTAATATTAACACTTGATAATAGCTTAGTAAGTAAATCCTTGTAAAAGCATTTCTTTGTGGGCTAGCGAGGTTATGTCCTTGTTAACTCAGGAAATAGGAATAAAGTGGGCGCCTGGGTGGCTCAGTTGGTTGGGCGACTGCCTTTGGCTCGGGTCATGATCCTGGGGTCCCGGGATCAAGTCCCGCGTCGGGCTCCCTGCTCGGCGGGGGGTCTGCTTCTCCCTCTGACCCTCTCCCCTCTCATGCTCTATCTCATTCTGTCTCTCAAATAAATAAATAAAATCTTAAAAAAAAAAAAAAGGAAATAGGAATAAAGTATAGAAATAGGTAAATACGATCCTTGGTCTGTATCTGTTAAATATTATCTTAAGCTCACTTTTGGCAAAAATTGAATGAAATTCAGTTTAATATTTATTCTCCAATATGTGACAGAAATTTTAATACTATGTCAAGAATAGACAGAAATAGTATATTTGTTGTAAAATGTTTTTAAAGACTAATACATATCTTGCCAAGTATTTTTAGATGTACCCTCCTGAATAATCCACTATAATAGAAAACACCAACAGTTCCAAAGATCTGTAGCTTCACACAAGAAGCATTTACATTTTGAGATTCCAGCTATATCTGATTTAAGCCCTGCTTCTTGACTCCATGATATTTCTGTGAACACTGAGCTGACATTCGTCAGATTGCTATATATAAGAATTATTAAGACCCTGGCAGGTGTCCTTTTCAGTATTATTTCTGCTAAGTCAGAAAGCTCTAAAAGGCAGAGTGGTGACAGATGTGGTTCTCAGTTCACAATATGAATTGCACAAGTAGATACTAATATTTTAAATGAGTGAAATAGCAAAGCAGACTTGAAGCATTTGAACAAAAATCTTCCAAAGCTGTCAAAACACTCGAAGACAGGGTACTGCATTTTTTCACACCACCATCCTCACCCACTACACACAGACCACATACCCCAGGAGCATTGATGAAAATAGTTGCTTAAATACCACCAAATGTATACTTGAACTTACACAAAATACATTTTAAACTACCATTTATTTAATAAATTTGCTTTACATTACACTTTAAAATTGAGCTTACACTGGCTTAAAAAAAAAACATAGAAAGCAAAATTCCTATTACTCAGCTAGAATTCCAGAATGCATGCCTTGTCTAGGATCTACTGAATGGCATTAGCCAATCACCGTAAAGTCTTCTAGTTTATGC
Organism: Phoca vitulina; assembly: GCF_004348235.1. NCBI lineage: Eukaryota > Metazoa > Chordata > Mammalia > Carnivora > Phocidae > Phoca > Phoca vitulina. Next base: position 35,062,863 of record NW_022589706.1, read on the forward strand.
ATAAATGGTAATACCTATATTGCTGGGTGTAATTGGTTCCTATACTAGCATTACTGGACAAGGAAGTAGCACATTAATTGACATTCCTTTCTGAGCTCTGCCAGGGACCTGCCTAACTTGCTACCCATCTCAAAATCTAAGAAACTGAATTGATCAGCTTCACTAGCATTAAAAGAAACACTGAGCACCACCTACAGAGTCAGAATTCCAAAGAGGTCTCTCCTTCACAATGGCACCTGAGTTAGCCTAATACAGAAGCATTCAGTCTGCCTGGTGTGACAACAGAACTCATACTTCCCTACCCTGGCTGATGGCTGGAACTTTTCCAATAGCGGATATACCCTTCATTCCAAAATTAGAAATAAAATATAGAACTCAAATACCCCTTGAAGAAGGTAACACACTGACTAAAGTTTAATTCTCAAGTCCAGCCTCTCTTGCCATCTCGAACATTTCTGGGCTGCAGTTACCCCCTCTCTACTGGGAATGTGATCCCCTCTGTGGGTCAGCGATCCCCTTTGGCACAGTGGCATCACTTATGTTCCCAAACCTAAACCATTCCTTGACCCACATTCACCTCCAACAACCACATCACTTCTGAGTCCCTTTACAGAAGAAATTCTTGAAAGACAGGATGAGGGTTGCTCTCACCTCATGTGCTTTCCTCAACCACTCCCGTCGGGCTTCTGTCTCCATCATTCCACCAAGACTGCATTTGTCAAGGTCACCAAGGACCTCCTTGTTGCCAAAGCCAGCGGTCACCTCTCACTTCTTATCTTACCCCCAGCAGTGTTCAACACAGCTGACCATTCTCTCTTTGAAATGCTTAGTTTCTCTTGGTTCTTTATGACACCAAAGTTTCCTGGACTTTTTTTCCAGTCTTAGAGGATGCACCTTCTCAGTCTCCTTTGCTGGCTCCTATTTTTCTGTTTTACTTCTAAACACTGGTGTGTACCAGAGCTTGCTTTGCTTCTTCATCCATACATTCTCCTCAGGAATGGCCTCATCCAGTTGCATAGCTTGAAAGGCCATCTGCATGTTGCTAACTCCAGAATCTACATCTTTAAGTCTGTCCCCAGGAACCTCAGATTTATTTATCCAGTTGCAAACCTGACGTCTTCATTTGAATATCTAATAGGTATCTCAAACATAACATGTCTAAAACAGAACTCTAGATACTCCCCTATAACTTGCTCTTTACCTAGTCTTTGCCATCTAAGAAAATGGCTTTACTATCTCCCCAGCTGCTCAGCCAAAAATCTAAGAGTTATCTTTGAATCATTCCTCTGTCTCATACCTCAAAATTAATTCATGACCATGTTCTTTGGACTGTACCTCCAAAATATCCTAAATCTGAATATTCATGTCTTTACTTTTCTCTCATTAGTGCAATCTGTTGCACTAATGGCCCTGATTTTTTATACTTCTCTGTACCTTTTCACACCTCTCTGTATCCCTTTGGCAATGTCCTCCCACACTAACTGTGGGTGTACCAGGAAACTTGCCTTGACCAATGGGACAATAGCAAACTTGACGGGACGATAGCAAACTTGGCACAAGCTGAGGTGTTAAAATCTGCTTGCTTATTTCTACTCCCTTGTGCTTCTTTGCAATCACTATGAGATTATGACAGGGCCAGCCTGAGAATAAGCCCAGGCTAGCCTACTAGAGGGACATAATATAAACACAGAGGAGAGCAGAGTTGTCCCAGCCATCTCTACTGAGGCCATCCCAGAGAGTCAGCAGTCAGCTAGCCCTTCCAAACACATCAGACAACCAAGGCAATATTGCAGAGCTGCCTAGTTGTCCCACAGCTGATCACAGATCAGCTGAGCCTGACCCACATCAGAAGAACTACCCAGCTATCCTATCACCTCATGAGCAAAAATAAATCCTTATTCCTGTATGCCACTGAGTTTATGGGATGTTTGTTACAGGGCATTACTGTGGCAATAACTGATATAGACACCACCATCCCTTGTCAAGACTATTGCAATATCCTCCTAATAGATCCGCTACTTCCTGAGGCATCTGGGGGGTGCAGTCAGTAAGGTGCCCAACTCTTGGTTTCGGCTCAGGTCATGATCTCAGGGTTGTAAGATTGAGTCCTACATCAAGCCCCGTGTCAGGCTCCATGCTCAGCACAGAGCCTGCTTCAGATTCTCTCTCCCCCTCCTTCTGTCCCTCCCACTCGTGCTTTCTCTCTCTGAGTAAATAAATCTTTTTAAAAAATGGATCCACTAGGGGCGCCTGGGTGGCTCAGTCGTTAACTGTCTGCCTTCGGCTCAGGTCATGGTCCCAGGGTCCTGGGATCGAGCCCTGCATCGGGCTCCCTGCTCCGCGGGAAGCCTGCTTCTCCCTCTCCCACTCCCCCTGCTTGTGTTCCCTCTCTCGCTATGTCTCTCTCTGTCAAATAAATAAAATCTTTTAAAAAATTAAAAATAAAAATAAATAAAAATAAAAATGGATCCACTACTTCCTTCCATATCTTCTTATAATCCTTTCCCCATTTATCAATCAACACAAACTTTTAAAAAAATTAAATTAAGAAATAAAAACATAAATCAGTTCATGTCCTCAGCCCTACTTAAATCCTCCAATAGCTTCCCCACCCTTAAACTAAAACTCCATCTCCTTAACCTAGCATACCACCTACTTGTCCAGCTGCATCTGGTACCACTCTCCCCCGACCCACTAAACCATATAAGCCTTCTTCCTGTTCTTCAAACACGGCAAATTCCTGGCATGGTGGAGTCTTTGCACATCACGTTCCCTCTACCTAGAAAGTCATGCCACTTGCTCTCTGTTGCTCTCTCCCTAGTCAACAACTTCTCGTAACTCCAGTATCAGCTTAAATGTCACTTTTTGCAAAAAGGCCTTCCCTTGACAACCCAATCTAAAATAGATAACCAGTCACTCTCAGGTCTCTATTTTAATGATTTCAATGATACTGATCATGTCAGCTGTACTCAAATGAATGAGTGAGTGAATAAACAAATAAAACTTATCACTATATGACATTTTTCTTGATTTTTTAAAATTGTATGCTCTCCCCACTGATTATAAGTTCCACACAAGCAGGAACCTAGTCTGTATATTCATCACTGGATCCTCAGCATGTAAAATAGTTCCTTCACATAGCAGGTACTCATTAAATATATGATGAATGCTACCTGACTTACGGAATAAATGAACCATCAGATCCTTTCTGAGATCAGGTTTTTATAAAGGACAAGGAACTGGGTAAGTTGAAATGGCAATGGAGAAAAGACAGGCGGATTCTGACAGGGAAGTCTAGAAGCAGAGAAAATATTTCACCTAATATAAAATGAAGTTAAGAGTTTGGACTCTGAAAACAGCCTAGTATGGAAGTTTGGCTCTGCTCCTTCTTAGCTATGTGAACATGGACACACTACTCACCTCTCTGAGCCTGTGTCCACATCTATTAAATGGGGTCATAATTGCCACTTCGTTGAGTTGATATAAAAATTAAATAAGAAAATATATATCTGAAGTGCTTAGCATGGTACATGGATCATGGCAATTGCTCAATATTAGTGATAAAAATGGTGGTGGTAGTGGTGGTGATACCTAAGTCAGTTCTACCATTATTGATTAGCTTGGCATAATCCATAGCATCTCATTTAACCTGTTCAGTCTATCGAATTTTTTTCTTTCAATTTTCAGCCCTGTCAAATTGTCCCTTTTCACCAAGATTGGAATGAGCATAGAACTTAGAGCCAGAAGAGCTGGGTTCTGGCTCTGGTTCTGCCACTTACTAGCTGGGTGACTTTGGGGAAGTCACCAACTTCCCAGACCTGAAAGTTACTTTGTCATCAGCTCTGTCCATGCCCAAGACAGGACGTGCAGGAAACATTCTGAGAAGAGGCGAAGGAACTGGTGTAATACAGAGACGTGGAGACAGAGAGACAAGCAGGCAGCCAATCACTCCAGTCCATTCCAGAGCACAAACAGGAATACCTAAACACCTTAACTCCAGGCTTCCCAAATTGTATTTCTCAGAATACTAGGACCTATCAGATTATACCAGACCCTAACCTCATAACAGCAGGGACATTGGTTCATTTTATTCTCTACCACAGGACCAGTGGCAGTGCCCAAAGCCTACTATCATATGGCCAACAGACTTATGAAAAGGAGCTCAACATCACTAATCATCAGGGAAATGTAAATCAAAACCACAGTGAAATATCACCTCACACCTGTCAGAATGGCTAAAATCAGAAAGACAAGAAATAACAAGTGTTACTGAGAATGTGGAGAAAAGGGAACCCTCTTGCACTGTTGGTGGGAATGTAAATTGGTGCAGCTATTGTGGAAAACAGTATGGAAGTCCCTCAAAAAATTAAAAATAGAAATACCATACCATCCAGTAATTCCACTACTAGGTATTTACCCAAAGAAAGCAAGAACACTAATTCAAAAATATATATGCACCCCTATGTTTAATGCAGTATTATTTACAATAGATAAGACATGGAAGCAACCTGGCTCAGTCGGTTAAGCAACTGACTCTTGATTTCGGCTCAGGTCATGATCTCAGGGTGGTGAGACCGAGCCCCATGTCAGGCTCCGTGCTAGGCATGGAGCCTGCTTAAGATTCTCTCTCTCCCTCTCCCTCTGCCCCTCCCTGCTCCTCTCTCTAAACAAAACAAAACAAAAAACAGAAAAAAAAGATATGGAAGCAACCTAAGTATCCACTGACAGATGAATGGATAAAGATACAGTGTGTATGTGTGTGTGTGTGTGTGTATATATATATATATATATCTCAATGGAATATTATTCATCCATAAAAAAAATGAAATCTTGCCATTTGTGACAACATGGGTGGACCTAGAGGGTATTATGCTAAGTAAGATAAGTCAGACAGAAAAAGACAAATACCATATGATTTCACTTATATGTAAAATCGAAAAATAAATAAAACAAATGAACAAACAAAAAAAGGAGAAACAGACCCATAAATACAGAGAACAAACTGGTGGTTGCCAGAGGGGAGGGAGGTTGGGAGGATGGACAAAATGGGTGAAGAAGAGTGGGAGGTACAGTCTCCCAGGTATAGAATGAGTAAGTCATGGGAATGAATGGTACAGCATAGGGAACATAGTCAATGGTGTTGGAATAGTGTTGTATGCGGACACAGAGTTGTCAAAACATTAGGTTGTACAACTGAAACTAACATGACATTGTGTGTCAACTATAATTTTAAAAATGCATGTATTTAAACCAAATCAAAACAAAACATACTATCATAAGATGTGCTTACCACAGGCTTGTTGAATGAATGAACAAATGTATTTGGGCCAAGCTGCATTGCACAATGTCAAACTGGTTTCTTATGTGCGTTCCTCACAGCCTTTTCTACATGAACAGGCTCTGTGAATCATAGAGAATGCTGCCTTTCCCAGCCTTATTTGATCACAGAACTCACTCTACATCCCTTAAGCCTTATTAACATCTCCCAGAGTTGTAGTATTCTATAAAACAGTTTGAGAAACATGTTATGCTTAGATAATTTCAGTCATTTTCACCATCATAAAAGATACAAGTTCTCTTACTCTTTACACATAACATAATAAAAGGCCAACTAATTTGACTCATATCTGGTCTGAGCTGTTTCCTCCGCCTTCAAATCTCGCAACACCACGCAGGGCCTCCACACTCCTGTCCCCTACACAGCAGATGTCTTGCCCAGTTTCTCTGCCCTGTTCCCTGTCTCCTTATAACCAGTCTGCTCTGCAAATCCTTCCACTTTTCTCTTCCACTATCCCTTCTCTCTACACCCCTAGTCTTCTTATGAACTTTCTTAAACTGCTTTAACTACTCCTCTTCCCATTTTCCAATCAGCCCAATGTCTCAATCTTGTAATTTACAGATCATTCCACCTCTGCAACTTTTCAAAGTACTTCTTCTCCCTTTTATAATAAAGGCTGTTCCTTCTCTTGCATTCTCTACATTGGACTGTCCTTAGGGCCATTCCTTAATCTTAAGTAAACATAATCATGTCAGATCCAATCTGGTTTCCCCCTTCCCTTCCTGCCATTTATATCCAAGTGTTCGAGAAAGCAAACACACTAGGCCTTTTCATATCTCCACACCTTTACTTGAGTTGTTCTCTCTGCCTAGACGAGCACCTGCTGAAATGCTACTCATTTTTTAAGGTCCTGATCACGAGGAATCTCTTTCATAAAGTCTCCCTCATTTTCCACTCCTGCCACAATTAACTACTCCCTCGAACCAGCCCAAAGGCAACTGGATAACTCATCGCAGACATCTCAAGTTAGTTGTGTATATGAATGAAGAGATGGCAGAGTTTGAAGAAAAGACCGTGAACCAAGTGAGTGTATCAAGGGGAATGACCAAGAGGTTGGTGGCAAAAGGGGAGACCACGAGGGTATCTGCATGGAGGGCTTTACCTCTAAGAGAGAAATCAGCAAAGGGAAGCCAGAAGGCTATAGCAGAGAGAGCTACAGAGAAGGGAGTGCTCCTATCATGTGAGGAGGCTGGGGTGTGGGAGCATTGATTCACAATGGAACAATGCCCTCGGAGGACCGTAGGAAAGATTGGGAAGGAAACCAGCAGAAGAATGGAAGTTCAGAATCACAAGGGAGTTGAGAGTATTTAGGAGAGAGCTGATCAGAAAGGCTAGGAGCCAAGGAAACTGGGGACAAGAGGCAAAGGCTAGGCCTGAGCTGGCTGAGGTCCCAGACAGTGTCAGAGGCCAGATGAGTTAAGCATTCAACAGTCTTTGATCAGCATTCAAATGTAGGTTGATGAGTAATTTTGTAATGTCTACGAAGAACAGATTTCTCCAATGCTGTACTCATGGCATAATATTTATCCCTGTGTGTGGGCTCTGTAATGTGGGGCAGAAGGTGAGAAGGGGCTGGGTGTGGTATCCCCTTTCCTTAGGGCAGAGCTCAGAGACCTAGAAGGGAAAAAGCAAGATGAATACCTAGAGTCTCCAGGGATCAAAGGTCTCCAGGCAAACTACAGGCAACAGTAAGCACCAAGGCCCAAGAAGTAGGGGGCTCATCCAAAGGGTAGATAAAGAATGGCAAAGTCTGTACATTAGGCACGGCTCTTTCAACTGCAAATAACTTGATTTAAGCAGACAACAACAACAAAAGGAATGTACTGGCTCACAAAACCAAGCAGGCTTGGGATGCTTCAGGCACATCTGAATTCTGGATTGTTTTTCTTTTTTTTTTTTTTATTTTCTTTTCTTTTGGGAGGGAGGGAGGGGGGGGGGGGGGGGGGGGGGGGAGAGCACAGAGCCCGATGGAAGGCTCGATCTCACCACCCTGAGATCATGACCTGAGCCAAAATCAAGAGTCCGGCGCTTAACCACCTGAGCCACCCAGGCGCCCCTGAATCCCTGAGTTTAAATGGCGCTGTGTGTGCTCCTACCACTGCTCAGAGCTGTGTCTCACTGCATGCCGGCTTCATTCATACTCTCCTACCTCAAGCAGCTTCCCCCATTGAGCAGGCAAAGATGGCCACCAGGAGCTCCAGGTTAAATCACTCTAGCAGGGGGAAGAAAAAAAAAAAAGAATCCCAGAGGAAAAGAAGGCCTCCTTTCTTACCTGGAGCAGAAATGGAGCCTGACCGAGCAAGGCTGCGTCACGTGCTAACCTCTGAACCAATCAGTAGGTCCGCTGGAGGAACTTCTCAGATAGGCCAAAGCTAAGTCACATGACCATCCCTGGGGTTAGTGTCCACCCCGCCCAAACCACAGGCACCGTGGACAGAGAAGTTCCCCAAAGGAAGGAAGTCCAGGCCAACAAATGAGGAGTCCACTGCGGTGAAGTTACTTGTCAGTCAGGCCCCAGATAATGAAGGAGAAGCACAGTCCTGCTACTTAAAGCGTAGAAGTGATGTGGGGAACAAAAGCAAAAACAAATGTAGATAAAATTAAATGTCCTTATAACCTGCAGCCTGTTGGCAAATACTTGAGGCAGACGGAGTAGAGCATTCCTCTAGGAACTCCCAATCTTAATGTCTTGCTAGAGGCAAAAACAACCTTAGCTGGACAGTAGCCAGGACTCCAGGATCCTGTGAGTCTTTAGCATATGAAAGTCATTTCGTAACTTCCCTTGGTCTTTACCTCCCCACCCCTCACTCCATAGCATATAATCAATTGCTCCTCACAATCCTGGGGCAGCCCTTTCTGCCCAAGGGTCGTGTCCCCATGCTTTAATAAAAACCACTTTTTTGCACCAAACTCTCAAGAACTCTTTCTTGGCCGTGGGCTCTGAACCCCAACATTTCCACATCACAAGGGCTTTGAAGTCAGACAGAACTGGTTTTAAATTTCAGCTTTGACACTTACTAGCTGTGTGACCTCAAGTAAATTACTTAATTTCTCAGTGCCTCAGTTTCCTTCCTATAAAACAGGGATAATAATAGTACCTACCTCCTAGAGATGTTTGGAAAGAGTAAATGGGATAATGCACATAAATTGCTAGACACAAAGCTTGACACAAAGTGATCAATAAATGGTAGCTATTAGTAGTAATAATAACAATAATGACAATTATTATTATTTAGAACAAGGGTACCACATGAAGGGTGAACTGTGACTCGGTGAAAGAGCCACGTCAGCACTTGGATAATCAGCCCTGGGTCAAGTTTCATCAAGCGCAACTCAGGACACATGCAGGGCCCTAAGTGATACTAAGAAAACAATTTAAATCTATAAATATGTTGAGCACCCACCGTGTGCCAGGCACTGCAGGTACAATCATGAATAAGATACATATGGCTCTGACGTAAACTACCACGAAGACTATAACTTTGTATGACATTATTTGGGGTGGGGGGGGAAGGGAGGGTTTACTGAAGCTGCTTCATTACTTTCAGTGCTGAGCATACAAGAGAACAACGCCTGGGCCCAACTGTTGGAATGCTAAGAAGGAATGATGTGGGGAACAAAGGCAGAAGAAAAATTATTAAATTTCCTTACTTACAGCCCATTGACAAATCCTTGAAATAGGCAGAGTGACATTCCTCAAGGAACTCTGCTACCTCGATGTTAATACTTCCTAAGGGCAAAAGGCAATCTTAGCCAGACCCCCAGGATTCTGTGAGTCTACTTTAACATATAAAAATTCCTTTGGAAACCTCCTTTATCTCTACCCCCCAAGATACACGTTGGCAATCAGCCTCCAAGCGCATGACCCACCGATATACATCTGAAGTCTCATGACCGAGTTTTTACTAAACAGTAATAAATGACCTTTTCCTAATAATAGCTAGCCCCCTCAAGGTCCTGGAAACCTTGTTTCCAAAATACCTGGGAGGCTTACGCTATCCCGAACCCCCTCCCAACTTGAAAGTTTATAACGGGCCACTCCTCATGACCCTGGTGCAGCTCCTTCTGCCCATGGGTCCTGTCCCCGTGCTTTCATAAAACCACCTTTTTGCACCAAAGACGTCTCGTCTCAAGAATTCTTTCTTGGCCATTGGCTTTTAACCCTAACATCTTTCCCACATCAGGAACAGAAGAACTACAATCACCTCCCAAAAAAAATGCCTTTGCATGAATTAGAAAAAGTATATCTTCCTTTAAAAACTTCACTTGCATCAAAAACTAATGATGTAATGTATGGTGATTAACATAACATAATAAAAATAAAAAAATAAAAAATAAAAATTTTACTTGCATCTTCCAACAACCTGTCACAGTAAATAAATCTCCTAGATCTACAATGTGAATGACGTCCCAGAGTTTTACAGTACATAACCTGCACAACTGTACATGGTGGCCCTAGGCAGAAGCAAGGAAGCTGAGCTGGGCACTGAGAGAGGTCAGGGTGGAGGGGTGGGGATGGAGTGTCTGGGAGTCCCGGGGCCTTTGGAGACGGAGAATAACTTTTGCTGCACTATTTTATATGATAGAGCCCACTTACCACAAATAGCTATTGAGCACCTGAAATGTGGCTAGTGCAAATGAGGAACTACAGTTTTAATTTTAATTTTAATTTAAAATTTAAAACTGAAGCAGTATAAAATGTTTCTCCATTAACCGCAACTTTATTGTTTGGTAGGACTACATCTTACATTATCCACTGCACTGCATAAGACATTGCCTTGCCTTGCACTGTACTGGACCGTATTACTCATATTCAAGCTCCTGGTTGTTTCTGGCCTCTCGTTAATAATCATTATATGATTACACAGTGAAATTATCATGTTTCTTATATATTGGGCTACACAAAATATATTATTAAAATAAATTTCATCTAGTATGTTTTGCTTGTTTCACATGGCCACTAAGAACTTCCAAATCACAGAACATTTCTATTCCACAGTGCTACTATGAAGACATCTTACGATCTTCAGGTTAAGGTGTTTGAAGTGATATCCAGAGAAACTGGCTGCTTTCACTTGGTTTGAAGCAGACTTTTGTTTTCTTCTAGGTTGTCCAATTCTGTTTACCAGGACAGAAAATAATAAGAGGAGAGGAGCATTGCTCAGTGTGGATACTCAGCAGAGCTATAAGCGTACCCTCTTGAGTCCGACTGTATTGTTCTCAACTTTGGCTCCACCACTGAGCCAAATTTCCCTGAATTTCCAAGCTTTAGGCTCTTCATCTGTAGAATGTTGGAAATAATCTTGCCCACTTCATTGGATTGTAGGGCGGGTTAAATGAGCTAATCCATGTAACAAGCCCCACTTGGAGCCTGGAACATCTTATGTGCTCAAAGACATTAACTATTGGGGGCAGGTGGTATATTATTTGGGAATAAAGAAGGTGCAACTGAATGGTCTCCCTGTATCATTGAGCTCTGCTTGCTGTGGTGTAAAAGGGCGCATCCCTCCCATGCATTTATCTTTCTGAACCAAAGAATTCAATGGGAGTATTTTACTCAATCTTCTCTGCCACCGATAGATATGTTTGCTTTTCTCTAAGTCCATTACATCTTTACAGTACATTGATGAAACTATCTTAGATGCTGAAACATGAAAATGGGTAAAATGACATTTCTGAATTATTTGTAACGACACCTAAGATCTAGTTAGCGCTTTTGTTCCAAGTCATACACGTAGTGAATCTCTTCAGTTAAGAGTCCACAATCATATCTGAATCTCTTTCTTTAGTAAAAAACTAGAATGCAGGGGCATCAGTTAAGCATCTGCCTTCAGCTCAGCTCATGATCCCGGAGTCCCAGAGGATAGAGCCTCGCATCAGGCTCCCTGCTCCGTGAGGAGTCTGCTTCTCTCTCCTTCTGCCCCTCCCCCTGCTCTCGTGCTCTCTCTCACTCTCTCTCTCTCTCTCAAATAAATAAATAAAAATCTTAAAAACAAAAAACTAGAATGTCCATCTGCATATACAGATAGATTAATTTTACCTAAATGCATTCTTCACCACTGCATAGACTTGAGACCAGCAGTTTGGCTTTTAGCGTCCCAATATGTTCATGTTGACTGTAAACTTGGGACTTTACACTGTGTACTCCCTCTTCTACATAATTTTTTTTTTAAAGATTTTATTTATTTATTTGACAGAGAGAGAGAGACAGCGAGAGAGGGAACACAAGCAGGGGGAGTGGGAGAGGGAGAAGCAGGCTTCCTGCTGATCGGGGAGCCCAATGGGGGCTCGATCCCAGCACCCTGGGATCATGACCTGAGCCGAAGGCAGACACTTAGCCGACTGAGCCACCCAGGTGCCCCTACATCATTTATTTTTAAAATATAATAATAATGATTAGACTAGTTTACTCACATTTGTGTTCTAGGAAATGTCCATTATGGCTGCCTTTGTTCTGTTTTTACCCCCCTCCCCATTGCTGATTTATAAAACATTTTTCCCAAACTCCCACTGACTCAATTTATTTAACAGCCTTTGTGTGGAGTCTTTTCAAAGTTACTTTGAAAATCACAATTTATCTCTAACTTCCATGATTATTTAATGCTCTTTAAGAACGCCAGTGAATGTGTCAAACATGACTCCCCCTGACAAAGGAGTGGCCTACGCCTATCCCCCCAAAAGGTTGTATTTGCTTAAAAAGTGTAAAATCCGCTTTCCCAACACACACACTCATGGCAGAATTTATTTTAGATTCCACTTGTTCCACAAAGTTCAAGAAAAATGTCATAGACTATACGTTCAATTTACCCTCTGATTCTCAGCAAGCTCTTATCCTCTGAGGCTCACCTTTCTCATCTGTAAAATGAGCATAATATAGATGTCCTTTGCTAAATAGAGCAAGTCATCTCATTATTCATGAACGTGTATAAAACACTCTGAAAAGCTCAAAGTCCTTTACAAGCATTAGGCCATGAATCTTTCTGAAGTGGACTGTTAATTATGTGTCATTATGCTTTGCTTAATAGGTGGAAAACCTGAGGCATGGGAACATAACACCAGTTAATAGCCGACTTAAAAATCTAGACCAAGCTTTAAACATTAGACAGGAAGATGTTAAGGGAAAAATCTGAATAGGAATCCACTCTGCTCTCGTTCTTTATCAAGAACCGACATCAATGCAAAATTCCCTCACATTGCTGGTTGTCCTGCCCCTCCCACTTCCTCTTACAGTCCAAGTACGGGGAAATGGGTGGGAGGGCTGGAGTTCCCTGCGGGCTTATAATGCCTTCCCCTGCTTACACAAAGGTTCATGACCACTAGGCCAGGTACTGAGGTCAAATGCTGTTTCACAGATACTATAACAACCTCTCCACCTTTTGTTACTGATCCCTGGAAACTTTTCCTACCACATCCAACAAAATGAAATGAGGCTATAGACATTACCAACCGGAACACAGCCTCTGCAAATGGGACCTGTTGGATTACTCTGGCTTTATTAACTGATCTACAACCTGGTACATAACATGGCCTGACTAGCTCCAGCTAAACTTTGTGTCTTCACACAAAGTAGATACTGTTGATCTAAAAGGTCAAAAAAGAGTATAATGGAAACTTTAGATAGCTTTATATAGCTAGTGAGCTTTTTCAAATTATTATTTTGTGTCCTTCTGACAGTGATTAATAGAAACTAGAAATCCTTAATCCCAGAGTGGTATTTTGAGAAAAACTCCCCAAGAAAATAATCCCCAAAAGGGAAAAAATGTATAACAACAATACTTACTTAACAAAGAAAAGAACCCTAATTGTCCAACAATTGAGGAATGGTTCAAAATACTGTTGTGTGTGTGTGTGTGTGTGTGTGTGTGTGTGTGTGTGTTTTGGTGCAGAATGGTAGTTTTATTAAAGCACAGGGACAAGACCCGTGGGCAGAAAGAGCTGCTGCACGGGGCTGTGAGTGGTGGCTGATTATATACCATGGGGTTGGGGGAGGTAAGGAAAAGGGAGGTTTCTTTCTTTTTTTTTTTAAACTTTTCTGTTTTCTTTTTTTTTTTTAAGATTTTTATTTATTTATCTGAGAGAGAGAGAACGAGCAGTGGGGAGGGGTAGAGGGAGGGGGGGAGAGAGAGAGAGAGAGATAAGCAGACTCCTTGCTGAGCAGGAAGCCTGATGCAGGGCTTGATCCCAGGACCCGGAGATCATGACCTGAGCTGAAATCAAGAACCAGATGTTTAAACACCCAGGCACCCAAAGGGAGGTTTCAAAAGGATTTCCATATGCTAAAGAAGACTCACAGGATACTGAGGACTTGCCATTGTCAAGTTACGGTTGTTTTTCCTTCTAGCAGTAAGATAGTTGGGAGCTTCTTGGAAGAATATCACATATTAACAAGACAATCAGCTAGCTACTAAAAATGATAATTAAATTAAAAATGTCTATATGAAATAATGCTACCCAAAGAACTTTATGCCTGAACTAATTATAATCTCAAAAAGTAATTGCATATATATAATATATAAAGTACATATATATTGCATATATATAAACATTACAGAACTTGGGAGTTACATAAACAGTTGCATGCAGTGCTCCTTAAGTTAATTATTTTCTAGAAATTTGCTAAAGATTTTTAACAAGTCAAATAATGATAGAGATGACTGAAAGGGGGTCACCAAAATACCCTCTGGAAAGGTTTTGGGGTTGTTTTTAATTTCTTTGTAGGCTTCAGCATTGTTTACATTTTTTAACAATTAGCATATATGAGACAATTTTTTTTTGTCTAAATGATGTCAGGGAGAATCCACAGAGCACACTGAGAGTTGAGGAATCTCTGTGGCATCCAAGGATTTATCCTTAGTCTAGGTGAGGTAGGAGGATGCGTCACCAGCTCTGAGCCCAAAACCCTCTTTCAGCTACGACTCCAGAACCTATGAACAAGAATTCTTTAATGCAGTGCTTCTATAACTGGTTTAAATGTGTGACAAATAAGTTGACAATCTTTTAAAAAAATTAAAAAGCATTCACACCTAAATTTACGTCTTATTCATTCATAACTCAGTTAAATTGTATTTCTGCTTATCTGCATGGCTAAAGGATCAGACATTTTTATCAGTCAAGGCAGGAAAATAAAAAAGAAAGCCAACCACCTTCTATGAAACAAAAATAACAACCCCAATGGTAAAAACCAACTTCGCTGCACACTTAAATTATATCCGCAGAAAAATAAACCTTGAAATCACTCCTTTGTAGGGAAAAAAAAAAAAGCCAAGACTTAGGGGAGCCTGGGTGGCTCAGTCGGTTAACTGTCGGACTCTCTCTTTTTTTTAAGATTTATTTATTTGAGAGAGAGAGGAGAGAGAGAGAGAGAGACAGAGCACAGCACGAGTGGGGTGAAGGGCAGAGGGAGAAGCAGACTCCCCGCTGAGTAAGGAGCCCAATCCAGAAATCAATCCCAGGACCCTGGAATCATGACCTGAGCCAAAGGCAGATGATGCTTAACCAACTGCGCCACCCAGGCACCTTGAGTGTCTGACTCTTGATTTCAACTCAGGTCCTGATCTCTGTGAGTTGAGGGGGGGATTGAGCCCCATGTTGGGCTCCCACTCAGTGGGGAGTCTGCTTCTCTCCCCTTCATACTCCCTCTGCCCCCCCCACTCGTGTGCTTTCTCCCGCTCTCTCTCTAAGATAAATAAATAAATCTTAAAAAAAAAAAAAAAAGCCACAATTTCACTTTTGGGGCAGTCATGTGGAGATTCCACATGTTGTGGTTGAAACATAATATTGGGGGATACATGAGGACATGAGAGTTTCCAAGGAAATAGTAACAGAAAGACATTGTTGGAACTCTATTCAGGATAAAGAAAAGTTAAAATCTTTTCCTATGAAATCAGGCTAGAACTTCACAAAAATTAAAGATAAATGGAGCAGGATATTTGACAGAGAGTTCTACATTAAAAGTATCTTATATAGCTAAAGACAATTTAAAATCCGTCACTTTGATACTCTGTAGCTAATCATTTCAAAAGCTTTTAACTTTCAAAAATAAATGACATGTAGTCACAAAAGGAAATATATATACACTGCTGAAATCCAAAGAGATCTTCCTCCTTTATAAATGTACAACTCACCTGTCTAGACAACCTAATCAGCACATACTTCCCTCCCTCCTCCAAAAGCCACTCTTCTTAGCCATAAAAACCAAGACAATCACAACACTATGCTAAGAGAAAATACACAGGTGGGGGAAAAAAATAGTAGTAGTAGTCGTAATCTGTGTTGTCCTTTTAAGAATGTTATCAGTGGGGGCGCCTGGGTGGCTCTGTTGTTAAGCGTCTGCCTTCGGCTCTGGTCATGATCCCGGGGTCCTGGGATCAAGCCCCGCATTGGGTTCCCTGCTCAGCGGGAAAGCCTGCTTCTCCCTCTCCCCTAGCCCCCGCCCTGCTCCTGTGCTCTCTCTCTTGCTCTCTCAAATAAATAAATAAAATCTAAAAAAAAAAAAAAAAAGAGTGTTATCAATGAGGGGTGCCTGCCTGGCTTGGTCAGTGAAACATGTGACTCGGGGTTGTGAGTTCAAGCCCCACGTTGGGTGTAGAGATTACTTAAAAAATAAAATCTTTAAGAAAAAAAAAGAATGTTATTAGTGAGAACTATTTCTAAGTAATACCGAGAAACAATGCACTTGGGAAAACTTAAATGATGTTCTATGTTTCAGTCTATACAGCAAAAGTGAAGTGAAAGTCTAGTCAAGAATTTAATGAATTTAGGCTATTGGGTTCAACTTGGATAACTATGACCAAATATCTTTTTGTCCTAACTGCCAAATGTCCACAATTATCTGGAAAATTCATTCAGTACATTCATCAAGTATTTATTAGGCATTGCATTCTTCCCTAGGAGAGTTTACAATGCAGCTGAGAAAACAAAAAGAACTTAGGTGAAGCACTTAGCACATTAGAGAAAAACATACTGCATGGAAAGCGAGGTTGCAATGGCTTCAAAAATTCTGTTTAGAAAAGGGAAGGATGGCCATGGACGGAAGAATGAGCACTGCAGGTATTCCCACTGGCCAAGTTTGCATTCACAATGGTACCTGGTGGGTTCCAGCGGAATAAGTGTTTTCTACCCACCTTCTCATTTGCTGTCATCCCCCAGGGAGCAAGTCACTCCTGCACCACTCCAATGTAGCAATTGCCAGCACTGGTGTTTTCTGCCTTCTGCACTCCCAATGCATAGGCATCACCTTGGGAGTACAGAGCTTTGCTTTTTCCGCACAGACAAGATGGTTTGGGAACAATGCTCTCCCTCCTTCCATAGAAGCTGATTCTCCCCATTCCTCTGTGTGTAAGCAAAAAGTCCTGTTGACATTGTCAAGCGACTGGCATAGAGGGCAGCAAGATCACACTGAATTAAAGAAGCCTAAGGAGTGATTCAATTGGTAAAATGGGGTTGGGACAGTTGTGATCATCCACGAGGCCCTAGATAGATCAGTCATCTCTGCTCAGCCCAGCCAGAAACAGGAACTTGGTGCACATTCCAAGAAAGACATGAGCTTTGAAACAGGAAGTGAGGATGCTTCTGCTGGTAAGGAAATTGTGTGATAAACTGGCCCCCAGAAGGAAATATTGATAACTTCCACTGAGACCACAAGGCCACCAACAACAGCAGGCCTGCCTTTCAGATGAAAATATTAGACTTACTATAGACGAGTTTCACTGAAAGGTAAGACAGTCAGAGGCCAAGGTGATGGAATGAGTCCTCCTCGACACAGTGAACTAGAGAAATAGGAACAAGGGCTCTATGACCAGTAAGCTATGTATCACCCACGCTAGGGCTAGAGGTTTTGCCTCCCACGACAAGTGTAATTAGTTGGTAGTGGATGCTTAAAGTGGTAGAAGAAGAAATCTGAGGTCCAAACTGGGTTCAGTGAGAGACTATGCCTGGACTGGTCCAAGAAGGTTACTGTTGGTAAAGGCAGGAAAACAGCAGTACAGTGCCATGGCTGAAGCTCACTGGGCTCTCAGTGGAGGTTCGTTAAGGTACCAATGGCAGATTGAACAAAACTTTCTACCTTCTCTCCCTCCTGAGAGGCCAAGAAAATAACAACAAAAGGAATTTTTTTTCTTTAATGTATGAACCCAACAAGGATGGAGAGAATGGAAGAAGAGAAAATAGTAAAACATTTTGGTGGGGTGAGGGGAAGCCAAGAAACAACCTCATTTATACCACGGAATCTCCAAAATGCTACATAATTAAAGGCAGTTAGACCCCCTGTGGGGAGAGGGGAAAGCTAAAATAAAGAGGACTGAAAGCTTCTTTAAAAGGCAGGGCGCCTGGGTGGCTCAGTTGGTTAAACAACTGCCTTTGGCTCAGGTCATGATCCCAGAGTCCTGGGATCGAGTCCCACATCGGGCTCCCGGCTCAGCAGGGAGTCTGTTTCTCCCTCTGGCCCTCTTCCCTCTCATGCTGTTTCTCTGTCTCTCTCTCTTTCTCTCAAATAAATAAATAAATAAAATCTTTAAAAAAAAAAAATAAAAGGTAGTTGTATGTCCCATATCCCTTTCAGCCATTCTGAGCAGGTAGGTGATAGCCCCCTCCCTATCCTTGCAAAAACACCTGGAGTTTCTTCCCCACCTCCTCTCCAAGAGAGGGTCTCTGGAATGGGGTACATCAGGCTCAGATGTTGTACTGGAAACACCATGGAGGGGTTTTATGAACATGTGGATGCTGAGACTTCCAGCCTTCTCCTCTACCTAGCTCCCAGATCACTGGCAGCCAGGCTCTCCGCCACCATCCAGGAAAAAGAGTAGAAGAGCCTTTTCTGAGGACTCTCCATGGCCCAAGAGGTAATGACATCAGAGTTTCTCCAAATAAAAGCCCCAGCCAGATCAACAGACAGTGACATTTCCAGTCAACAAGCCCAGACACAGCTTCAGCTTTTAACACCCCACTCAAATGTGAGCAGACAACAGAGGGTTTTAGAAATAGGAGGCAAATCTCTAACATGAATGATCCAGACATAAACTAATAAACAGACAAAAGCAACTTGGGGAAACAGAGTCTGTGATGTAAGGATTAAACTTTCCAAAAAAGTTTGTCCTCAGAGGATAAGACAGATAAGCAATGAAACCATAAAACAAAAGCAAGAAATAGATATTGAAGGGGCCAAGAGCAGACCACCTCAAAATGCGTCACTTTGGCATGCTGATTATTTTAAATAAAAGTTACTGAAGAGACAGCCAATGCAAGAAGGACACTCAGACCCTCCTCTGTCTCCTGAAAGCAGGAAATAAATCTCCCATGTGAAAGGTGCCCTCCCTGTACCAGGAGGTAAAAAGACATCCCTATGGCTAGAGATGGGAAATTTAGAGCCAAGAAGGTTGTATAAACAACCCTTGTTACTTTTTACTCGTTTACTACTATAGCCCAAATTCTGTTTAGAATTCTTTACTAATCGAAGTTCCCAAAATGTTCTTTGTCCTGTCAATTCTTCACAGAGTTATTGTTTCTTTGTCTAAAAAAATATAAAAACTGCCTGCTTTAGTCATTTCTTTAGGTCTCAATTTCATAATTGGGCCTCTGTGCGCTTGGAATAAAACTGTTTTTCCCCTGTTAATCTGTCTCATTTAAATTTAATTCTTAGTCCAGCTAGAAGATCTTGAGGGCAGAGGAGAATTTTTCCCTTCCTTCAATATACCACACACATACACACACACACACATTCAGAAAACAAAAAGAGCTTTTAATTTAAAATAATTAGAAATGTGATTATACTTATTAAAAACTCAGTGGAAGGGCTAGATGATAAAAATTGAGAAAATCTCCCCAAAAGCAGAACCAAGAAATAGAGAGATAGAAATTAGGAGAGAAAATATAAGAAAATTAGGGCCTCAATATCTAATATATGAACAATAAGAGTTTCTGAAAGAAACATCACAGGGTGCCTGGGTGGCTCAGTTGGTTAAGCGGCTGACTTCAGCTCAGGTCATGATCCCGGGGTCCTGGGATAGAGTCCTGCATTACATCAAGCTTCCTGCTCAGCAGGGAGGCTTGCTTCTCCCTCTGCCTCTGCCTCTCCCCTCTGCCCCTCCCCCCGCTTGTGCTCTTTCTCTCTCGCTCTCTCTCAAATAAATAAATAAAATCTTAAAAAAAAAAGAAAGAAAGAAAGAAAGAAACATCACAGAAAATGGAGAGGAGGAAATTATCAATGAGTCAATTCAAAAAAAATTCCCAAACTGAGGGATATAAGTTTCAGGATTCAAAGAACCCAGCACAATGGATGAAAGCAGATCCATACCAAGGTATAGCATCATGAAATTTCAGGATCATGGAGACCAAGAGAAAATTCTATAAACTTCCATAAAGGACTCAGCAGGCTTGTAAACTGTACATAAATTACAGGCAAAATTTGAGGAATCAGAACAGTTCTGAATTTCTTTTTTTTTTTTTTTTTAAGATTTTATTTATTTATTTGACAGAGAGAGACATAGCGAGAGCAGGAACACAAGCAGGGGGAGTGAGAGAGGGAGAAGCAGGCTTCCCGCAGAGCAGGGAGCCCGATGCGGGGCTCGATCCCAGGACCCTGGGATCATGACCTGAGCCGAAGGCAGACGCTCAACAACTGAGCCACCCAGGCGCCCCAGTTCTGAATTTCTTAACAGCAACACCACAGCCTAGAAGGCAATGAATCAATGCCTTTAAAATTTCTATCCTAAAATTCTAAACAGTCAATTGTCAGTGGAAAACAACTATTTCCAGGCATTCACTGCCTCAAAAAAATGCATATCCCATGCATCTTTTTCCAAAAAGCTCCTTGAAGATTGTTCTACCAAAACAAGGGAGTTCACCAAGATAGAGGAAGATGTGTGCTTAATAAGAGCTCCAATACAGGAGAGAAATGATGGGGATCCCCAGGATGATGATGAAGGTCTTCAGGGTGACAACTGGTCTCCATGTGTAGAGGGCAACTGGTCCAGATTAGGGCAAGGCAGGAGACTCAAGGACAACTTCTTCAGGAAAATGAAACTGACAATACCCCATGCATTTGGGGCAAGTTTTAGAAATCTGGCCAAGAGTTTTGGGTCAAATTAATGATGAGGACATACAAAACTAAATAAATGAACAAACAACTATTAACGCCAAAGAAAACAAAAAGCTGTGCTTGGCTTAGCTCTGCATATTGATCTAACCAAAATTACTATTTAACTACTGCAAGGATGGGAAAATAAGGAAGCTGTGGTTGAGATGGGGGTGAGAGAAATAAAGGGAGCCACGTCACCATCTTCCACAGTGGGCAGTCAATAGATAATGCTTCAAACTGCAAAATTCAAGAAGTAGCAACTATAAGCAACAAATACCAAAATAAGCAGCTCAAAGAATTACAAGACCAGTGCTCTAACCCCTGAGCTATGGAGCCAGCTCAAAGAATTACAAATGGTTGTTTCTGGAGAGAGAGATATGTAATTTAGATTAAAAGTTTAAAAATTAAAAAAAACAAAAACAAAAAACGCATGTTGACTTCTATGCCCAGGCATTTTTACATTTATTTGCTTTTGCTTTGTGTCCCCAATAACACTTTGGCAAAATTCCATCCTTGTTTTTCCCAAACAAAAGAAAATGTAATTTTCTACATCTAGTCCGCAGTAGCTATGGCCATCTGAGCTCTGAGCAGCCAAACGTGGTGCGAAAGGTAATAGTTATAACCCAACCCAAGGAAGGACTGGTTGAGCTAGGGCAGAAACAAAAAGGTTGAGACAACTACTAAGCCCCTCTCTTCTGGGATTCTTTTCAACCAAGCTATCCTCATGGCATAATCACATGGTACAGGATAATCTTACAGTTGCCAACAACGATGAGCCAATTTCACTCCTTTCTAACAGACCCAAATGTCCCTCTTTATGACCCTAATCTAACCAAGATCTGAGTTCAACTTCACTCCTCTTTACCTCTGTAGACTGAATAACAGGAGAGAATAAGGGCTCTGACGCAAGTGGCCCTGTCCTCAACAGATATCTACCAAGCATCCATGGGGGACCCAGCACTAGGCTGAGGGTCAACACCCCTGTGCCAACTACGTGGACCTAGCCTGTCCTGAACAATAAGTTGATTCTCCCTAAGGGTGAGAACCCAGGGAGGGGTGGAGTCGGGGTAGAAGCCACAAAACTGGAAGAGCTGGGGCAGGGAGAGAAGGCACCAACTGGGCCAACCTGGAGGAACCTGTAAGCATAGGTGTGATTGGAGGCCCAAGGCCCAGGCTCCTACCACTCTGGATATGCAGAGGAATGCAGGGAGACCAACAATTCTTCCCCAAGCATAAAAGTAGCCAGACACTGCCCACAACCCTTCCAACCACCCTGTCAAGTGTCAACTTTACAGAGCAAAGGTTACCATTCTCTGAGCTTTACCACGGTTGGATAAAATATTGCCCCTGCCCTTGAGTGAGTAGCTGCTGAGAAAACATGATGACTGTCTTAGTATACAGAATAAGTAAAGCAGGTTGAAAGTGCTAGAGCACACATTAATATTCTATATTCTTTTCTATTTGGGAAGATGTGAGAATTTTAGTTCAAGGACCTATGTGGAGCAAAGGTTTTGCCTACTAGAGTACAGCACTGATTTGCATGTGTCTACAACACTTGCCCTATACAGTTCCAAAAACCAAAACATATACACCCTTGTGGGAAGAATCAAACTCATTAACATAAATACATTGCAGTAAGCAACATGAATTGGCAAGAGTAGTACTACATTGATCAGATTAATTCGGGGAAAGTAGAGGTCTATCCTAAACACTAAAAATGTAACTGAACTAAAAAATACTTTCCAAAGCAAAATAAGAAAATTACAACATACTTTCCTTTCTCCATATAAATCATGATATTCCATAACTACATGTGATTCTTGCTGACTGAGCTACCAGTGTCACAAACCAACCTGTTAAATCCTAAACTTAATTGGGAAAACCACTAGTTTGTTGAGGTTGTTTCTTCCTCCTCAGCTCTTTAGGGGAGAATCATCTCAAAGAGAGTAAATTCTTGGAATTTCCTAAAAGGAAAATGGGCACTCACTGGAAAAATACAGGGTATATGCTCAAAACACTTGAGTATTTTGGATAACCTTCAAACCCACTTAGCCACCGGCCCATCCTGTTGTTCCCAACCCTTCTAATCAAGTATTCCAGTTTCCAAAGAATGGCAATAGATGAGACTGTTTCCGAACCTGGTACACAGAAATGTATTATTATTCTTCCATTGGGGGGAAAAAATCAGATCAAAAGCAAATTTAGGATCCAAGGAAAAGTGCACACACCGGATCAAGGTCTAGTTTTTCCAATACATGTATTCACCGAACCTCTGTTTTCAAGATTCAGACTATTTCCCAGATTTAAAAAAAAAAAAAAATGTGAAGTTGGTGGGGTGAGGCACTCGGACACGTACAACTGTGGAATGTCTCTGTCGATTGTGCCAACTTTCAATCGAGACTGCGCTGCCGCCCAATCAGACTGGAGGAACCAACCTGGCCGCACCGCTGGGAAGTGAACCCAACGCTGAACCTGGCGCGGGGCGGCCTCAGCCCCGGGACCTAAAGGGAAAGGAGGCGGGTGCTCCTCGGGAGAGGCCAGCGCCTGAACTCGAGAGGCGGAGAGGCGGCGGCAGCCGGGAAGCCGCAGCTACGCGGGAGCGTTCACCTGTCCCTTCTTCCTGGACCGGAATGGACCGGGTCCCTCACCTGCCGTGGCGCGCCCGCGCTCACCGCGCCGCGTTGGGGAGAAAATCTTCCTCATCCCAGGAGGGTCTGTCTCTGGGCTTGCGAGAGCCACCTCTCGCCTCGCGCCGTCCTGACCCTTTCCTGCCCGGATTCCCGCAGTCCCGGGGCCGCCCCTGCCGACCCGCGGCATCCTTACCTGGCTGGAGCGCGCAGGGTGCGCGGAGCCGCGGACAGTGTGAAGTCCCGTGGGCACCGCCGAGTTGGGAGCCTGGAGCCCGCAGGCCCCGCCCCCGGCCGCCCCGGCCCGCCCCGCCCCACTCGCTCCGCCCCCGCTCACTTCTGCCCGCAGCAACCGCTTCCCACAAGCCCTGCGGGGGTGGTTGCATGCGCGTCCCGGCTGCCGCCACCCAGCTGGAGTTTCAGGTAAGTCGCAGGAGCGTCCCTTGGGTTCCCGAACGTGGGGCTGGGACTCCCTAGGCCCAGGCTTCCTACCCCAGGGGAACCGCCCCGCGAGGTCTGGGACATCCCCGGGCCGGGAGAACCCCGAGCAGTGCCACCTGTGAGTGACTGGACACTCTGTCGGAATTAGGGGCCGCACCTCCCCTTCCGCTAAGCGGCGGCGGGTCAGGCGGGATGACACGGTGCAGTGGAGCGAAACAAGAGTTTTATGAAAAGAGTAAGTCTTTTTCTGTCAAACCTGAGGCATCGGAGCATATCTGGTACACTTGTGGGGTCACGTGCATTCGCTATTAATGTATTAACCCTTCACTCACGGAAGAGTAGAAAACAGCACTTGTGTAAGACTTACTATGTGCCAGGCACTGTTTCGGAACTTTACAGGTATTAACATTTATACAAAGTATACGTTATATCAGAAACCCTCATTTTACCTGTGGTGAAAGTGAGGCACAGAGAAGTTAAATAACCAACCTAACTAATGTCACCCGACTTAGTGAATTGAAAAGTTGGGATTTCAATCCAGGTAGTCCTCCCCTGGAGTCGGTCGGCCCTCTAAGCCACTGCTATCCTGACTCACCAGAATCTGCGTGTCCACCGTGTGCGGTGAACTCTTTACAGGCCTGGGGAAAACAAGACAAGGGCTCTGGCCTCAAAGAGCTTTTATTCTAGTCTGGGGAGAAAGACAGTAAGCAAGTACAAAATGAAACCACTGCACCTGTGAGAAGTGTCTTGACTATAAGAAAGCAGCGTGGTGGCTTTGAGTGTGATGGGGGGAGGGAGGCTGCTTTACACCGAGGGATCCTGGACACTTCTCTGAGAAGGTGACAGTGGAGCTTGAGCACTAAATGAGAGGACAACCTGAAGATGAAGCTAAGGGAATGGCAAGTCCATTAATAATTATTATAGCTCATGCTTGTTCGGGACTTTACAACATACATTATCTCTCCTTTGACCATGCAATAACCCTGAGAAGTCTGACAAGGTTCCATTTTACAGAGGCGGGGCGGACCCTAAGGGTTGGGAAGTCTAATGACTTGCCTAAGTCATTAGGTAGGAAAAGGGGGGGGGGGGGGGATGGGAAGATGGCACAGAATTGAACCAAGGCCTTCTGATGCCAAATCTTCTCACACTCTGGTGGGGGGGCCTTGAGGATAATGACTCGTACTCAAAATGAATCTAGTAAAATTCTCTTTTGTCATCTACTGTCTCTTCCCAGCCCCCATCTCTCCTTGCCTCTTATCCTATTCAGAAACTACTGTTGACTGGTTGACATAATTTCCCCCAGGGCAGGGGTTCTTTGAGGGAGCAGAAGTGAAATCCTATGCCAAAAAAAAAAAAAAAATGTGTGTATGTAGAGAGTTATAATTATTTATTATGGTAATAAAGTTGGTTTTCTCCCAAGAAAAACGCTCATCACTGGGTGTTATACGCAAACAATGAATCATGGAACACCACATCAAAAACTAATGATGTAATGTATAGTGATTAACATAATAAAATAAAATTAATAAAAAAAAAGAAAAATGCTCATATACATAAGTGAGAGGACTTAACACTTCCATCAAATTGGCTGATCCCAAAAAGGTAGGAGAGCCACTGTCTTAAAGGGTTAACTGATACTATGGTGATTAAAAGAACCGATTTCCAATTCACTTTGCCTGTGCTCGTTGGGTGACTCTGGTGGCTCCAATTTCTGGCTTAATGGAAATGAGGTTCTCCAAGTTGATGAAGTATGACTGAAAAGGCGGCAAACCCAAACCCTCATATTACCCCTTCCTAAAGTTTTAAAACTAAAAGAGGAAAATATCTATATTATCCCTCTTAGTTCTCAAGAAAACCAGAGAGAACTGATCTGTAAACAAAATACCTAGATAACAGAATTCATTATCAGTGATAATTGAGGTAGTTTCCATAATGTTACACTGTGTCCTAAAGAAGACATTCATTACGTTATCAATGTAGGTAGGTGGTTGCTGCAGGTGTATCATCCCCAAAGCATGTAGCATAGAGTACTGGCAATTGTTTTCAGCAGAGTGTTGATAAGAAGAGGGACAGAGATAAAGATAGCAAGAGAGACTTTTTTATAGAACTTCAGCTACACGGATGAAAAGGTGTAAAACTGAACTCAGGATGTGGTGGTCTAAAAAAAACCATTTAATCTTTATTATTTCTTATGTGAAAAGTTCAGTATCTTTAATAGAAAACAGAATACAGTTTAGGCCTATATAACTCAGTTTTTACACTGGGCCCTCATCAAAAGAAGGAATGTGGTCATGCTGGACTTAAAACGATTTCTGCCTTCAAAGAGAAGATTTCAACTATATTATTACTGTCTTCTTTATTTTAAAATAATATTGAGGCACAGGAGAAAAGGCATTTATGTAGACTTCTCGGAGACAGGGACTCCCTTCTTACAAGATATCCCCATGGCTTCTATAAAATTCGTATGTTTAGATGGGCAGTATCAGGTTGACATAACGTTACTTCCTTGAGAGAAGAAAATGCTTCTTTTTAACTTGCACATAGATTCCACATTGTGCGTTAAAAGACACACGGAATCAACGTGGCAGGTTTATAAATGATGTTTGTATTTAGAGCTCATTACACTTTTTTTTTTTAATCTCTGGCTTTCTTTTATAACTTCCTTCCTACTCAAAAAAGACCTGACCCATCCTGCCTGAATACTACATGTTTGTTGAATGAATGAATGATGACAGTGATGAAAATAGTATAGACCTTATCAGTCTTTTATCAACAGTCTGTTCCTAAGAGAAAATGACTTCACTGTGGTGGTATGATATATATGCTTCTCTTTCCATCACGTACTGAAAGTAGTTCCTTCTTTGGAACTACACAGAAGGAAAGAAAGAGGTTTTTTGTTTATTTGCTTTTTTAAAGTATGCACCACACCCAACATGGGGCTTGAACTCACAACCCTGAAATCAAAAGTTGTACACTCTACCCACTGAGCCAGCCAGGCGTCCCCTGTAGGAAGGACTTTTAAATGTTGGACATAAAATCAAGAATTATATTCCAGGAACAGTTGCTAAATAAATCATTCAAAAGAAAGAAAAAGCATCAGATACAAAGTATGTTTATGAGATCATCACTAATAATAATATAATAATCAAATGCTCAATAACAAGGAAATATTTAAGCAAAACTTATCAATAGTATGGAATGTCAGGCTGTCACTAAAAATAATATATAGGTTAATAAAATAGGAATGTAGAGAAAAACATGAACATTGAGTGAAAAACTTGTAATTGTAGAACACAATGCTTTATGTATCCTGTGATTGCAACTGAATATAAATCGTGTGGGAAGAAAATTGTTGGGTTGAAAATAAGAATAGTGATTAGTAGTTATTGAGGGGGTTGCTATGTACCAGCCTCTGTTTTCAGTACATTAGTTTAATTCATCTAATTTTCACAACAGCTATGTGAGGAAGGTACAGTTGTTATTTTTGTTTTACTAATAAGGAAACTGAAACCGAGAAGATCTGAGTAATTTGCCCAAAGTCACACTGTTAGTGAGTGGCAAAGCTAGGATGTAAATATAAAGCAGTATGACTCTAGAGTTTGCACATTTACCAACTCAAATCTGGCAGAGAAAATCATGTTTGAATCGTAGATCATGGGTTTTGTTGTGTGTTTATTTTTTTTAAGATTTATTTTTTTATTTTTATATTTTTTTAAGATTTTATTTATTTATTTGACAGAGAGAAACACAGTGAGAGAGGGAACACAAGCAGGGGGAGCAGGGGAGGGAGAAGCAGGCTTCTGGCTGAGCAGGGAGCCCGATGCGGGGCTCGATCCCAGGACCCTGGGACCATGACCTGAGCCGAAGGCAGATGCTTAACGACTGAGCCACCCAGGTGCCCCAAGATTTATTTATTTATTTTAGAGAGCATACCTGCCTGCCCTCTTTCTTTGCCCCATGAGGAGGAGGGGGGGCAGAGGAAGAGAGAGAGAGAAAATCTCAAGCCAACTCCTTGTTGAGCGCAGAGCCTGATGCAGGGCTTGCTCTCAGGACCCTGAGATCATGACCTGAGCCCAAATCAACAGACAGTTAACCAACTGAGCCACCCAGGTGCCCCATGTTTTGTTTTGTTTTTTAATATCTCCTTGTATAATGTTTTTATGTTGATTTAATAGTAATCAAAAACTTTTTAAATTGCAAAAGTCAGAAAAGAAGGCACAGAGGTAAAACCAGATTACACTCAGAAGAGAGAGATACAAAGGTGAGAAACCTACTGAGTGCAGCCCTCTGGGTTTGACCAGTTTATGTTTTGGATTAGGATCTAAAAATGTTTCAAATGGGTGCAATATATCAACAACTTGATAGTTTATGAGAATTGAGATAAAATGAGCTATGTCACAACAGATGTTATATTCATTATTATTACTATGAATAAAAAGTATATTCTGGCCTGATGTTGTACTTGTACTTGCTGTTCCTTCTGCCTAGGATGCTCTACACCCAGGACTTTTTGAAGCTGCCTTTTCAACAGTGACAGTCATGAAAATGTGACCATCACTGCATTAGCAGAAAACAGAAAACACTGATGAACAATCCTGAAAAAAAATCCCCGTTATGGTGGAGCTTACCTTCTAGTGAAAAGGTTAGTCATTTAAAATCTGATTTAGTTGCAAGTTAACAACATCCCCTCTTGGTAGGTGAATAATGGTCCCCAAAGATGTCCACATGTTAAATCCCTGGAACCAGGAATATGTTAACTTATATGATAAAAAGACTTTGTAGATGTAAGTAGGTGAAGGATCTTGAGATGGGGAGATTATCATGGACTATCCAGGTGAGCCCAGTGTAATCACAAGGGTCCTACAAGAGGGAGGCAGGAGCTTCAGAGTCAGAGAAGGAGAGGTGATAAGAGAAGCAGAGGACAGACAGAGAGCAAGAAAGAGATTTGAAGATGCTACACTGTGGCAGCTTCTAGAAGCTGGCAAAGGCAAGGAAACAGATTCTGCCCTGAAGCCTCCAGAGGCAACCAGCCCTGCTGACAATTGGATGTTAGCCCAGTGAAACTGATTTTGGACTTCTAACCTGCAAAACAGTAAAGAACACATTTGTGTTGTTGTAAGCCAGTAAGTTTGTGGTACTATGTTCCAACAGCAATAGGAAACTAATAGAGCCCTTAATAAGAGTTTATTTTTTCTTATCTATAAGCAGTCTACGTCAGACTGACATGATGTCCATAGTGTCAGGGCCCCAGCTCCTTCTGTCTTTTCATATGGGTGAGAGAACCTAGACAGAAATATGAATATCTCCAGAGACTCATGATTTGGGCATCAGGCCTTATAGTCACCCATATCAGTGTTTCTCAAACTGGTGTAAAGTATAAAGCCCTTTAAGAAAAAAAAAAAAGATTGATTGATTGATTGATTTTAGAGAAAAAGAGAGAGAGAGAACATGAGCAGGCAGGGCAGAGGGAGAGGGAGAGAGAAAAACTCAAGCAGACTGTGCTAAGCGCAGAGCCCAGCGCAGAGCTCAATCTCATGACTCTGAGATCTCGACTGGAGCCAAAACCAAGAGTATTGTTTAAAAGCCCTTTTAAACAAAACATTTTCATCCTTAGTCAGTTAACTATATATAAATATAAAACTAGTTATGTATTACTTAAGTTTATAGCATTTTATACATATTTAAAACCAAAATAGATTTACACAATAAATTCAAACAAGAATATAAAACCAATTATTGAGGCCACGCACATACCCACACTGTAATGTCATTGGAGGTCACGTAGGAAGCAGTAACAGGAAATTTCTATCCCCCTCAGCCAGGGAGGCATCACTGAAAACCTGGGAAAGAGCTGGAACTCCCAACCCCACCAGCAGGAATAGGGAGCACCTCCCTTGATTGTCAATGGAGGCAAAGTGGGAAACCTGAACTTCTAACTCCAACTGGTAGATGGTGGAGACATTGCCCCCCACCTTCCTCTGCCAAAGTAGTGTGAGAAGAAGTCAGTTAAAACAAGGATTAAATACAATCAAGAATCTTCATAACATAATTCCCCAAATGTCCTGGTTTCAATCAAAAATAACTTGCTATATCAAGAAACAAGATCTCAAATTGAATGAAAAAAAAGGTAATGAAGAGACACCAACACCAAGATCACAGAGAAGTTAGAATTAGGTGACAAAGATTTTAAAGCAACCATCATTAAACTGATTCAACGAGCAGTTACAAACACCTTTGAAACAGATTTTTAAAAAAATAGAAAATCTCAGCAAAGAAATAGAAAGTCTCAGTAAAGAAGTAGAAGACCTAAAAGTTAACCAAGTGAGAATTTTAGAACTGAAAATACAAAAACTAAAATTTTATAACCCCAAGGACGGGGTTATAAAAGCCCAAGGATGGGCTTCAGCAGAATGCATGAGCCATAGGAAATTAGTGAACTGGAAAGAGCAATAGAAGTTACTCAATCTGAACAAACAGGAACAAAACAAAGCAAATCCATGAAAAATCCTATGGGATTATAACAAAGGATCTTCCATTTGTGTCTTCAGAGTTAGAAGAGGAGAAAGAACAGGGCTGGAAAAGGACTCAAAAAATAATAGCTGAAAACTCCATATTTTACAAAATCTGTAAACCTACAGATCAAGAAGTTAAGCAAACTTCATGCAGGATAAAGGCAAAGAAATCCACACTAAGACACATTGTAGTCAAACTTCTTGAAACTAAAGACAGAGAAAAAAAATCTTAAAAACAGTGGGAGAGTCATAACATCTTACCTATGGAAGGAATACAGTTCGAATTCAGAAACCATGCAGAAGGAAATAGCACAACAGTTTTGAGTGCTAAAGTAAAATAATGGCCAGCCAGCCCACAATCCTATACCCAGCAAAAATATTCTTCAAAAATGAAGGAGAAACCAAGTCAATTAAGACAACAAATTAAGATAATTTGTCGTCAGCCAACCTACCCTAAAAGAATGGCTAACGGAAGTTCTCCAAACAGAAAGGAATTGGGGAAAAAAAGGAATCTTGGAATTATTCCATCAGTGAAGAGAGAGCACAGTAAGTAAAAATATTGGTAAGTGCAATAGACTTTCCCTCTTCTCTTCCTTTTTCTAAATTACAATGGATAGTTGAAGCAAAGATGATAACATTATCCAAGTGGTTCTAAAAGTATATGAAAGAAATATTTAGGACAGTTGTAAATAAAAGAGGATACATGTTTGTAAAGGGAGCTAAAGTTTCTACATTTTCTTCACACTGATAACATAATGGCACCAGTTGAAGTTGTCTATATGTATAATGTAAAACCTAGAGCACCTACTAAAGAAGCTATACAAGGAGATATATACTCAAAATTACTGTATTTATAGTGAAATAGAATTGTAAAGATATCACTTTCTCAACAGTTGATAGAACAAGTAGAAAACTAGCAAGGATATAGAAAAACTCCCAACAATACCATGAGCTGAGAGAATCTAATTGACACTTGGAGGATACTCTACCCAATAGTGGAATACACATGGAATATATACCAAGATAGATCATATCCTGGGCCATAAAACAAACTCCAGCAAATTTAAAATAATAGAATTCATACAGAATATGTTCTCTGATCAAAATAAAATTAAATCAAATCAATGTCAGAAAGATACCAGGCAAATCTCCAAACAAATACTTGGAAACTAAACATTGTATTTATGAAGAATTCATGTATCAAAGAGGAAATCATAAGGGAAAATAAAAAAATAAACTAAGTGGAATAACATCAAAATTTGTGGGACACAGCTAACAGTATTGAGAGATAAATTTATAGCAATAAATGCATACATTAGAAAAGAGAATTCTCAAATCAATAATCAATATCTCTCAAACCAATAATCTATGCTCAAATCAATTATCTATGCTCCCCTTTTAGAAACTGAGAAAAAGAAGAGCAATATAAATCCAAAGCAAACAAAAGGAAACAAAACTAAAAGCAGAAATCAATGCAATTGAAAACCAAAAAACAGCGAAAATCAATGAAAAAGCTGGTTCTTTAGAAAGATGAATAAAATTGATAAACACCTAGGAAGACACAAAGATAAAAAGAAAGAAGACCGAAGATACCAATATCAGGAATGAAACAGGAGTATTGTTACAGACCACTCCAACATCAAAAAGATGATAAAGGAATATTACAAACAACTCTATACATATAATTTTTTAATTGAAATATAATTGCCATATAACATTATATTGGTTTCAGGTATGCAACGTAATGACTCGATATTTGTATATATTGTGAAATGATCACCACAAAAAGTCTAATTAACTTCCATCACCATTACATAATTACAAATGTTTTTCAACAAACATAAATTTGACAATTTAGATGAAATAGACCAACCATTAAAAAGTACAAATTACTACAACTCACCTAATATAAAATAAGTGGGAAAACCTGTAACGATTAAGGATTGAAGATGTAATTTTAAAATTCCCCAAATAGAAATCTTCAGACCAATGGTTTTGCTGGAAAATTCTAATGTTTAAAGAATAAACACTAATTCTTCACAATCTCTACCAGAAAATAGAAGAAGAAAGGATGATTCCCTATTCATTTTTAAAGCTAGTATTACCCTAATGCCAAAACCAGAGAAAAACAATACCAAAAAGGAAAACCGCAGACCAATATCCCTCATGAATACAGACATAAAAAATTTTAACAAAATAGCAAATAGAACTCAGTTAAAAAGAATTACATACTATGACCAAATGGGGTTTATTGCAGAAATGCAAGACTGCTTCAGTATTTGAAAAAAACAGAGACAAAAACTTGCACTGTGGAAAACATTTTGCAGTTCCTCAAAAAGTTAAACACGTAATTATGACCCAGCAGTTCCACTCCTAGGTATATACCCCCAAAGAACTGAGAACAGGTACTTAAATACTTGTCTACAAATGTTCAAAGCAGCATTATTCAAATAGCCAAAAAGTGAAGACTACCAAAATTTCCATCAGTTGACATACATACACAGTGGAATATTATTCCACCATTAAAAGAAGTGAAGTGCTGATACATGCTACAACATGATGGACCTTGAAAACATGCTAAGTGAAAGAAGCCAGACACAAAAGGCCACATGCTGCACTCACTTCATTTATATGAAATGTCCAGCATAGGAAAATCCATAGAGACAGAAAATAGGTTACTGGTTGCCAGGAGGTAGAGGTAGGGAGGGAATTTAGGACAAACTGCTAATAGGTATAGAGTTTCTTTTGGGGGTGATGGAAATGTTGGGGAATTAGGTGGTTGTGATGGTGATACAACATAGTATATAAAATTTTTTTAAAAACCTGAAGTCTACACTTCTTTTTTAAAGATTTCATTTATTTATTTGAGAGAGCACACACATGAGCAGGGGGAGGAGCAGAGAGAGAGGGAGAAGCAGGCTCCCTGCTGAGTAGGGAGCCCAACGTGGGACTACTCGATCCCGGGACCCCGGGATCATGACGTGAGCCGAAGGCAGACACTTGACCAGCTGAGCTACCCAGGCGTCCCTGAAGTCTACACTTTAAAATGGTGAATTTTAGGTTATGCGAATTATATCTCAATTAAATAAAACTTCGGCTTTGTGAAAGTCCCTGTTAAGAGGATGAAAAGACAAGCTATAGACTGGGAGAAAATATGTGCCAACTGTATATCTGATAAAGACTAGTATCTAGGCTATATACAGATCTCTAAAAACTCAACAGCAAAAAACCAAACAATCCAATTAGAAAAATGGGCAAAAGACATGAAGCTACATTTCACCAAAGAGCACATACAGATAAGCAAATTAATGCGTGAAAAGATCTTCAATATGATTAAATGCTTGGTAAGTGCAAATTAAAATTATAATGAGGTATCACTAAACAACTATCAGAATGGCTGAAATAAAACATACTGACAACATCAAATGCAAGTAAGGATGTAGAGAAATTTGATCATTCATACATTGCTGGTGGGAATGTAAAATGATACAGCTACTCAGGAAAATGGTTTGGCAGTTTCTTTAAAAACCAAACGTATAACTATCATACGACCCAGCAATTGTACTTAGGCTTGTCCTGGAGAAACAAAAGCTTAAGTTCACACAAAAACCTATATTCAAAGTTTATAGTAGTTTTCTTTATAATAGTCAAAACCTGGGAAAACCCGTATGTCCTTCAATGGGTGAACAGTTAAACTGTAGTATATTATACCAACTACTCAGCAACAAAAAGAAACAAATTATACACTCATTTGACACACCCAACAATCTGCATAAATCTCCAGAGAATTATACTGAGGGAAAAGAGCCAATAAAAATGGTTACATACTATATGATTCCATTTATATAACATTCTAGAAATAACAAAGTTATAGAAATGGAGAAGAGATTAGTGGTTACTAGGTATTAAGAAGGGAATGGGGGCAGAAAAACATGGATATGGCTATAAAAGGGCAATACTAGGGATCTTCACGGAGATGGAAATGTCAACCTGACTATCAGCATCAGAATCCCGCTTGTAGGGGCTCCTGTGTGGCTCAGTTGGTTAAGACCTTTGGCTCAGGTCATGATCCCAGTGTCCTGGGATGGAGTCCCACATCAGGCTCCCTGCCCAGCAGGAAACCTGCTTCTCCCTCTGCCTCTGCCTGCCACTCCCCCTGCTTTTGCGCTCACTGTCAAATAAATAAATTAAAAAATCTTTAAAAAAAAAAAATCCTGCTTTGTGATATTGTATTATAGTTTTTTCAAGATGTTACCATTGGGGGAAACTGGGAAATAGGAGACCTCTCTATAGTTTTGTCTTATAACTACATGTGAATCTATAATTAACTCAAAATTAAAAGGTGGATTAAAATCTTAATTAACAGCTGATAATGACAGTAGCCCACAATTACTGAGTATTTAATCCTAAGTATGGTTCTAAGCACTTGATCCATTTAATCTTCCCACCATCCCAACAATATAAATGTTCCTGATCTCAAGCAACAGACAGGTAAGCCCTGGTGTGCTGATGCTGCCTACTGCTCGGATCCCTAGGGGACTGGACAAAGCGAAAGCATAGCTTTGGCTAGGTTTGCCAACACTATTGCCAAACAAATTTGGATAAACTTGTCCCAAGAGAAGCCAATAACTCAAGAGGATTTGGGAAAGAGAAAGGGAGAAATGTATTTAGGGTGCCAGCCGCCTGAGGAGGCAGATTCAAGCCTTAACAACTAACCTGTCTGCCTGCAAGATGGGCACCTAGAGTTTTATAGGGAGAGGTTCAAGGGGTACATGCAGGAGAACACGTGGCGAGCAGGTGATCATGGGTGGGGAGTGCTATGTGTTCAGCAGTG
Organism: Phoca vitulina; assembly: GCF_004348235.1. Lineage (NCBI taxonomy): Eukaryota > Metazoa > Chordata > Mammalia > Carnivora > Phocidae > Phoca > Phoca vitulina. The sequence goes on from NW_022589706.1 coordinate 35,097,688, forward strand.
ATCATGGGCAGGGAAGGGGACAGGCTCTTCGAAGGCATTCTGTCGCTATCAGGGTGTGTCTGGCCTGCCAGTTGGAATGTTCCAGTCTTTGCCAAACACCTTCATCAATGCCTCAAGAAAATGTGATGAGAAGTAGGAATAATGGGCTTTAGTTAGAGTGTGAGTTAAGCTGTCTCGTCGATTTCTAGTTTTATGTGTTGGGTTCTGACATAAGGACAGTCATTAGTCCCATTCAAGAGATGAAAAAACTGAGGGTCAGAGAATAAGTAATTTGCCCAAGGTTACATAATTAATAATTGGTAGGAATGTGATTCAACTTCAGGCCCCCTGGCTGCAGAGTCTATGATCTTAAGCACCATGTTAATAATCAAGCAACTTGGCATATTCAGGCTTCTCAACTTTCCTTGAAATCACATCCTCATTCCTACTCTGCAACAGTGGCTGAGGATCAGTAGCTGCTGCCCCCTTCAGGCAGAGCATTGTTGCACATTTATCACAATGCCCACTACTCTCTATTCAATAGAGTCCATTTTAGGGGCGCCTGCGTGGCTCAGACGGTTAAGCATTTGTCTTTGGCTCAGATCATGATCCCAGGGTCCTGGGATCAAGCCCCATGTTGGGCTCCCTGCTCAGCGGGGAGTCTGCTTCTGCCTCTCCCCCGTAGTTGTGCTCTCTCTCTTTCAAATAAATAAATAAAATCTTAAACAAAAAGTAGAGTCCATTTTATTACTCCCAGTTCACTTCATCCATGGATGTTACCACCAAATTCTGCAGACATTTAAGTAACATCCATGGATGTTACCACCAAATTCTGCAGACATTAATCCTGGCATACAACATTACCTAGTGCCTGCAAAATGAAAAAGCCATGGAGGGGGGAAAATATATGTTAAAATTACATTGATTTAAACCTAACAAAGAAGAACCATTATAATTAATATGAAGTTTGAATTATATAATTTTTTTAAAGATTTTATTTATTTATCTGACAGAGAGACACAGCGAGAGAGGGTACACAAGCAGGGGGAGTGGGAGTGGGAGAGGGAGAAGCAGGCTTCCCGCCAAGCAGGGAGCCCGATGCAGGGCTCAATCCCAGGACCCCAGGATCATGACCTGAGCCGAAGGCAGACGCTTAACAACTGAGCCACCAGGCACCCCTGAATTATAGAATATTTTTAAAGTAACTATAATAAAGCAGATGCAGATAGATACTGCTAATATTGCAGCATAAGTTATTGATTTTTAAAAAATAAGGAGCGCCTGGGTGGCTCAGTCAGTTAAGCTTCCAACTCTTGATTTCTGCTCAGGTCATGCTCTCAGGGTCGTGAGATCGAGCCCTGCATTGGACTACAGAATAGGCATGGAGCCTGCTTAAGATTCTCTCTCCCTCTCCCTTTGCCCCTCCCCCTCCTTCCAATCTTAAAAAAAAAAAAAAATTAAAATAAAACAAAATCTTCCTCTGGGCCAGTTCTCCTCATGCTACTAATTACTTAGTTCATCCCTCTTCCAAACTAATGGCTGTTAGTCTCCCTTCCCTACCTCACCCCACTGTAATAGCTGTCAGTGTCCCTCATATATCCCCTGCGCATTCACCTTTCCCCTACAAGGACAAGGTCATTCTCAGGCACCTTCTGCCAGAAAGCTTTCTCTTGGCTCCTCTATAGGGAGCAGGCCAGAAATGCCAGGGCAGTTAATCCTCAGGGAGCTGCCACCACCCAGTAATGAATGAGAACTGGAGGATACATACCAGTTTTCCTGCCCTTGGATGGGACAACTCTGAGTCATGTTCCCAGTGGATCCCAATAGGACTGAGACCCAGTTACCCTCTGTGGTAATCTGTTCACTAATACCGCTTCTTTCCCTTCCTTGTCTCTTTCCTTATGAGTGCTGTCTGGAATCCCCTCGTAAACAAACCATTTGCATTAAAATCTTTGTCTTAGGTCTGACGAATGCCCACCCTAGCCTAAGATACCCATCCCAGGAAAGACAGAGAGAGAGAGAGAGAGAGGAGAGAGAGAGAGAGGAGAGAGAGAGAGAGAGAGAGAGAAAGAAGAAAGAAAGAAAGGAAAGAAAGAAAGAAAGAAAGAAAGAAAGAAAGAAAGAAAGA
>NW_022589706.1:35099894-35281310 GCF_004348235.1 Phoca vitulina
AAAGAAAGAAAGAAAGAAAGAAAGAGAAGGGAAGGAGAGGAAAGAAAGGAAAGGTGTCTTTAAAAACACAGCATCACTCAGGAGGAAAGTGAAGATCAGCTGTGTTTCTAGCCCATTGAAAAGGATTAACCTGGTGGATTTTAGATGGAGAGATAACCTGCAGCTTTGAATTAAGAAGGAAGAAGGTGAAAGCAAAAATAATCTGAAATCCCAGTTCATACCATTTCCTCCTTACCTCTGAATTCATCCAAGTCTGAACTTCCAGTCACTTTACACTAATGAGTTTGCTCTCTACCCTGTGGCTCTGGTTACCCCTTCAAGGACAACTGTTATGGACTGAATTTTGTCTTCTCACCCTCCCCGCAAATTCATAAGTTGAAGTCCTAACCCCCAATGTGACTGTATTTGGAGATCGGGCCTGTAAGGAAGTAATGAATCATAAAAGTACAGTCTTAATCCAATAGGACTGGTGTCTTTTTTTTTTTTTTTTTTTAAGATTTTATTTATTTATTTGTCAGGGAGAAAGAGAAAGTACAAGCAGGGGGAGTGGCAGGCAGAGGGAGAGGGAGAAGCAGGCTCCCCACTGAGCAAGGAGCCCGATGTGGGGCTAGATCCCAGGATCCCAAGATCATGACTTGAGCCAAAGGCAGATGCTTAACCGACTGAGCCACCCAGGTGTCCCAGGACTGGTGTCCTTATAAGAAGAGAAGGAAACACCAGGAGTATGTGTGCACAAAGAATAGACCAGGTGAAGATACAGCAAGAGGGTGACCATGTATAAGCCAAAGACAGAGGCCTCAGGAGAGACCAAACCAGCTGTCACCTTGATGTTAAACTTCCAGCTTCCAGAGCTGTGAGAAAATATAATTCTATTGTTTAAGCCACCCAGTCTGTGGTATTTTTGTGTCAGCCCAAGTAGACCAATACAGCAACCCTCAACAAATGATGGACAATATTTGATGTGTATATGAATTTTTCTACCTCCAGTCCTTTGAACCAACAATGGGAATGAAGTCAATGTCCAAGGACTAAGTTTAGGCCCCCTCTCAAAGTTCTTGGGACAATGTAAGCCTGTGATTCTTGTATGATTCTGTGGAAGGGAGGACAAGGGCTTAAATAATAACGGAGATTTTATTTTCTGCCAGGTAAATGGGTGAGAGCTCAAAGCTGACGACATTTGGTTTAGAAAAGTAAGGACTATGAGTCAACAAAACCAAAAGCCAACTGACAGAATGGTAGGAGATATTTGCAAATGTCTTATCAGATAAAGGGCTAGTATCCAAAATTTATAAAGAACTTAACAAACTCAACACCCAAAGGATAAATAATCCAACCAAGAAATGGGCAGAAGACATGAACAGACATTTCTCCAAAGAAGGCATCCAAATGGCCAAGAGACAAATTAAAAAATGTTCAGCATCACTTGGCATCAGAGAAATATAAAAACCACAATGAGATACCACCTTACACTGATCAGAGTGGCTAAAATTAACAAGTCAGGAAATGACATATGTTGGCGAGGATGCAGAGAAAGGGGAACCCTCTGCACTGTTGGTGGGAATGCAAGCTGGTGCAGCCACCCTGGAAAACAGTATGGAGGTTCCTCAAAAAGTTGAAAATAGAGCTACCCTCTGACCCAGCAATTGTACTACGGGGTATTTACCCCAAAGATACAAACATAGTGATCCGAAGGGGCACCTGCACCCCAATGTTTATAGCAGCAATGTTCACAACAGCCAAACTATGGAAAGAGCCCAGATGTCCATCGACAGATGAATGGAAACAGAAGATTGGGGGGGGGGGTGGAATATTATGCAGCCATCAAAAATGGCTTTTGCAACGATATGGATTGAACAAGAGGGTATTATGCTAAACGAAATAAGGCAGTCAGAGAAAGACAATTATCATATGATTTCACTCATATATGGAATTTAAGAGACAAAACAGAGGATCATGGGGGAAGGGAGGGAAGAATAAAACAAGACAAAGTCAGAGAGGGTGACAAACTATAAGAGACTCTTAAACTCAGGAAACAAACTGAGGGTTGCTGGAGGGGAGGGGTGGGGGTATGGGGTAACTGGGTGATGGACATTAAGGAGCACATGTGATATAATGAGCACTGAATGTTATAGAAGACTGATGAATCACTGAACTCTACCTCTGAAACTAATAATATACAATATGTTAATTAATTGAATTTTAATTAAAAAAAATAAGGACTATGACGTCTTATGCCCTGGGGTCATGGACTCATTGATAGCTGCAACTGGTGGGGTGCCTGGGTGGCTCAGTCAGTTAAGCATCTGCCTTGGGCTCAGGTCATGATCTCAGGGTCCTGGGATCCAGCCCCGAGTTAGACTCGCTGCTCAGTGGGGAATCTGCTTCTCCCTCTCCTTTTGCCCTCCCCCGACCCACTTGTGCCTTCTCTTTCTCTCTCTTAAATAAATAAATAAATAAATAAATAAATAAATAAATAAATAAAATCTTTTTAAAAAAAATAGCTGCAACTGGTTGTATAAGAAACTGGAATCAAGTCATGTTCTCCACCATCTCCCATAGGTTTCCACCCAGATGTGCTCAGCCAAAGTAGTTCCAAATTAAGGGGATTTTGTACTACATGTGTTTATAAAAAAGAAGAAATATGTTTGTGTCTTCTGTTCTCTTTTCCCCAAGTACAAATTTAAATACAGAAGAAATAAAGCAGTTATGAAGAACTCCCTCTTTCTGTACTTTGTTTTTCTAACATTGTATATTACTTCATAACATTGATAACACAATATGATGACCAAAAACAAGCTGGGCTTTTTCAGTTCAACTTAATTCTTGGCGTCTGAACAATAGTGGAACAAAGCCCATAGGAAAATTTGGCCAGGCAGACACATTGTTGTTACTTATTACGGAGTCTGCTAGAATTGATAGCAGACCTCTTGATCTTTTTTAAGAGATAAAAACAAACATCTTTCTCTTTTAAAAGAAATTTCTTCCCGTTTGCTAATTTTGAATTTCTCCATTTTGAAATTTTCAGGTACATACTAGAAATTGTCCTCTGTGAGACTTCCTCTTCTTTTTTTCTTTATTGAGTTATAATTAACAAATAACATTATACCGAGGTTTCTTCTTAATTGCCTGCAAGATTTCATGAAATTAGCATCTACTGTATACCTTCACCTTGCACCTAGCTGGGGGACTCTCATCAAATTGCCAAGCGAGTAAACAAATAAATAAATTTCTCTTTGTGGAAGAAGATGGTCAATGAACTCAACTCTGTTTTCAAAATTGCCTTCATCCTAAGGCTGTTTTTCTGCCCTTCATAATTTTCTGCATTGTGAACTTTAACAGAAAAAAAATGTCTTCAGTAGAATTCTTGTACCCCATTTAAACGGAAAGTTCTTGAACATCTTTCCATCATAATGCAACTGGAGTCCTCAGGGGCTGATATAAACATTCAAAGGGACGGCTTAACATATTACTGACTCCTCTCACAGGTCCTAAATGTAGGCACTTTAATTAAGTGTTAATAGCAAAGCAATGTGAGAATATGACTGCTGTATAGATAATGTTAGGGAAGAAACAGTATGGGGCAGCCTGGTTGGCTTCTCTCCTTCCTTGAAAGACCCAAAGCTAACTATCTCCTGATATGATAGAGAATATGAACCCTGTGCTGTATGAAATAGAAAAGTTAAGAATTCACAATAAAAACCAGCAAATAATATTATTATTATAATATTTATTCAAAGAATCTGAAGTAAACAGTCATCTTGATGTAAAAAACCAAACATCAGCTGCCATATACACACATCCACAGACCTAATTGTACTAATACATTTTTTAATTTGCTCGCTTAGATAAATCTACTAAAGGAAACAAAATGCAAAGATCTGTTATTTCCTCCCTCTTTCATCTGCTTTCAACCCCAGACTCAACCCCAGCACCCAGCACGGAGCTCCCCACACAGCCCCCGGCTATCGGCCATCACACAGATCTTCATTCTGCCTGAGCCCGAGCCTTCTCTGGTGGTTCCACGCACAACTCCCAGCATTCTGTGAGAGTGGAGTGTTGGGATGGACAGGAGCTTTTTCAGGTGCCATCTGTCCAGAGCAGCACTGTTGACTAGAAATATAATGTGCACCACAAATGTAGGCCACACGTAATGGAAAGTGTTCTAATGGCCACTTTGAAAAAAGTAAAAAGAAATAGGCAAAATTAACGTTAATATATCTCATTTCTTTATTAAAGTGTAATTAATACACAATGTATGTAAGGTTCAGGTGTACAACATATTGACTTGGCATTTCTGTATTTCACTCAGAGCTCACCATGATAAGTGTAGACACCATCTGTCACCATGTGACATTGTTACGGTATTATTGACTATATTCCCTATGCTGTATTTTTCATCTCTGTGATTTGTTTATTTTATAACTGGAAGTTTGTACCTCTTAATTCCCGTTTTCTATTTTGCCCATCCCCTCGACCTCCCCTTTGACAACCACCAGTCTGTTTTCTGTCTTTAAGAGTCTGTTTTTTGTTTGTTCATTTGTTTTGTTTTTTAGATTCCACATATAAGTGAAACCATATGGTATTTGTTTGTCTTTCTCTGCCTGACTTATTTCACTTAGCATAATATCCTCTAACTCCATCCATGTTATCACAAAGGGCAAAATCTCATTATTTTTTAATGGCTAAGTAATATTCCTCTGGGTGTTTGTGTGTGTGTGTGTGTGTATCTTGTTTAACTCAATTTATCCAAAATATCTTTTATACATATAAAAATTATTAGTGAGACATTTTACATGTTTCTTTTTTTATACTAAGCTTTCAAAATTTGGTGTATATCTTACACTTACAGTACATCCTCTATTTGGATTAGCCACTTTCAGGTATTCAGTAGCCATACATACTTAATGACCTCATATTGGAGAACATGGGCCCAGAGGACACCGTGGTCACACATTCACAGAGGGGTGGGCAGGAAAATGGTATTACCTTTCACTATAGTAGCCATCACACTTTGGGAAACACTGCCACTGGATTTTCCACAGCCCGAGTTCATAATATCAAGGGATCTCTCTAGACTGAGATTCTGTAGTTGACCCTAAAACTGCCCGCAATCTCCTCAGAGATGTTTCAGGAACTCCAGACTAGGGATTGATTACCCCATTTTAGAATAGATACTTCAAACTGGAACAGTCCTGGTGGGACTCACTTTGGTCTGAATTGCTACTCTTTTGGGCCATTGCTGAAACTACACAAAATTCCGGGCTAGAGGCTGAAGAGCACTTTGTTAGATACTGGATTGTATTTTTTCCTCTTTCTCCAGGCAAATTCTGTGATTTTACAATCCAAGCTTTCAAAGTTGTTGATTGTCAACGAGCTGCCCCTGTAGTATTTCTACCATACTCTAATTCTATTTTATCTCAAGCCATGTGTACAGTCAATATGGAGTGTGAAAAAACTGTTTAAAGCATAAAGCCATTTTTTAAAAAATTATCCTTACTGCATGTAAAAATAGCCTGCATTCTGTCATCTTGAGTGAGGATTGTTTAGACTAGGCACACAGCTCTGCTGTCTGAATCTACTCAGTTCTGTTTCCATTGACAATATAGGTCTGGCCTAACTATACCAGGTTTGTTGGGGTCTTTTTTTTTTTTTATGTTTTTCTTAAAGGAAACTATTTAAACATGAAAAATAACTAGTTTTGAAGATTTGGGCATTTGTAGTCCAATGAGTCATAAAATGGTAGAATTACATATTTTCATAGATGATGAAAGAGAGGCCATCCAGGCAAACCCCTTATATTGTAGATGTGGACAGTTTTCCTTAAAATATCTTAAAGTCTTGGGGTGCCTGGGTGGCTCAGTCAGTTAAGCATCCAACTCTTGATCTCAGCTCAGGTCTTGATTTCAGGGTTGTGAGTTCAAGCTCTGCATTGGGCTCCACACTGGGCATGGAGCCTACTTTGAATAAATAAATAAATAAATAAAATATATTATTTTATATAATAATATATCATGTTATATAAAATAAGTACATATATAATATATATTTATATATAAATATATATATGAAAATCTTGATCTGTATTTTAATCCAGAGGTTTTTCAAAAATCAAGATATTTCAAATCATTTACATTCTTAGGAAATGATCATAATTTAAAATTTTTTTAAATTTAGTTCATTGATTCAACAATCATTTATTGGGCGTCTCTTATGTGCTACAAGTCTGGTAGATGCTGAGAACACACAGACAGATGATTTCATTCCTGTTCATATTTATTCCAATATATTATGATATATTATGATAGAAGTCTACACAATTTGTAATGCTTTCAATAAACAACTAATAGTTTAACCAACGTATTATTGTTATATACAATATATAAAGATTCTTTTATTTCATGGTTAACCACAGTGGTAACATTAACGAGAAACTACAACTTTAGCCAGAGACACTATAATAATGTAGCAGAAGACATTCAATGACAGATAGAAGGTTATTTAAACACTACAATGGCTTACCACAGGAGAGTGGGATCTTATGTATAAATAAAGGTTATTTCTTCAAGGTCCATTCAAGGAAATGTACCTGCAAGCAATGAAAAACAAAATGCTTGTAATTACTTTGTCGTATCCTCTAGCCCAGCACCCCCACCCCTCTGTTGCTCTACCTTTAGGCAGGTGAGCCTGAAAGTGGTGTGGGGACAAACAGCCTGCTTGTGCAGCCTGAGCTTAATTACCAGCAGTTTTGAGGAGTGCTGACGACACTAGCTGGTCAATATCTGGAAGATGAGTTTGGATGTAGTATCCCCACTGTAGAGAGAGAAAACCTCCAGCTCCAGCCATTGCCATTTCTAGGACTCCAGAATCATTCACCAATCATATATGTCTCCACAAATATCAAAGATTTAGTACTCTTGATATTCTTTTGTAATTTAAGCATCATGAAATTCCAAACTCTTGCTCTGTAGAATATGAAATTGCTAATGGAAGATTGTTTATAGAAAAAAAGACTAAAAATCTTTAAAATCTGGCACATATAGGCACTCAATATTTGTTGAATAAGTGAATGTAAGGACAATAGAATATAATAAATTTCATTTGGTATCAGATTACTAGGCCACCTAATATTTATGATGAATGTAGTTCATGGGAAAGTGTTGCTCTATGAAATAATTGTATATACTTAATCTCAAATTTAAGAGTCAGTCATTGTTGAGTCATCTATGAATTTATCTAGATATTTTTAATTTCTGTGATAGTTGCATAGTCTATATGATTTTTAGGAATAATTTCCAAATGTTTATATTACACTGTAAAGATATACCTCTGTTCAAAAATTGCCATTTTTTAAAGATTTAATTATTTATTTGACAGAGAAAGAAAGAGTACAAGCAGGGGGAGCAGCAGAGGGAAAGAGAGAAGCAGTCTCTCCACTGAGCGGGGAGCCTGATGCGGGACTCCATCCCAGGACCCTGGGATCATGACCTGAAGCGAAGGCAGTTGCTTAACTGACTGAGCCACCCAGGTGCCCCCAAAACTGCCATTTTTATATCTCTTACTTATATTCCAATGATATGGTAGTTTGTGGAAAAAAACAAAAAAGTATTTTCCTGGATATATTTTGAAGCAATTCATGGATAAGTTTTTAAATTTACTTTTCATCTTCATGTAATGTTGGAAATGGCTCTCAGATTAAATGATCATCTAGTATATGGAGGAGACTTCTATTGGAAAACTCTATACTGACTGAATGCTAATGGATCAAGTAGTCCATTGGATATTGAAAAACATTATTAAGCATGACACGTATTATCTATAGAGTAGGGCAAACAAATTTAAAATTTTATGTATAAGAAAGTAAAAAATAAGGATTAAAATACTTTGAAGTGCATAAATTACATAAGTTTTAACAAGGGAAATTTTAGGGGAAATATGAAAAGTCCTAAAAATTTATGTACTGTTTGATTGAGCAATTCTGTCCTGGTGTTGCAGGATTGCAGGGTTCTTGTCTCACGGAGTCGAAGAATGAATCTCACAGACACAAAAGGGTGAAGTGAAGTGAAAGTTTATTAAGTGAAGGTAAGAGAAGAAAGGAAAGAAAAAAGCTCTCTAGAGTGAGAGGGGTCCCAAATGGGTGGCCACTGAGGGCTCTTAGGGGCAGGCTTTGTTGAGAACTGACTGGGAAGCTTGTGGCCTTGAGATCCTTGTGCCGTCTTGGTTTGTTCCCTTATCTCTTGTTCAGCTCTGTCTCAGCATCTCCACCTGCCAGGAATAGTTTCGGAGCCTAGTGTAGAGTCAGGGGCCTCCTATCTCTCCTGTCTACACCTTACCTGCTTCCCTACTCATGGGACAGGACCTGTGGCCAGAAAGAGCTGTACTGGGATTGTGAGGAGTGACTGATTGTATACTTTTCAATTGGTGGGGGTTAGGGATAGCGCAAGTCTCCAAGGAATCTGGAAGCAAGACTTTCAGGACCTTGAGGGGCCAGCTGCTGCCAAGATAGAGTTACTTTTAAACATTAAGGCACTAAAGGCAGCCACGAGTTCCTTGAGGAAGGTCACGCTCTGCATGCTTCAGGTATCTATCAGTGGGCTGCGAACTATAAGGAGATTTCAATTCAAGCTACATTTCTTTTGCTTTTGTTTCCCACATCACTGGGGCTATATCCTAAAGAACTATTCATGGACATGTGTAAAAAGTTATTAAGGGGCACCTGGGTGGCTCATTCAGTTAAGCAACTGCCTTTGGCTCAGGTCATGATCCCAGGGTCCTGGGATTGAGCCTCGCATTGGGCTCCCTGCTCAGTGAGGAGTCTGCTTCCCCCTCTGCCTCTGCCCCTCCCCCTGCTCATTCTCTCTCTCTCTCAAATAAATAAAATCTTTAAATAAATAAATAAATTAATTAATTAATTAATTAAAATAAAAAGTTATTAAGAATAAGCTTCACTGGGGCTCCTGGGTGGCTCAGTCAGTTTAGAGTCTGCGTTTGGCTCAGGTCATAGTCCTGGGGTCCTGGGATTGAGCCTCACATTGGTCTCCCCGCTCAGTGGGGAGTCTGCTTCTCCCTCTCCTTCTGCCTGCCAACCCCTCTGCTGTGCTCTCTCTCTCTGTCAAATAAATAAATAAATCTTAAAAAAAAAAATGAGCTTCATCATTAGAATTCATAACATAAAAATTAAAAATGATTTGGTATATTTACATATATTATGACCCAACCCTATGATAGAATACTATGCATATTTTATATATGTATAAATATAAGAATGTCTTAGATATAATGTTTTATTTTTTTTTAAAGATTTTATTTATTTATTTGACAGAGAGATACATAGCGAGAGAGGGAACACAAGCAGGGGGAGTGGGAGAGGGAGAAGCAGGCTTCCCGCTGAGCAGGGAGCCCCATGCCGGGCTCAATCCCAGGACCCCAGGATCATGACCCAAGCCGAAGGCAGACGCCTAACGCTGAGCTACCCAGGCACCCCAGATATAATAATGTTTTAGAAGAATATTTAGTGGGGCACCTGGGTAGCTCAATCGGTTAGGTGTGCCTTCAGCTCAGGTCATGATCCCAGGGTCCTGGGATCGAGTTCCTCATTGGGCTCCCTGCTCAGCTGGGAGCCTACTTCTCCCTCTCCCTCTGTCACTCCCCCTGCTTGTGCTCTCTCTCTCCCTCTGTCAAATAAATAAATAGAATCTTAAACAAAAAGAATATTTAGTGACATATTTTACATGTCATACCAAAAAAGAATAGGTAAAAATAAATTTATAAAACCGATAGACTTTATGATTTCATCTTTGGTTAAAATGTACAGATATATGCATAGAAAAAAGACTGAAATTATGATATAAAATATTAATAGGTGTTACCTCTGGGTGGTATGCTTATAGATTTTTATATTCTTTTTTTGGTATATTTTCTATATTCTACAATTAGCATGTATTCTTTCTATGATCACCTTTTCAAATTTATTTTTTAAAAACTCTCCTTGTTAGCTGTTTTACTGAATTTAAAGTAATGATTTTATATAGCGGCACCTGGGTGGCTCAGTCGTTAAGCGTCTGCCTTTGGCTCAGGTCATGGACCCAGGGTCCTGGGATCAAGCCCCACATCAGGCTCCCTGCTCCGCGGGAGGCCTGCTTCTCGTCTCCCACTCCCCCTGCTTGTGTTCCCTCTCTCGCTGTGTCTCTATCTGTCAAGTAAATGAATAAAATCTTTAAAAAAAAAAAAGTAATGATTTTATGTTTAAAAAAAGCTCAATAGTTTAAGAACAAAAACAGTCCTTAGTACAGGCTAGAGAGATTATCGTAAAAAATGAGGAAAGCATCACTTATAAACATGCAAGAGAGCATTAAAAGGCAGGGATTCTCTCTGCCCCACCTCTCTGAAAGTTAAATGTCTATCTATGGAGAATCTGGGAAGTAAGGGTATAATTTTTAAGTATTAGTAATGATGAATAGATTGTTCTTTAATTTTGCTTTAAAACAGTTTGCATAATGAGGAAAATTCACCAAGGATATTTTAAACCTTGGCTTGATTCACCCAACTCGTCTTAGGGAGAAAGTAATTTTTCTACTTCTCACAGTCATTAAAAAGGACGCTGTGCTACCTTGTTCTCCCTGGTGGAAGAAAGATAGGTAGTGTGTCATCTTTGTACATACATCCTACCATTCAAGCATTCAGCAAGACAGAGTAGGGTATGAGCTGTTTCATTATGGATGTGCAAAGTAGTGACTCGTCTAATCCTTCCAGGAAAGAAATTTCTTAACAAATGACATAGCAGTAGGCACCAGGTGTTACAAATCCCAGCTGTCATCCACAGAACTAAGAGTGATGTGGGAAACAAAGGCAAAAGAAAAATTAAATTTTCTTACTAACTATAGCCCACTGACAAGTCCCTGAAACAGGCAGAGTGACATTCCTCTAGAAACTTGGCTGCCTCGCTCAATGTCAATAGAGCAGAAGGCAATCTTAGCCCGACCCCCAGGATCCTGTAAGTTACTTTAACATATAAAAATTCCCTTGGGAACTTCCTTTATCTCTACCCCCCAAGATACAGGTTGGCAATCATCCGCCAAGCATATGACACACTGATATACATCTGAAAGGTCTCATGACTAAGGTTTTACTAGACAGTAATAAATGACCTTTCCCCAACAATAGCTAGCCCCCTCAAGGTCATGGAAACCTTGCTTCCATAATTCCATAGAGACTTTCGCTATCACCCTCCCAACTTGAAAGTATATAATGGGCCACTCCTCATGACCCCAGTGCAGCTCTTTCAGCCCACAAGTCCTGGCCCCATGCTTTCATAAAACCACCTTCTTTCTTGGCCATCGGCTTCAAACCCTAACATCTTTCCTACATAAGTAGGATGTTATGAGAGATATCTTGGCAACTCCTATGCAGTGATGTTTGTTAGTTTTTCTTTTTTAAAGAGTAGCACATTCCAGGGCGCCTGGGGGGCTCAGTCGGTTAAGCATCTGCCTTCTGCTCAGCTCATGATCCCAGGGTCCTGAGATTGAGCCCCACATCGGGCTCCCTGCTCAGCAAGGGAGCCTGCTTCTCCCTCTCCCTCTGCCCCTCCTCGTGTGTGCTCTCTCTCTCTCACTCACTCTGTCTCTCAAATAAATAAATAAAATCTTTTAAAAAAAGGAATAATGTGAATGATAATAATTGTTAAGCAACAAAAGCCCATCTATCTGGTTCAACTCCTGCCCTCCCCAAGACAAAAACTGATACTGTCACCAACCAGACCCCAAGACTTGACCTTTACTGCTCACCTGCTTGTACCCACTGACCTTTGTCCCGCATTTTTCCTTAAGCTCTTTTTTCCACCTTATCTCTTACTCTGGCAAAAGACCTGACTGGCCTCCTGTGAAGGAAACCGAAACTACACCTTGAGCAATAACAACTGCCCAGATGAAGAGCTCCAGCAGCCCAGACCACTCAGACCAGTTTGACCTTAACTCCTGACTCACACCTGCACAGATGGACCATGGAGTGACCCATGGAGTGACCCATGAAGTGACTGACACTACCCTTACCTCATTGTAATACTAAAATCCCTGCCCCAGGAAGAGCACAAGCCTCATTTACATGACGATGCAATGTATTTATAGGCATGTGTCCTTAAGGTGCAAACTTGACTTTATGCCTGCCTCTACATACAATGACAAGGCTCTCCTTTCTAAACTCATCTTAATCCTAAATAAAAGGAACCCATTCACCCTTGCTTGGGGAGCAAGGGCTTTGGAAGTTATACTTATTTGCTGCAAATAAAGTTTCCTTTGCGTGATAACTGCACTCTCATTCATTCAGTTACGATGTGTACTAAACCTGTGAGTTGGTGAGAACCTCCTCCATTTAGCTCAGGGAAAACATTTGCCCAAAGTGCAGCCAGTCTTAAGATTACCCACTATCTTCACACTCGAAGGATTTGTCTTAGTTTCTTCTGCTTCCAGAGACATTTTAGGGATATAGAACCAGGGAATGTATAACACAGACAAATAGGTCTCATCCAGGTAAATTCTCTAAGTACTATGCCAATTGTCTGGTTGTTAAGACATGAAGCAAATGAAATGATATGATTAATAATTTTAGCTACATTAAACTTAAAATTTCTATTTATCTAGAGCCTTAAAAACAAAGTAATCAATATAAAGGAGGGAGAAAGTGTTTGCAAGGCATAGAAAAAAGGATTAAGATCCATAATAAAGAACTCTTACAAAGAATATGACAACCCAAACAAAAATGAGCAAAGATATAAACAGGTATATCACAGAGAAAGAAAAACCCAATAGCAAAAACATGAAAAGAAGCTCTGCTACTACTAATTAAGAAATGCAGAAAATAATGGATCGTGGATCACCACATCAAAAACCAATGATGTATTGAATGGTGACTAACATAACATAATAAACTTAAAAAAAAATAATAAATTAAAAAAAAAAGTGCAATTGGCGTGACCACTGTGAAAAACAGTATGGAGTTTCCTCAAAAAAATAAAAATAGAAATACCATACAATCCAGTAATTCCAATAGTAGGTATTTACCCAAGGAAAATGGAAACACTAACTTGAAAAGATACAGGCACCCCTATGTTTTTTGTAGCATTATTTACTGTAGCCAAGATAATGGAAGCAACCCAAGTGTCCACTGACTGATGAATGGATAAAGAAGATAGAATGTTAGCCATAAAAAAGAATGAGATCTTGACATTTGCAGCAACCTGAATGAGGATAGAGGTATCATGCTAAGTTAAATATGTCAGACAAAGAAAGATGAATACCATATGATTTCACTTATATATGAAATCTAAAAAAGAAAATAAACAATAAAAAAAACAGAGACAGAATCATAAATACAGAAAACAAATTGGTGGTTGCCAGAGAGCAGGGGGTTAGGGGGATGGGTGGAATAGGTAAAGGAGATGAAGAGGTACAAATGTCCAGTTATAAAGTAAATAAGTCACAGGGATGAAAAGTACAACATAGAGAATATCATCAATATTGTAATAACATTGTATGGTGACAGATGGTAACTATACTTACAGTGAGCATCTTGTAATGTATAGAATTGTCAAATCACTATGTTGTAGACCTGAAACTAATATAACATTGTATGTCAACTATACTTCAATATTTCATAAAAAAAGGGAATGCAAATTTAAGTAATAAAAAGATCATTCATATCCTTCCAGTTGGAAACAAAGTATAAAGTCTGACAGCACCAAGTATAGGAGAGGATATGAGTTGCTGATAGGAGTTTAAATTGGTACAACCATTTGGAAACCAATTTGACAATACATAGTAAAACTGAAGATGTGGTTACACCATGACTCAGGGCAATTTTTTTTACTACAGAGAAACTTGCCCAACATACACACAAAGAACATACAAGGATAGGGGCACTTGGGTGGCTCAGTCGTTAAGCGTCTGCCTTCGGCTCAGGTCGTGATCCCAGGGTCCTGGGATGGAGCCCTGCATCAGGCTCCTTGCTCCACGGGAAGCCTGCTTCTCCCTCTCCCACTCCCCCTGCTTGTGTTCCCTCTCTCACTGTGTCTCTCTCTGTCAAATAAGTAAATAAAATCTTAAAAAAAAAAAAAAATACAAGGATATTTATTACACCTTTTGAGACAGTAATAAATAAAAACATAAAAACAGTCTAGTTCTCTATCAGCTGGGAAATGAATAAACAACGTGATTATTCATACAATGGATTTCCATAAGTAGTTAAAATGAGTAGATCATATCTACATGTATCAAGGTGGATAAATTTCAAAAATATTATACTAAGTAAAAATGAAATTAAATAGTAATAGGATACATTTGACATGCATAAAACAATGTTAGGTAAGTATATATATTATAATATATTTTTTTATTTAGAAAAAACATTCTTATTTTGAAGATTTTATTTATTCATTTGAGAGAGAGAGAGAGCGAGCACGAGGGAGGGGAGTGGCAGAGGGAGAGGGAGAAGCAGACTCCCCGCTGAGCAGGGAGACCAATGCAGGACTTGATCTCAGGACCCTGAGATCATGACCTTAGCCAAAGACAGACACTTAACCAACTGAGCCATCCAGGTGCCCCTAGAGAAAAAACATTCTTAAGCAAAGATGATAAAATGTAAATATTTAAATTCAGAGTGGTGAGTAAATGGTTGTAATATTATTTCCTGTATGTTTTACATATTTAATAATTAAATAATTTTGTTTAAGTTATTAATAAGGAAACACTCAAATTTCTTTGGAGAAATATGAAGCAACCAAAGCAAGGCATATGGAAGCAGTCTTGTAGGGCTTGAATTCATTAGTAGAGTTAATTTCATCCCTGTGATAAGTTCTTGATGTGAGAGTAAGCTCCAATTAAGCCCATGAACATCCTTTTTCAAGTTTACATTAAGTGGCGGACACTTTTTATTTATCTCCCAAGGCATGTGTGACAAATAAAATTTAAAGTGTTTCTCAAGCTTTCTTTCACCTTATAGTTACTAATCAAAAGACAGAGTTAGGCAGTGAGAGACTTGCTCATTCTGACTTCTAATTAGTCTTTGTTAATTTTGCAAATTACTTGTTGCCATTTCACAACCTCTTTGGGTTACTGATTTGAGCTGTTTGATTTTCTCTGGCATCAGATACATTTTATAAACATGTAAACAAAACATATTTTAAAGAAATCCAAACTAAAAAATATCTTTATGCCACCATTTGGTGACCATCACAGTAACTATTGGTTCAGTCAAGAATCATCAGTGGATGATTGGATAAGTAAAAGTTCGATGAGAAACAATATGTAATCTCAAGGGACACTGGGTGACTCGGTTGGGCATCCAACTCTTGATTTTAGCTCAGGTCGTGATCTCAAGGCTGGCATTGGGCATGGAGCTGGCTTAGGATTCTCCCTCTCCCTCTACCCCTCTTGCCCCTCACTAAAAAAGAAAAAAAAAGATATAACCTCAAAATATCTCCCTACAAATTGCTTTTTAATTACAAAGAAAAAAACATAGTAACTTTACAGTGGAGAAACCATACAGACATTCCTTTAACACAAGTAGCTGCAGTTAACATCATGACTACTGGGACACATCAATATATGTAGGACATGATGCACTGAGAACACAGCATTGCTTCTGTGTTACCCCTTTTTTTAAAGATTTTATTTATTTTATTTGAGAGAGAGAGCATGCACACACACGCGTGAGTGGCAGGGAGGGGCAGAGGGAGAGAATCTCAAGTAGACTTGCACTGAGCACGGAGCCCAATGCGGGGCTTGATCTCATGACCCTGAGATCATGACCGAGCCAAAACCAAGAGTCCGACACTTAACCGACTGAGCCCCCCAGGTGCCCCACTTCTGTGTTACTCCTGCTCCAAATGCATGACCTGAGTCTAAGCACGAGGGACCATCAGACAAATTCAAATTGAGGGACATTCTACAAAGTAACAAGCCTGATGCTTCAAAAATGTCAAAGTCACAAAGAAAACCTGAGAAATTATTCAAGATAGAAAAATCAAGCAAAATGGCAACTACATGCAGTTACGAAATACCAGATTACATTGGATCCTGGACCAAAACATTATTTTTCTTTTGTTTTGAATATCAATGGGTAATTGGTTGCACCTTGTTGCTTTTGTTAAGAAGCCTCAGAATGCAAATTTAATATAAAATACTTTAAATATCTGCACCATAAAATGAGAATAAAACTGTGAAGCCACTGCAGTCTCATCTTGCCACCCCATAAGAATAGATCCAATTCAAAAAGGTATTTCTCCATACTCTGCTCTCAAGAATTACAAACAAGTTTGTCAGAGCAAGATTGACAGAGAATTTCTAATACTTACAGGCCTTGTCTACAGATTCCGTATCATAAATTCGGGGACTATTGGCAGGAAGCCCATTAGCTGATCTAGTCTACTGTAAAGCTGAAAAAAGAGAAAGATCATTAATAAGACTGTCAGAACCAAATGACATTGGGTTTCACAGCTGCATTTAGAAACCCAGCAGGGGTGCCCAGGTGGCTCAGTCAGTTAAGCACCGGGCTCTTGGTTTGGGTTCAGGTTACGATCTCAGGGTCCTGGAATCAAGCCCCGCATGGGGCTCAGTGTTCACTATGGAGGCTGCTTGTCCCTCTCCTTCTGCTCCTCCCCCTGCTCCTGCTTTCTCTCTTGCTCTCTCTCTCCATCTGTCTTGAGAATGAATAAATAAATAAATAAAAAGAAAGAAAGAAAGACACACAGCGGCAGTCAGTCCAGCCTTGGCTTTGATGCAATGAATTCTACTTCCCGTATCTATTTTTTCTACTTCCTGTAGCATTTAAACTTAGTGGAATTATTATGAAGATGTGTGGTATGCATCCCAGTTTCTTGGATAGTGTTCTTCATAATTTTATATATTGACTGCAATATATAAAGTGAGTTTTTAGCTTTAGTTAAAAGTGAGCTTAGGGGCCCTTGGCTGGCTCAGTTTATAGAGCATACAACTCTTAATCTCGGGGTCATAAACTGAAGCCCCGCATTGGGCGTGTAGCCTACTTAAATATAATTTTTTAAAAAGTAAGTTTATTTTTCATTAATCATGTGACTTGAAGTTAATTACTTGACTTTTTGAGTCAAAGAGCTTTCATTTCCTAAATGATAGGATCAGAAATTTCTTGCCTCTAAGATTCTTTCCAGTTCTAGTTGTGAATTATTCCAATTCTTTAGTCAACATTTAGATTATCAGTAAAAGTGGCATATTTCTTCTAAGACCAAAATAGAAAACCTATTTTATTTAAAAGAAATTCCTTATGGTGGCTTATTTTATGAAATATGTTAGATGCATGAAATGTATAATTAAGAATAGAACAAACTTCCATGTACCCACCATCCAGCTAAAATACAGAACAGTACAGTTTTTCATCTATCATGTTGGCAAAATCCTTAAGTTTGACAAAAAAAATCTTATTGGCAGGTCTGCAGGGAAACAGTCATTTTCATACATTGCTGGTGGGAGTGCACAAATGGTATAAGGAGAATTTGACAATATCGAGCAAAATTATATATGCATTTAACCTTGGACAGCATATAACTCTAACTGTATCTCAAAGATATACAGGCAGAAATATGAAATGATGTATGTACAAGGTTATTCGTTGTAGTATTTTTATCATAGCAAAAGGTTGTAAACCATCCAATGTCCATCAATAAGGGAATGGTTTAAGAAATAGTGGTACATCTATATATGAAATCCTATACCTCCATAAAAAAAATGCTCTATAAAATGCTATGGAATATGGACAGTATGTTACCTTCTGTGTAAGAAAGAGGGACTATAAATGTTTGTGTGTGTGTGTTATTTTTTAAAGTAGCAATAGTAGGGTTAAACCAAAGGCCAATATAAAATGGTTGGGGCACCTGGGTGGCTGTCAGTTAAGTGTCTGTCTGCCTTCGGCTCAGGTCATGATCCCAGGGTCCTGGGATCAAGCCCCACATCAGGCTCCCTGCTCAGCAGGAAGCCTGCTTCTCCCTCCCCTGCTCACCCTGCTTGTGCTCTCTCTCTCTCTCTGTCAAATAAATAAATAAAAATCCTTTAAAAAAATTAAAAAGAAAATGGTTACCTATAGTGGAAGAAAAAAAAAAAAAAAACCAGGAAGCAGGAGATGTCAAATAAGCATATGAAAAGATGCTCAACATTATATGTCATTAGGGAATTGCAAATTAAAACAACATACGTATATGTATAGTGGTATACCACTATATACATATTAGAATGGCTAAAATCCAAAACACTGACAGCACCAAGTGTTGGCAAGGATGTGGTATAATAGGAACTGTCATTCATTTCTGGTAGAAATACACAATGGTACAGCCACTTTGGAAAATAGTTTGGCAGTTTCTTATAAAACTAAACATACTCCTACCAAATCGTACCCCTTAGTATTTGCCCAAATAAGTTAAAAACATATCCACCCAAAGCCCTACCCATGGATGTTTATAGCAGCTTTATTCATAATTGTTAAAACTTAGAAGCAACAAGATGTCTTCAGTAGGTGAATGGATAAACAACTGTGGTACATTCAGACAATGGAATATTACTAAGTTCAATAAAAAGAAATGAGCTATCAAGGGACAAAAAGACATGGAGGAATCTTAAATGCATATTGCTGGGGCGCCTGGGTGGCTCAGTCGGGTAAGCCTCCGACACTTGGTTTCAGCTCAGGTTGGGCTCAGGTCCTGATCTCAGGGTCGTGAGGTGGAGTCCACTTCGGGCTCTGACTGAGTGCCGAGTCAGCTTGAGACTTTCTCTCCCTCTCCCTCTGCCCCTACCCACCGCACTCGCTTGCGCTCCCTCTCTCTCTAAAATAAATAAATAAATCTTTTTAAAAAATGCATTTTGGTAAGTAAAAGAAACGAATATGAAAAGGCTATATACTGTATGACTCCAATTATATGGCATTCTGGAAAAGGCAAAAGTATGAAGACAGTAAAAAGATGAGTGGTTGCCAGTGGTTGTTGAGGAGGAGGGAGGAAAGAAGGGACAGATGAATAAGTGGAGCATAGGGGATTTTTAGGGCCCTGAAACTATTCTGTATCATATTGTAATGGTGGATACATGTTATACGTGTGTCAAACCCCATAGAATGTACAACACAAAGAATGAACTTTAGTATAAAACATGGTCTTTGGTTAATAATAATGTATCAACATTGGCTCATCAATTGTAACAAATGTACCACACTAATACAAGATGTTAATAAAGGGGAAAGGGTGGAGGATGGGGGAAGGGGAAGGGAGTATATAGGAACTCTGTTCTTTCTTTCTTTCTTTTTTTTTTATTTTATTGGAACTCTGTTCTTTCTGTCCATTTTTCTGTAAACCTAAAATTGCTTTCAAAAGATAAAATCTATTAAATAAGAGATGGAAATAAACCTTTCTGAATGAAATTTGTCAGATGGTTTTGATCTGGAACCTTGCAAATGTGGTTATTAAATAACTTAAAAACATAAGGTTAACTTAAAAAAATAAAAGAACAAAACAATCCCTAAAAATCTAAGCCAAACTGAAACAAGTGAGCTTAATTCTACATCAAGTTGATGGCACAACCAGAGAAGAGCTATTTCAGGTGATCGTGAAAGCAATATTTTGACTACATTTTTTTGTGGGATATATTCTAAAGACTATAGGAATGACAAAGAAATCTTAACCTATATTTAGTTGTTTTAGTGTTAATTAAAATACTGTGATTACTCTTTTGAAACTGTTATTTTAAAAATACCTATGCACATATATTTTAATAAAAATATTAATCATTAACAATTAACAATTACATATTTGCTTTTTCCTACCATATATTTTGATTCTTCCTGAAAGCAAATAATATGTTAATGTTATAAAAACAAAATTTTTATCTTAAGAGAACAGAGATAAAATATAAAATAAAAAATTAGCTGAAATTTCTAATCTTCAATTTAAATAGAAATTATCAGTATGAACTCATTATTTACTTTCTCTTTCAAAAAAATGGTTATTTCCTTGTTCTGCTAACTGGAAAGGTCTGGAAGTAATAATAACTTATTACTTATTAATAAGTTAATAATAACTTAATAGGGATGCAACAAGCAACCCTAGTGCCCAGAGTGTAGTCTCAAAATACTAAGGAAGCAAATTCTATGGTGAAATAGCTAATTTCAGATCTAGAATAAGAAATATACCTGGTGAATCTGGGGCCTGAAAACCAGGAAGCTATCAAACACTACAGGGGTTATGTCAAAATGACCAAGAGCCAAACTGAAGAGGCTCTGCTGGCTGAAATTGGCAACAATATGAGCATCAAAAAGAATAATAAGGCACTTATCATATGATCTAATCGAGTAAAAGGATTCAGAGAAATGATTTCATTTTTAGGAATTTCTAAAAAACTTAAATCAAATCTATAGTGACAGAAAGCAGATCAGCAGTTGCTTTGGGCCAGAGATGGGGTAGGACTGACTGACTGCAAAGGGGTGCAAAGGAACTTTTTTGATGATGGAAATGTTTTATATCCTGATTGTGGTGGTAAGTACATAGGTATGTACATTTTTCAAAACTCATTCAATTGTACTCTTTACATGGGTGCATTTTATTGCATATAAATTATACTTGAAGATAGTGTATTTTTAAAGAAATAATCATTGCAATGGATAAAAAATATGTAAAAATCCTGCCAGAATTCTTAATAATTTTTAATTTTTAAAAAAGATTTATTTATTTATTTATTTATTTATTTATTTTGACAGTGGGGGAGGGGGAGAGAAAGAGGGAGAGAGAGTTGTAAGCAGACTCCATGCTGAGCACAGAGCCTCTCACCTGGAGCTCGGTCTCATGACCCTGAGATCAGGACTGTGAGATCATGACCTGAACTGAAAGTAAGAGTCCGATGCTTAACCAACTGCGCCACCCAGGCACCCCTTAATAATTTTTTTTTTTTTTTAAGATTTTATTTATTGGTCAGAGAGAGAGTGTGTGTGTGCAGGAGCAGGGGGAGTGGCAGCCAGAGGGAGAAGCAGGCTCCCCACTGAGCAGGGAACCCGTCTTAGGATTCCATCCCAGGACCCTGGGATCATGACCCGAGCCAAAGGCAGATGCCTAACCGACTGAGCCACCCGGACGTCCCAATAATTCTTTTTTTTTTTTTAAAGATTTTATTTATTTATTTGACAGAGAGAGACACAGCAAGAGAAGGAACACAAGCAGGGGGAGTGTGAGAGGGAGAAACAGGCTTCCCGCGGAGCAGGGAGTCCGATGCGGGGCTCGATCCCAGGACCCTGAGATCATGACCTGAGCCGAAGGCAGACGCTTAACGACTGAGCCACCCAGGCGCCCCCGTCCCAATAATTCTTTAAAAAAAACCTTTTTGGTCACCAAATTGCTAGGTTACCAGCTCATTATTCTAAAAATTGATAATATGGAAATTATCAAACATATACTTCTTTTCCTATATGGGCTGGACTTCAAGGAACCTACTCATTGATGAGGGAGAGTTCTTTATAGAAGCACTGCAGTTAATAAATGCAGAAGGAATGATAAAATTAGATTATCATTTTTGAATCTTTTATGAAAGGATGGATCTAAGCAATGATTACCAATGGTTGCTAAAACCATGAGGTAAAAGGTTGATGAGGGACCTTATTCTTATATGTATTGATGGATGAGGTTGACCACATTTGAACCTGCTGATTGCCAACCAGACATTATGTGCCTCTTGATGTGATACAATAGATAGTATATAGCATCATGTGTGAAGTAGTCTTGCCTAAATAAATAAACCTGAATCTAAAACAAGCCTCTTGGTGGGGCACCTGGGTGGCTAGTCGGTTGAACACTGGGGTCTTGATTTTGGCTCAGGTCATGATCTCAGGGTTGTAAGATCAAGCCCTGCATCCGGCTCTGTGCTCAGCACGGAGTCGGCTTGAGATTCTCTTTCTCTCCCTGTCCCTCTGCCCCTCCCCCCACTCTCTCTCTCTAAAATAAATAAATAAAAACAGAGAGGGAGGCAAACCATCAGAGACTCTTAACTATAGGGAACAAACTGTGGATTGCTGGAGGGGAGGTGGGTGGGAGGATGGGGTAACTGGGTGATGGGCATTAAGGAGGGCATGTGATGTAATGAGCACTGGGTGTTATATGCAACTGATGAATCACTAAATTATACCCCTGAAACTAATAATACACTATGGGTTAACTAAATTGAATTTAAATTTTAAAAATATATAAGAAAATAAATAAATAAATAAATAAATAAATAAATAAATAAAATCTTTTAAAAATAAAATAAAATAAAACAAGCCTCTTGGGGCACCTGGCTGGCTCAGTTGGTAGAGCATGCAAATCTTGATCTCAGGGTTTTAAGTTCGAGCCCCATGTTGGGTGCAGAAAATACTTAAAAAGTAAAATCTTAGAAAAACAAAAATCCAAACCTCTTAATCTAACTTTGTTTATAGGACATACCATTCTATACTCATTAAAATGATAAAACTCGGTAAGTCTGATCTTAGCAAGCTTGATGAAGATGTGCGACATTGGAAACTGTCACGTCCTACTGGTAGGAAAAGAGCAATTTGGCCCACACCCTTTGATTTTGACAATCTCTAACCCTAGGGAAAAAAAAATCACCTTCTTGCCACTAGATGGTGCTTATTGGCTTATCGGTTTATTGCATTGTCTTCTATTACATTGCTTCATTTCTCTTATTACTTCTAGTGGGTCTCTGGAGGAAAGGACTAGAGTCTCACCAAGAAGTTGTAATCTAGATCCAGTCAGCCATCTGAGCCATACGAGCCGTATCTGCTTCCTGGCTTTGCACAATGTTGGCCCTGGGGACAAATCATTGACACTTGCTGTCTCCCTAAGGCACTTAGTTAATTCAGTTCCTTAGCAATATCTATCTTTAATACTGTGTCAAGAGTATTTTTCTGAAGAATATGTTTTTCAATATATTCTTATTATTTTCAATTAGACCATAATAAGAATAGCTACATTCTCTATGTTAAGTTGTTTTTGTTTTTGTTTTTTAGTTTGAGATCATTTCAAAGCTACAGAAAAGGATGCAAAGAAATCCTGTATACTCTTCACCCAGGACCCAGGTTCTCCTACTTATTAATATTTTACCATTCTCTCCCTCTCCCTTTCTCTCTTTCATCCTCCCACCCCCACCTTCTCATTATCTCTCATACATAAATATACAAGATATAATCATATATAATTTTCTAAACCATGTAAGAATAAGTTGCAGACATGATGCCCGTTGGCTTTATAAACAAGGGCACTATTCTACACAACTACAGCATACCTATCAAAATCAGGAAATTAACATTGATACAGTACTATCTAATCCACAGACTTCATCCATATTTCAATTATCCCAATACTGTCCATGATAGCAAACATAAAACAGAACAAAATAAGCAAAAAACAAAACAATTTTTTTTTAATTTTTTATTTTATTTCTTTATTTGACAGAGAAAGAGAGCCAGAGAGCACAAGCAGGAGGAGTGGCAGAGGAAGAGAGAGAAGAAGGCTCCCTGCTGAGCAGGGAGCCCCATGTGGGGCTCGATGTGGGGCTCAATCCCAGGCCCCTGGGATCATGACCTGAGCCGAAGGCAGACGCTTAACTGACTGAGCCACCCAGGTGCCCCAACAAATAATTTTTTTAAAGCCTTCCTATTTTCCCCTTTCCTTTCTGTTCTGGACCCAACTGAGAAGCACACACAGCATTAAGTTGTCGTGTATTTTCTTCAATCTGGACAGTTTCTCAGGCTTTTCTTGTCTTTAAGATCTTGACATTTTTGAAGGTCAGACATTTTGAAGGCTTTCAATTTGGGTCTGTCTATTGTTTCCTCATGATTAGATTCAGGTTATGATTTGAGGGGCAGGAATATCACAAATGTGATGCTGCGTTCTTAGTGCATCGTATCAGGAAATCTACAATGTCATTTTGTTCTGTTACAGGTGATGTTAGCTCTTATCATTTTGTTTTTCCACTGCAAACTAATTAATTGGTTATTAATCTAAAAATAATTTCTAAGTATTTTATAGGGAGATACTTTGGGACTATGTAAATATCCTTTTTCTCATCAAACTTTCACCCACTATTTTGCCTGAACCATTAATTACTAGGGTTGTTACCACATGGTGATTTTCTAATTACATTATTTCTTCTACATTAATTAGTTGGCATTCTACCATAAAGTAGAGCTTTCTATTTATTTATTCATTTCCTTGTATCAGTGTAGATTTATGGATTCCTATTTTATTCAGTAGTTTATAATGCATTATTAATATTATTTATTTTGGTGCTCAATTTGTTTCGTATTTGGCCAGTGGGAGCCTTTTCCAGTTGAATCCTGTGTCGTTTAACATGATCCCAATATTTTTTTAAGATTTTATTTATTTATCTATTTATTTATTTATTTTTAAATATTTTATTTATTTATTTATTTATTTGACAGAGAGAGAGACACAGCGAGAGAGGGAACAGAAGCAGGGGGAGTGGGAGAGGGAGAAGCAGGCTTCCCGCCGAGCAGGGAGCCCAATGCGGGGCTCGATCCCAGGACCCTGGGATCATGACCTGAGCCGAAGGCAGACGCTTAACCGACTAAGCCACCCTGGGACCCCAACATGCTCCCAATGTTTTTTGAGAGCTTCTTTATTTTCTGGAGCAAGCAGATGTTTCAGACTCATCTTGTGTTTTCCTTGGAACAGCCCTGGAATTGGCAACTTATCCAATGAACCCTGGTTCCTTTAAGTAAGGTGTTTAGAAACCAAGATCTGGGTGCTAAGTTGCTCTTTGTTATAAGAGCACCACTGGTTTCAGGCCTCTGGCCAGAAAGAGCCAGGAAAAGTTCTATGCCTACCCAACATCTATATCTATATCTATCTACACGTTAAAACAACTATGAGTTCACAACATTACCTATACATCCAATCCAATTCCACAGTTTGTTCTAGTGTTCCCCTTTCCATATTTGTACTGCTTCTCTGATAATAAGAAAATTGTCTCCCATCATCATTAATACATTTATTTTCCCTGTAAGTAACCAATATCCAGATCAAGGGAGCCATCTCCTCCACCTCCTTGGTTAACATCACCAAACCAAATCCACAGGCCACCTTCTCAGTCCTGGTCCTGCCACACCTGCCAGTGACACTATTTAGTCCCTCTGACCCCAAACAGTCCCCAGTCATTCGTGATTGCGCCCTCCCCTTCACTCTGCCCGTATAATCAACTACAAAGCCCTGATTATCCTGCCTCCTAAATATTCCCTGAATCTGTCTCCTTCTCTCTACTCTTTCCATGGATGGTATAACCAGGAAAACTGTACCAACTGCCTAGCAAATCGTTGATGTAATTGAGGGCGCTGGTAGATTCTTTCTCCCTCACCCTCTAATGTTTTTTGGCTGGTGACCAATTTTTAAGGGCCTTATTAACCATAATTAGAGAGTGACATGTTTCCCAGGCCATGCTTGCTCTCTCCCCGATGATTATTCAGAGCCAGGAATTGAATGGGAGGAGTTAAGCTCTGGTCCTGGCCTGCAAGGTGGGGAGACACTCAGATGACAGAGCTGTTCTGGTTGAAGGATGGAGGAAGAGGCAGAAGGTGAGAGGCCATCTCTATTAGTTGAGCCCCCCTGGTGGCTTGGTATCTTCTAGCTTCCAGTCCTAACCTCTAACGGGCAAACTGAAAAGCCCAGCTCTTCTCTGTAATTCTGACAGGTAACTAATGCAGCATTAATCAGCTACTAACTAATTGCTAAACTCCTATGGGTAGGTGAGTGCAGCTCAGCTTGGTGCTCCACCCTCTTTTCTAGTAATTTGTCCCAAGAGTTGAGTTAACTTCCCTGTCTTTTAACTATTTCACATTGTCACTGACCTTGCCTTATCAGCTCAGAGCTGATCTAAGAAGTGCAGGTGGGTAGGGTTGGGAAAGTGGCTTTTCTTCTGATTATAAAAGAAATCACTACTTTCCAAAAACTGGGGGACAATGAAAAGAAAATAAAGAAAATGAAAGTCATCCACAATACCACAACTCTCTGATGTAATTTCTTCCAGTTTTTCTCTGCTCTTATAAAACAACTTGATATTATAAAAGGTATTTCCTTTTATATCTTGTTTTTTCTTAACATTATGATATCAGCATTCTTCCATTTCATTTAAAATCTTTTGAAAATATTAATAATGAAAACATAGATGTGTCCTAACAATATCCCAATTTTTACATTGAGGTTGTTTCCAGTTATTTTACAATCATAAATATTGCTGGAATAAACACTTGTGTACATAAATCTTTGTCCATTGATAATTATTTTCTTATGTTCGATTACTAGCTGTAGAATTATCTGGCCAAAGTCTGAACATAGTTAAGTTCTTGGAACATACTGCCTAATTGTTTTCCAAAAAGCTTGCTGGAAAAAAAAAAAAGCTTCCTGGAATTTACACTTTCATCAGTCGTGTGTGAAAGTGAGTACCCTTCTCACTCTAGCAACACTGCACCATAAGGGATTGGATAAGAAGCAAGATAGGAAGATAAAAAGGAAGATAAATGGAAAAAAAAACAGATCAAGTAGTCACTTGAGGAAGAACATTCCTATCTGACTTCCATCTTTTTACATTAGGATTTGATGGTGATATGTAGCCGTTCTGATTTTCTTAGGCGCTTTTAGCCTTGGACACTATGTATACATCGAGGGAAAGAGAAGATTCTAAATTGCAAGATGCTTTGGTGGTGCTGGACGCTCAGCTTTATTATTTGGTAGGTAGGTTAAAGACATTGAATTGCCCAGGCTGGACACTTTAGAGCATCCTCTCTCCCTCCTTTCTCTTACCCTTCACATCTGATCAATCAACACAGCCAGCCACTCTGCCTCTTCTCTATCTGTCTCCATGTCCTCACCCCATTAGCTTCTCAGGTTCAGGCTGTCATCACTCTTCACCTGAACAAATGCAGTAGCCTCCTAACAGATCTCTCTCAAATCATCCTTCACACAGAGCAATCTGTCTAAAGCATAAATCTAGCCATGTCATCTTCTGGTTTAAATACCCACAAGGGTGTTTAATTGCCTACAGAATAAGGATCAAGCTCTTTATCCTGAAGACAAGGGTATTGTCTATTCCCCTCTGTTACTACTGCTTACTTTCTCCCGCCTTGAGCCTTATACATCATTAATAGCATGTTATTTACTGCCCAAACATCATTCTATTTCTTGCCTCTAATTTGCTCATTCCCACTACCTAACACACCTTTCCCTCCTCCCTGATAATGGCAGGGTTACACCTTATCCTTTTTCAAAGATAGTAATTGCCCCTCCTTGGGATCATCTCACATATCCGGTTTGGACATATGATTTGTTTTGGCCCATAACATGTGAGCAGAATTATGTTTGTCACTGCCAAGTATAAGCTTTAAGAGTCAGAGTGTGGCTTGCTATGCTCTCCTCATGCCCCACCCCTGTAGCTGTGAGATCAGCAGTGTTCCAGGTAGAGAAGCTTCATCAGCTGGCTCCAAAAGTGAAGACAATATGGACAATCTGCAATAGACATGAGTGAGGGATAAACTTTTGTTGCTGTAAACCACTGAGATTTTGTAGTCATTTGTCACTGCAGCATAATGAATCGTACTCTGACTGATACAATGGCCATCTCCTAATCATCCTTCACACAAGGTACTACCTCTAATGAGGTTCTATAGTACATGTCTGGCTGCCATGTTTGGTGATACAAATAGACTTCCTATTTGGGAACCATCATTGCCCAAACCATGAGTTTGGGCAGGGGGCAGTTTCTGCCTCCCACCAAGGAGGCCAAAAAGAACCAATTACCTGTTCTCCCAGATTCCTCACAGCTAGGGAATAGGCGTGTGACCTAATGTCAACCATCTAGAAACTCCCTACACATGACGTGGAGTCTTGATACAAAGAAGCAAGAATGGCATATTACAGCATTAATTCTGGTACTGGGGGCAGCATCCGGTGGAGTGACAGCAGTGAGAGCAGAGTTAAGGGCTGAAAACAGTGAATGTCCTGTAGCGACAAGATAAGCAGACTGTTCCGGTGGTGTGATCCAGCTGTGTTCCAGACGGCCTCGTCCCCTTAGTTCCTGCTCACTTTCTGAGCCCACTTTGCCAGTTCTCCTACAATTCTTTGATGTACCCAATGTCCTTCCAATCAATCTGTTTTCTTAAATTATTCAGACTTGTTTTCTATTGTCTGCAAGAATCTTATTCCTACTCATCCCTAGGGCTCCAAGTGATCTGGTCTCCACATGGAGTCACATTTTATTTTATTTTTTTATTTTTTATTTTTAAAGATTTTATTTTTTTGACAGAGAGAGACACAGCGAGAGAGGGAACACAAGCAGGGGGAGTGGGAGAGGGAGAAGCAGGCTCTCTGCTTCTCTCAGCGGAGAGCCTGCTGAGCAGAGAGCCTGACGCGGGGCTCGATCCCAGGACCCCAAGATCATGACCCGAGCCGAAGGCAGACGCTTAACGACTGAGCCACCCAGGCGCCCCTGGAGTCACATTTTAAAAGGCCAATCCTGCATCCAAAAAGAACTTTATTTTTTTTTAAAGATTTTATTTTTTATTTATTTGCGAGAGAGAGAGAGACAGAGATAGCGAGAGAGAGCACAAGCAGGGAGGAGAGGGAGAAGCAGGCTCCCCGCTAAGCAGGGAGCCTGATGCGGGACTCAATCCCAGGACCCTGAGATCATGACCTGAGCCAAAGGCAGACGCTTAACCGACTGAGCCACCCAGGTGCCCCAAAAAGAACTTTAAAAAGAATTCCAATATTTATCTAATTTCTCTGAAGAACATTAAAAGGAATCCCATTCTGATCCATATTCACCCACATTTATTCATGCTCTTTCCTCACCCACCTCCACCCTGAGAAGAGTTCTCATTTTTAGAGTGTCTCGGAGCCCCAAACTCACAACCCACCTACCTCTCCACATCTGGATTGCCCAACTCTGGCACCTCTTTTCCTCTTACCCTCTTTCTCCCCCAGTTCTTTGTTAGCTAGATCATCTTACCTCACCCACTGAGGTCTTTTTGTATTTTATTTCACCACCCAGACCTTGTACCTCTCTACTCATTTTCTCAATTCTGCATCATCAATTCTGCAAAAGGTCTGTTGCTGTTGTCTTTATTGAGTTAGTTGCCAACATTAAACGGTGGGAGAATTCCAGCACAAAACCTGGATTTCCAGGTCTTCCGAAAAATCAAAAGACCTGGCAATGTTGGGATCCCATTTTTCCACAGTAAGAGTCAACTGAAATTTGACAGCTGCTGCCTCCTTCGACAGGGCATCCCTCCAGTTCTCCATGATCTCTGCCCCGTCTCCCCACTCTGGCTCCTACAGGAATTTGAATTTGCGATTTGAATTTGCAATCCGTGCTCTATAATTGTCCACCTGGAATGGCAGGAAGAATCTGTGAGATGAAAGAGTGCACTTTCTTTAGGGATGGGCCATAGAGTGAAAGGAAAGACAAAAGAAGGCAATACTTCGCATATTGTAAATCCAGTCCTCTTACAATAGGACTGATGGAAAAAGAAATGCACAGGAGAAAGTAAGGCAGCTTCAGAAAGAACCAGGGGGCCAGGAGGCAAGACAAATGCATTAAAGTGGCTTGCTGACAAGAACCAAAAAAAGTACGTTTACAAACTTTCACGAGCTTACATTTTGTTTTGTTTGTTTTCATTTTTTTATTGAGTTTTTTATTTTAGTTCCAGTATAGTTAACATACAGTGTTATATTAGTTTCAGGTGTACAATATAGTGATTCAGCACTTCCATATATTACTCCATGCTCATCATGGTAAGTGTGTGTACTCTATAATCCTCATCACCTATTTCCCCCATCCTCCCATCCACCACCCCTCTGGTGACCATCAGTTTGTTCTCTATAACTAAGAGTCTGTTTCTTGGTTTGTCTCTTTTTCTTGCTCTCTCTCCTTTTCTCCTTTCATGAGCTTATATTTTTTTAAAGATTGTATTTATTTATTTGGCAGAGAGATCACAAGCAGGGGGAGCGGCAGGCAGAGGGAGAAGCAGGCTCCCTGATGAGCAAGGAGCCCAACGTGAGGCTCGATCCCAGGGTCCTGGGATCATGACCTGAGCCAAAGGCAGATGCCTAACCATCTGAGCCACCCAGGTGCCCCCTTCTTAAGCTTATATTTTGAATGCTCTCTCTCTCCTCTCACTCTCCACCCCTACCAACCCCACCCCCTTCTCTATACCTGAAAGGCATCATCCTTAATGTGCCTCCAAGCTGCCGAGGAAGATATATAGTGCCTACAATTTAGTAGCAACTACATTTGATTCCATGTTAAGTGTATATAGGGGAAAGTTTTTGAAAGGAATCATAAGATAAAAATATTTCAAAAGGAATACTTATTTTCCAAAGTTTGCTCGTATTCCTTTTAATCCTAATTTACACGTGCAGTGTTAGATTTGTTTAAAGTTAGACACATCTGGGGCGCCTGGGTGGCTCAGTTGGTTAAGCAACTGCCTTCAGCTCAGGTCATGATCCTGGAGTCCCAGGATTGAGTCCCGCATCGGGCTCCCTGCTCAGCAGGGGGTCTGCTTCTCTCTCTGACCCTCCTCCCTCTCATGCTCTCTCTCTCTCAATAAATAAATAAAAATCTCTTAAAAAAATAAATAAAATAAAAATAAATTTAGATGCATCTAACTTATCAAACAACTGGGACTAAAATTTCTTTTACCAAATTTATTGTTTTCTTACAACTTTATCATAGTTCTTCACTGAGGGAACTTACTTGATATCTATATCTCTATATTGTATCTGTATTTGTATATGAAACAGAGTTTCAGCTCTTTAATACTCCATGGTTGTGAGTGAAAATAAAATGGTAAAGTTCAGGCTGGTAGAGAAGAAACCTACGGCAATATTTAAGGAAGAGAAAGTCAATAAAATAGTAGATTATTAAGGAACTCCACTTTAGGGGCACCTCAGTGGTTCAGTTGGTTAAGCATCTGCCTTCAGCTCAGGGTGTGATCCGGGCTTCTGGGATCGAGTACCCCCCTCACAATGGACTCCAGGCTCAGTGGAGAGTCTGCTTTTCCCTCTCCCTCTGCCCCTCCCTCACCCTCTGCCCCTCCCACCTCCCGTGCACACACTCTCTCTCTCAAATAAATAAATAAAATCTTAAAAAAAAAAAAAAAAGGAACTCTACCTTAACATAATTCACCCTTGTAGGAAGAATTCAGGGATTTTAATATTTATAAATAATATATCACACTCATGCTTTTCATGGGAGATCTGAGAGTTGAATTTAGCTTGGAAGGAAAGGAGAGGGAGAGTTAAGTTGAGAGTAGAGAAATACTGTTTCATCTCTGTTGCATACACTTAAAAGAAAGAAGTTCTAAATGACAGATTTGGGTTACTTTACTACACTGTTTTAGCTTCCATTTCTTGTCACTTTATTCTCTTGTAGTATTTTGTTATTTCATATATTGTAAACATGAACTGCAGAATTTTTTACAAACTGATTTCTTGGAAGTAAAATGATACAACCATTTTAGAGAATAGTTGGGAATATCTAGTTAATTTGAAGATATGCATACCATGTGACCCAGAAATTTCTCCTGTAGGTATATACCCCTAGAGAAACTCTTGCATGTGCGTACAGGGAGAACTGTACAAGAATATATGGCTACTGGAAAATGAAAATGGTTAGTACTAAAGTACTAAGAAAAATATAAGGTACCATTAGTTTACATAAAGTGTATATTGAGTCTAAAATCATGCAAAAATACTGTGTATTCTGTAAGAATGTATATATGTTAGTAAAGTAAGTATACATGAATGAAAAAGTAAATACAAGTTCATGACAGCAGTTATCTCCTGGACAGAGAGATATTTCTTGGGCTGTGATAGGTACATGAGTGTTTTTTATTATACTTCTTCTGCCTTTGTGTATGGTTGAACTATTTCATGATACATCTTAAGTCAAATGAATGAAATCTACTTTTAAAAACTATGCACACAGTGTAACCAAATTTCTGAAAATTTGGAAAATAAAGGAAAAATCACCCCAAATTACACCATTTTAACCCTCAATTTATTTTTTTTTAAGATTTATTTACTTATTTATTTGACAGAGAGAGACACAGCAAGAGAGGGAACACAGCAGGGGGAGTGGGGGAGTGAGAAGCAGGCTTCCCGCTGAGCAGGGAGCCTGATGCGGGGCTTGATCCCAGGACCCTGGGATCATGACCTGAGCTGAAGGCAGACGCTTAACGACTGAGCCTCCCAGGCACCCCTAACCCTCAATTTAAAAAATTAAGTAATTCCTTCAACATCTGAGTGAGGTTGGTGAATACAAATGTTATTTCTGCAGCTATTCATAATAGCCAAAATCAATCCAAATGACCATCAATGAGCGAATGGATAAACAAAACGTGGTATATCCATACAATGGAAGGAAATTCAGCAATAAAAAAGGAATGAAATGATAATATATGATACAACTTGGATGAAATTCAAAAACATTATGCTCAATGAAAGGAGCCAGACACAAAAAAACCACATGTTGTATGATTTCATTTATATGAAATGTCTAGAAAAGGCCAAAAAAGTGCCAAAAATAGATTAGTGGTTACCTAGGCCCTCAGAGGAGGGAACAAGGAATGACTACAAATGAGCACAAAGGTTGTTTAGGGGATGATGGAAATGTTCTACAATTCAGTTGTGGTGATGGTTGCACAACTTTGCATATTTACTAAAACTCATTGAATTGTACACCCCAATGGATGAATGTTATGGTATCCAACTTACATGTCAAAAAAGCTGTTTTAGGGGCACCTGGGTGGCTCAGTCAGTTAAGCATCTGCCTTTGGCTCAGGTTGTGATCCCAGGGTCCTGGGATTGAGCCCCATGTCGTCGGGCTCTCTGCTCAGTGGGGAGCCTGTTTCTCCTTCTCCCTCTGCCTGCCGCTCCCCCTGCTTGTGCTCTGTCAAATAAATAAATAAAAATCATTAAAAATAAATAAAATAAATAAAAGCTGTTTTTAAAAAACAGTCATTGAGGGGCACCAGGTTGGCTCAGTCAGTTAAGTGTCCAACTCTTGATTTCAGTTCAGGTCATGATCTCAGGGTTGTGAGATCAAGCCCTGCGTCGATCTCTCTGTCTCCTCCCTCTGCCCCTCCAATCTCTCTCTCTCTCTTAAAAACAAAAACAAAACAAAAACAAAAACAGTCATTATAGAAGAAACAGTTAGGCTTGAGGGAGGAGGAAGGGAATGTTATTTCAGCTTAAGGACATGAATGTGGTAGAATGTAAATCTGAAAAAGGACCCAGAATCCTAGCCCATTAAACTACATCAGTTGAAACCTTCCAGGTAGGTTGAGGTGGAGGCTGAAAGCAAAGCTTCCTTTCAGTCAGGGGCTCTGGAAAGAGGCCACCTTTTAGGAAGGCCCTTACCAACATGGAACAGCCATGGTAGAAAACATAGTAATGGTGGCACCATTAGGTAGAGGGAAATCTAGAGATCATGTTCCTGGTACTCCATGTTCTGTGGGTGGTTTGCCAGAGATTCAGAAGTTCCTGCATATCCTGAATTGGTGAAAGTGGGCACCAAGGCCTGAGAAAGAATAAACTGAAAGAAGACTTAAAGATTAGAATCCTGGGAGCAAATACCATGTATATATTGAGGATCCCCAAATATGTATGTCTAACTTGGATCTTACATCTAACTCGAGGCTCCCATCTTCAGTGGCCAACTTGATAGCTACCCTTGGGTACTGCAGAGAAATATCAAACTAAACATAGCCCCAAATGGCAATTTTGATTTCTACAGACCCACACCTCCCCACCCCCCCACTCTCCCAGGTTGCCACTCCCACCCACATCCACTGTTTCTGTTTCCTCAGGACATGGAATCCACTTTCTCTCTCTGCTGCCACCACCTGTTCTTGGGCACCATCATTTCTCTCCTGAACAAAGCAACCACCTCTCCATTTCTGCTTTTGCTTTCCTCCAACTACCCTCCACACAACAGCAAAAATATTTTTTTAAGTGTATTTGTTTATTTTTTTAGTAATCTCTACACCAATCGTGGGGCTTGAACCCACGACCCCAAGATCGAGAATCATAAGCTCTTCTGACTGAGCCAGCCAGGTGCCCCACAAAAATCATTGTTTTGTTAACTTGGGTCCTGTCACTCAAGGGCTTAAAACTCTTCAATAGCTTCTCATTGTACACAGAATAAATCCAAACTCCTTCTGTTGGATGATAAGGCCCTGAATAATCTGGCTCTTGCCTAAATCTCTGTACCATCTGGCCTCCTTCCCCTTACTCACTATGCTTATTTACATTTGTTCTTTTCTCAATTTTCACTTTTCCTAAGCTTTTCCCATCTCAAGGCACTTACTGTTCCTTCAGTTCGTACTGACCTCCTGCCTTCTTCTCTGCCACATTTCAGCTTAAATCTGCCTCTCTCAAAGTCACCCTCTCCAATCACTCTCTGTAAGGTAACCTCCCTTTCTAGTCTGCCTTTGTCCTGGTTTTGTTTTCTTCATAGCACTTTTCACTATTTGCAATTATTATGTGTTGGTTTACTTACATTCTGGCCTGCTCCGCTTATGAGAATTGAAACTCTGTGAACCATATGCTATTTACTATTGTAGCCCCAGCATCCAGCATAATACGTGGAACGCTGTAGTGCTCAACAAAGATTTGTTGAATGGAACCACTTAGAAAACCACTTGAATATTTCCTCCTATTGTTCAATTTTCAGAAAGAAACAGATTTTCTTGGCTGGATCAGACTATTTTGATTACAAGGAATGAGAGCCCATTGAAGCCTAAATAAAAGGGAGATTTATTGTGCAGACACAGGGTTCTCTCAGGAAGCTGAAGGGCAAAGGTACAGACGTGTCTTAGGAAAGAACTCAAAGCAGAAACTGGGGTGATGTTAGAAGCCTATGGATTTTGCTCTACTAGCAAGTTAACAAGTTAGCCTGCCACGGTTTCATAGATTCTGGCAGAAGACACAAGATTCCTGCATTAGAGAAAAAGAACAATATGTCATTTATACCAATAGTATTAGCCAGCGTTTGCGCTGGTTCCAAGCTCTGATTCCCACAGGGTGGGACGTGAAGAGAGCCGAGTGATGCTTACATACCCAGGGGGTTGCGTTACAGGTGAGAAACCCCGAGTTACGGGAGCCAAATTTTTTTTATCATGGGTAGTATGCATGCCTGACCTTGGCTCTGGGAAGGCACATTAGCTTTATCATGCTGGATAGTAAACAAACCTGCTCTTTGTTCCGGAGAGACACATCATCTCTATATTCCAAGGCTGTTTGCTGTGTAAACATTTTTGAAAAGATAATCCAGAACAAGGGCAGTCAGTGCCTCACTCACAAGATATGCAGAGATGCAAGAGATCCAGGGAGAAATGTCTCCCACCAATCAAGTGGTGGGGAAGTGGGGACAGGATGAGCTAGGCAGAAAAAACGATGGACATCCTCCACATATACATCTCAGGGAATAAGTGCAGCACTTTTTACAAGTGAATTTAGGGAATATTTACTAATTTTATCTTACAAAACCTCTGTCCTTAGACCTGTTTTTCTTAAGAAACACATTGATACCTCTTTCTAAAAGGCACCTGAGTGGCTCAGTTGGTTGGGCGACTGCCTTCGGCTCCATTCATGATCCTGGAGTCCCGGGATCTGATGGAGTCCCACATCGGGCTCCCTGCTCAGCGGGGAGTCTGCTTCTCCCTCTGACCCTCCCCCATTTCATGCTCTCTCTCTCTCTCTCAAATAAATAAATAAAATCTTAAAAAAAAAAAAGAAAACAATATTGTATTTTCATAACAATTGGTATGGAGAACAATTTAAATTCCTGGCAATGATGCATTTGAAATAATTCTTTGAAAATAGTTTCTCTCTCTTTTTTTTTAATTTTCTGTTTCCGTTATTTAAAGTGCAGATTGTGGCAAAGGGTCAAGGTGGGTATTGTTTTGTTTTTCCTGCCTAAGGGAATGTGAACTATTTTGATACTGTGTGAATAAAAACAAAACTTGAAACATTTATAACTGACTTTAAAAGAAATCTAAGGCAGTACTAAGGGAGTTAAATGCTCTGGTCTAATTCCCCATAACCATTTCAGATATTTTTAAATTACATTTGTGTATGAATTTAAAATTCTAGTTACCCAGAATTCTGTGGATAAAGAAAATCATATAGTCTTGGGAAGTAAACCAATAGTCAAAGCTTGCTGCTACCAGAATAATCTTACTCTATGATTTCTTTCAGATCAATGATTATAGAGTGGTAGTTTGTAAATAACTATGATTTATTTATTATTTCTTCACTTATACTGGTTGTTACATTTGTCTTAGATGATGAAACCATAAAATATTGAGCTTAAATCAGTTTGATTCTCTGTATAAAGAACTTAGCATAGCAATTAAACGTAAATACTTGCTAAATTAAGAAAATGGTCCTTAAAATAAAGAAAAGAAAGACAGAAAATTGTCCTCAAGTCAACTACAGAATCAGGATTTTAAATCTTTATGAAAGGTGAACATTTAGAAACAGCCTTCCCTCTAATTCAGTGTGAACACTTTTTCTTTGTCTGTCTCTGAAATTTAAGAAAGATAATTCCTTTGTCCCCTTATTTCTCCCGTTTCTAACCCAAGAGAAAAGCAAACCTATTTCAGGTATACTTAGCGAGAGCTAATATGTAACAACAAATCTAAATAGAACAGATTACACATTGTTGTTCATGTGACAAAATGTGTCCTTAAACTAGGGAAATATTTCAGTTAACAAGGGTTCATTAGAAACTACATGCAGGACACTAAACTTATTTACTGAGAAGAGTGAAGAAAGTACAAACAACAACAACATAACTTCCTTTCTTTAATGTACTCATTCAAAACGTGAAATGCCATTCACCTGCTGTCGGGATTGCAAAATGTAGCTACTATTTGGATAAATGAGTGTGCTATTTAAAGTGTGGAACTGCTTGTGACTAGTGCATGGTAAGTACAGAAATGGAGACTAAGCATGTAGAGACCTTTTTTTAGCAATTCGACAGAATAATTTTCTGCGTGTTGAATCTAATAAAAAAAATTAGGTGTCAATTTTGTATATCTTCTTAAATTTACTTTTTCTAAGAATTCTTTTTTTTTATATTTTACAAAAGTACCATTCTCCTACAGTTTGGAAGTAAAAATAAGAAAACTGGTCCTTACCACAAATCGTTTTAGAAGCTGTTTCAGTAGAGAGCATTATAAAGTCATCTATGATGACTACTACCCGTAAGCAGTCACTGAGCACTACGTCATATGATGTGATTATAGGTTTGCTTACTAAATAAGCTAGATGTATTGACTGTTAGGTATGTACTGAGAACCCAAAATATTTGGGGTACCTGATGAAGCTGACGTGCTAGCCATGACCTCTTGGTCTATAATCCCTTTTCGGAAATGTTGTAGGATCCTGTTCACCTCTGGGAGCTGGCCTCAGCTTGTTCCATCACAGTGGACTAATATTAGTTAGCCTAAATAATATGTGAGTCTAACATTATGTCACCCAAGAATCTGGAATTGGGACACTGAGAGACTGAGTGGTTAGGTCACAGTTGGGCGTATGAGCTGAAATGTCAACAGTTGTTACAACACCAAACCACATGTAAGCTGATGTTATAAAGGAAACACAGAAGTCACGAGTAAGCAGAAATTTTGCGAGCGAATAAAGGGAATGAGAAACTGGCAAACGTGCAAGAAGCAGAAAAGAGAGGGATCTTATTAAAATAGAAATCAGATCATGTCACTTTTTGGCTCAAAATCTTGCCTTTTCTTCTCATTTTAGAGTAAAAGTCAAAGTCTTTACAATGGCCTACTACACCCTATGGAATCTTTCCTCCATCCCCCTGAGTTCATCTCCTACGATTCTCCCCCTCATTCATTCCAGTTTAGCCACACAGACCTTGTTTTTCCTTGAAGCCAGCACATTATTGCCTCGGGGCCTTTGCACTTGCCATTCTGTTCTATTTCACGTTCTTCCCTAGTTACCTGCATGTCTTGCTCTCTCACCTCCTTCAGACCTTTGCTCAAATGTCATTTTCTCAGTGATGCTTTCCCTGACCACTCTGTTTAAAATTGTAATCCCATCCCCACCCACACCCCTAATCCTCTGTCCCTGATTCATTTTTCTCCATAGCACTATCATCATAAGGCATACTATACATTGTACTTAAGTGTTTATTGTCTGTCACCCATCACTAAAATGTAAGCTCCATAAGGTCAGGTGTTTCTCTTCCTGTTTGGTTCTTTGCTATATGCCCAATTCCTGTGCCTAGTTCCTGGTACATGGTAAGTGCTCAATAAACACGTGGAATAAAATAAATGAATAAATCAGTAATGGAAATGGAGGACATTGCTTTGCTTTCTTGCTTTGTAATTCTAGTCCTCAAGGGGCCTGGTCACACTCTATTACCTATCATCAGATGTTAGAATACTACCTTTTAATAGCTCTTTTCTTTTTTCTTTTTTTTAAAGATTTTATCTATTTATTTTGACAGAGAGACAGAGAGAGAGGGAACATAAGCAGGGGAAGTGGGAGAGGGAGAAGCAGGCTTCCCTCTGAGCAGGGAGCCCAATGCGGGGGCTCCATCCCAGGACCCCAGGATCATGACCTGAGCTGAAGGTAGATGCTTAACGACTGAGCCACCCAGGCGCCCCTTCTTTTTGATTTTTTTTTTAAGATTATTTATTTATTTATTTATTTGACAGAGAGAGACATAGCGAGAGAGGGAACACAAGCAGGGGGAGTGGGAGAGGGAGAAGCAGGCTTCCTGCTGAGCAGGGAGCCTGATGCGGGGCTCCATCCCAGGACCCTGGGATCATGACGTGAGCCAAAGGCAGCCACTTAATGACTGAGCGACCCAGGTGCCCCCAAAGCACAGTTTATTGAGCGATAGTAAAGTTATTGGGTTATAGAGTACAAAGCTCCCGAACACGGAGGGAACCAGAGAGTGTTGCCACCAGAATTTCTAAGTCTAGGGGTTTTTATGGGCTTGTTGGTGGGGCTGTTTTAACCTGATTAAGTCTCTATGCACCTGTCATCCAATCAGGTTTTTGTCATCTATATATCATGTGGGAAAGAGTGGAGGGCAGGGTGGTGTAAAATCCTTTAAGGGTGGTTTCCTCTTGGGGTGGGGGGGGCCCTTGTCCCAGCCTGCCTTTCTTCCAACTATCATAATTTTTATTGAGATGATTCAAGCGGTTTTCTGTTCATTGCAACCAACAAATCAAGATTAAGATAACTACCTATCCCTGAAGGTCCATCTCAAATCACACTCCTTCTGGGAAAACTCTTATTATCCTAGGCAGAAGGAATAAATTTCTATTCCCCTAATACTCTTAAAAAAAAAGTCATAGAAAAAAAAAACACAAAGAAAAGCCTTTGTATTCTCTCTTTTCTATATTGCTCATGTGGCCTTTTCACATGCTGCTTTGTATGTACAGACACCGATGTACATCTCATCTCCTCAAATGAATAATAAGCTGCTGCAGAACAAGGAGCACATTCCTTATGATCTTTATCATCTCTGGCTCCAAATGGTGTACCTTGAACTAGGAACAATGACCAAATGAACAAATGTTAATGCAGCACATGACAGGGCCTTATATGAACATGTCCATTCAGAGTTATGCCTCACATAACATACCAGAATGAATCTCAGATCAACTGAAGAGTTGAATGTAAGAACTATAAGAAACTATAAGAAAAAAAAGAAGTGATATTTGCCATTTGTTTGGAGGTCAGAAAAAGGACTGTCTGAACTTTGCACATTTCAACTAGACTGACCCAATAAAAATGAGCCTGAAGTCCTCTCACAGGTCATTTTGGATCCTTTTTTCTCCTGCCCATAGTCTCTGTTCCTGGTACTAATCCTGGCTGGAGCCACTGCAAGGCTGGCCCTTTAAGGGACGATTGAATACTCTTGCCCAAATCTAAGGCTCCAGAATCAAGCCCATAGCTACAGTCGTGTAGAAGATCTGACAATTACATGATTGTGTTCAGTGAGCACATCGGCTTTAGTGTGAAGGTGGTGGCCTTTGTTAGTCTGTCGACTAAGTGTAGGAAGAATTGTTTTTTTCTGCTTGTACTCTAACAGGCCATGCCCACTCTTGGAGGGGACCTTGTGCAACATTATGATGTAGCTCTGAATGCATCTGAGGTGGAGAAGTACAAAGGCATCTCTTTGTTCTGGCTGTTAGAGAGGTTGGAGAAATTCATTGCCTTCCATGCAGCCTGCAATTCCATCTTTGAAAACAATACCCATTTCCAGGCTCTCCCATTATCTACATACCCTCTCCCTGCCAGGATGGTCCTGGTAAACACCGTGATCTGTCCTGCTGCCAACGCACAGCAAAATTTTGGTGGTTTTCTCAAGAACTGTCTATAAATGATACCACATCATAATTTGGGTCCGAGACTCAGAGGATGCTTAAGCAGAATGGCTGAGAGCTGCATGTGACTGGAAGTTGCCCAAATACCTGGCCACAATACATGATCAACTGACCTGGGCTGGTAAAATGGGCAAAAGTGAAAGCTCCACCGATTTGGGAGAATGGTGCTTGTAGAAAAGAAAAACCAGGTCTTGCAATTATGCTAGTAGACAAACGTGCCAACAGACAGAGCAGCTCTGTTTGAACCGTGAGCCACCACATCATGTTCAGGAGCCCCATCTGAAGTAAACCATACCGACTGAAAACAGTGGAACCACCTGTGCTGTGCCCTACCACTCATCTCTTCCCTACCCAGCCCAAGAACCTACCCTCATTTCTCTAGACGAGAGCACAGGTGTGAGATGAGGGCTATCTGGTTTCCAAGAACTTTGGGGAGATGGAATCTGTTTACGGATCAACACAATGGTGGACTCTTGGGCATCAGGGAGCTTTGCAGATTGGGCCCTGGTCCAGGATATCTGGTTACCAATTTGTCCCAAGGCTAGAAGCTCATAATCCTGCCAGGCAACAGCAGTACTGGCCCTTTAAATGCAACTGTTTCTCCCACATATCTTGCTACAAAGGCCATAGAAAGGCAACTGCCTGCAACCACTTAGTATTTGCTAAGGATCACCTTCTCATCTACTGTTGAGACCACTGCCCCTTGCTCTGCTCTGTTTCCCTAGTTCTATACTTGCTCTTTTGATATCTGCTTCTAGTCTTCCTTACTTCAGGACTGTTTCAAATTTTCCTTCTCTCATTTATAGGCCTAGGGCTCTTGCCAGTAAATTCCCTTAAATCTTCATGCTTTGTTGATTTAGGTGTACTACTGCCCTGGGTAAGAGATTCCCCCTACTAACTTCTTCTCCGTAAAACTAATCTAATAGCTTTTCCAATGAGAAGCTCAGAGGTTGAAACTTATCTTAAACTGCTGACTGGGGGGTCTTGAGGACTCCTGCATCCACCTCTCAAGTGCCTGGAGTACTGTCCAAGTAAATGGCCTACTAGGAAATCTTTTGAGCAAGAAGTAGTGGAATTGCCTCTCTCTCTAAGGAACAGATTGTTTCAATGTGTTGGACTGAGACTTCAAAACTGGCAAACCTGCTCTTAGAGCAAGAGGATTGAGTCATTGGGTATCATAAAGGCAATAACCCTTGCTCCCAATCTCCACCTCAGATGGTAGCTGACTGAGATA
The DNA here is from genome assembly GCF_004348235.1 of Phoca vitulina. Taxonomy (NCBI): domain Eukaryota; kingdom Metazoa; phylum Chordata; class Mammalia; order Carnivora; family Phocidae; genus Phoca; species Phoca vitulina. The sequence continues at coordinate 35,141,590 of NW_022589706.1, forward strand.
TCAATACGCCTATAAGGTCCTTTTCTTATAGGAAAACATGGAGAACTCATTTGGTCATGGACTGTTGGAGATTGTGAGTGCAGATTCTGAAGTCAGACCACCTGAGTTCAAATCCAGCTCTACTACTTCCTGACCATGGACCTTGGGAACTTATGTTACCTCTCTGTCTCAGTTTCCTCATTCATAAAATGGAAATGATGATGTTAATAGCAGCGACCTCAAAGGGCTATTGTGAGTTTTAAATGAATTATTACATATCTTAAAAGTGGTCAATGATTGTTAGCTACTATGATTATTAGGCCAATTCAGAAATACCTGGATATTTACAGAATTAATATTCTAGGGTACATATAACTTTGTTTACATAAGGATGATGATAAATAAGAAAGTAACCTTTCCAGACATGCTTGGACAAATTGAATAGTTGATGATGTCTTTCAGTCTGTAATATCCCAGGAGTATCTCAGAGACTCAGGAATGGAATTGTCTACAACTTCTGAGATAGACGAGTATATTAAGTATCTCAGTGACAGCTTAATTTGCTTTAGCCTAATACAAACCTCTATTTTTTTTATTATGTTATGTTAATCACCATACATTACATCATTAGTTTTTGATGTAGTGTTCCATGATTCATTGTTTGCATATAACACCCAGTGCTCCAATGCAGAATGTGCCCTCTTTAATACCCATCACCAGGCTAACCCATCCTCCCACCCCCCTCCCCTCTAGACCCCTCAGTTTGTTTTTCAGGGTCCATCGTCTCTCATGGTTCATCTACAAACCTCTATTCACGATCTACTATCTCTATAGCATCTCTAAGTCAATACTCAGAATAATATATTTTAGATCCCAGATCAGATTACTGGGATTTGTATTATCAACTTGGAGATTTGGATGATTCTTAACAAGTTTTCTCCTTTCCTTAAATGGTAGGTTTTCTAGATCATGGATACTCAGAAGTAGTTCAGATCCTACTTTTCCAACTGTGCTGTGCTGCTGATATAGTACTTACAGAGGAAATAATAAATGTTATTTAGCAATCTTATCTCCTCACTTGCTACCACAAAAAGTGTGGCAGAAAAGGTATTGTTTCCTTCAGGGCTATGATAGCAGTCTCTTAAGAGTTTAAGAGTATGTTCACATCTGCCCTGATCATGAATCTCCTCACCCCTACATCAATATAATACATGCCCCCACGCTGTGATAGGGGGCCACTCTCTGGCCAGAGGACCTTCCAGAAGGAAGTGATACCTGCCATTATGGCCACTTTTGAGGCATCCCATAAAGGTAAGATCTGATCAATGCTGACTAGAAAAATTCTAAGGTCCAAATCTTGGGTCCCTCTTCTTTTTGCCCATAGGATTTCAATTCAGAATCTCATATACACCTAGCCTTTGAAGTTCCTGAGATTCCTTCTTAAAATTGCATATGCCAAGACAGTGAAGAAAAGACCCCTTGACAGACCTGAGGAGGTACACCTAGGAGAAGGATGCTGGTGAAGAATAGGTGAGAGAGGACACATGGGAAATGACTAGCCAAGTGGGTGTGTGTGAGGATAAAATGGATGTGTTGGATAGTAGAGGTTTCTTCAACAAATTTGAGCATGTTTTAAACAAATGCAAATATTTCTGTAAGCGCCTTGAGGTTTCTAGTATCTTTTTTTTTTTAAAGATTTTATTGATTTGAGAGAGAGCACGAGCAGGGTGGGCGGCAGAGGGAGAGGGACAAACAGACTCCCTGCTGAGCAGGGAGCCCGACACGGGGCTCGATCCCAGGACCCCAAGATCATGACCTGAGCTGAAGGCAGATGCTCAACCATCTGAGCCACGCAGGCGCCCTTTCTTTTAATGTCTCTCTTTTTTTTTTCTGCCTTGCGGTTTCTTTTTTTTTTAAAGATTTTATTTATTTATTTGAGACAGAGAGAATAAGAGAGAGAGAGCACATGAGAGGGGGGAGGGTCAGAGGGAGAAGCAGGCTCCCTGCCGAGCAGGGAGCCCAATGTGGGACTCGATCCAGGGACTCCAGGATCATGACCTGAGCTGAAGGCAGTCGCTTAACCAACTGAGCCACCCAGGCGCCCTACCTTGCAGTTTCTAAACTACCTTTGGGCATGTGCTCAGTTACACACTCACACACACATATGTACATACATTGTGATTAGGGATTTTAGGATTGCTGAATACCTTTAGGCCATTGAATAATAGTTTTTCCCTCTAAATACTTACAGTGGTTTGTAATATTTTTCACTTCATCAGGAGTTTTGGCAGGAGCTAACATGCAAGTAGGAGCAAGTTACGGAAAGGGCCACACCTGCTGAGAAAAGGAGCCACTCCTTCATCCAGGAACAAAGCAAGCTTATCGTGAAAGGCAACACCTGACAAACCTAGTTGAGACACCTGTGATGCACACTGCAGACACGTACCAGCGGAACTTCTCCTATCTCCATGAGAGAGCCACTTTTAGAGTGACTTTTTAAAAACATGCTCTAACACTTCTGAGTCATCAGAGAAGACAATACTGTAGTTAACCTGAAAGAGAAGGATCCAGGCAACATTTAGGACATAATGGAAATATTCTTGTCCTCATACTTTTAAGTGAGAACCTGAGACTTTCCTCAGCAATTCTTAAGGGCTGTTGACACGCAGGAAGTGGAGAATGACCTAGTTTTGAGGATGACATATATAGTGTGACATGTTGCTCTTTGGAAGACAAATATATAATTTAAAAAAAACAACCATTCAACATTATTAGGAATTTCCACTTTAAAGATTTGAGACATAACAAACACATTTATCTGAAATTCTGTTAGGAGGCTTCACTTGACCTAAATCCATCATTTATTCAACACTTATTGAAAATCTGCAATATAGTAAGGGCACCAGGGATAGCGCAGTGAATCCCGTTTTCACATAGTTCATATTCTACTGGGGAGAGATAGGCAACAAACAAAGGAAGAAATAGACGATGTGTCAGAGGAAAAATGAAACAAGCTAAGAGCTTGGGGAATGATAGGGATGCTATTTTATGAGGATCATAACGATGAGAATAGTGAACTCAGTTGGTGAGATATGAGCTGAGACCTGAATGGAGAGAGTTAGTAATGTGACAATGTGGAGGAAGAATGGATCCTAGATAGAAGGTATAGCAAGTACAGAGTTCCTACAGTAGAAACATGTTTGGCATGTTTAAAAAAACATCAAAAAGGCCAGTGTGGCTGGAGTGGGGTGATGGCGGGGAAGAGTGATTGGAAGTCAATAAGATACTTGTACAAGCTGCCAAATATCCAGTCTTACAGCCAAGAAAAGGACATGGTAGTTTAAATATGTTGAGAAGCAAGTCGAGGTTCCTAGCAGGGGAGTGACCTGATGCAACTAAGCAAAGGATCATGTGGTTGCTGTGTGCATCACAGATTGTAAGCAGCGAAGTGGAACAGCCCATTAAGAGAGTACCACAGTAAGTTAAACAAGAAAAGATGGGAATTGGAATGACAGTCGTACCAATGGAGGTGCCAGGAAGTATTCAGATGTATTTTAAATATACAGCCAGTATGACTTGCTTAAGGATCAGAGATTAAGGTCAAGCACCACATTTGTGTCACAGCTAGAATCTGCCACCGGGCCTTCTGATTCTCCATTCATTGCTCCTTGTCACACCAACCTCTTCTTGCTTCCATGAAATATTAGTGTTTAACTTCATAATGTCATATGAACTATTCTTTTCAAGGAATATATTTGAAGTGTTCTCATTAAAGAACCTAGCTAGTTGGCATCTATTTCACAAACTGTTAAATGCAAGTGAAAAGTGCTATATGTGAAGTAGTCATGATACTGAACCCTCCGGCAACTAGTTCAGATGTGTCAGACAGACATGATATTCAGATGTGCATTATATAGATAATACGTATTACTTCACAATTATTGTGTTAGCAAACAAAGACATCTTTTGATTAGATACATATATCTATGAAAATGCTTATTTATAAGTAGTCAGCAAATTTTGAAAATACTCAATGCTTTTTTTTTTTAAAGATTTTATTTACTTATTTGACAGAGAGAGACACAGAGAGAGAGGGAACATAAGCAGGGGGAGTGGGAGAGGGAGAAGCAGGCTTCCCTCGGAGCAGGGAGCCAGATGCGGGGCTCGATCCCAGGACCCTGGGATCATGACCTGAGCTGAAGGCAGACGCTTAACGACTGAGCCACCCAGGTGCCCCGAAAATACTCAATGCTTTTTTTGCTATGAATAAACATCTAGACCTTGACCTGTCAGAATTTACATTCTTTTCAACAAACCAGATATTGAATGTCCGCTGTGTCAGACACTAGACATGAAAAAAACCCAAAATAAATGGTCCCTTTTCATCAAGTAAACAGACAAAAACAAAACAGCAAAATATTTAAAATACAAACACCTGTTGAAAACTATTGATCAGGTAATGCTAGAGTAAACAGAACAGCTGAATCCTGTGGAATTGTCAGGAAAAGTTTTCCTAGATATGCGAGCATGGGTTTTAAAAAAAGGAATCAGATTTGGCAGGTAGAATATTCTAGGCAAGGAAAATACAGCACAGAGAGGCTAAAAGGTAGAAGTAAGCCATGGCATATTAGTCCACACCCAGGTGTAATAGGACTGGATCATTATAAGCTAAGGGTGGAGGAGGCAATTAGAGGAAACCTGCAAACATAAACCAAATAGTTCACAGCTGACATCTGAAAATAATGAATGTGATTAAAAAATAAACCCATTTAAGTTGGTTTTGGTTTGTTTTGCTGTTAGTACACATTATAAACAGGTGCCACTGAAGGCAGATCTTTTTTACATTCATACATCCCTCAGCATTCATCAGTATGTTTATTTTTGCTTATTAGGTTTATTTTAGTTCTTTTAATGTTTATTAAGTTCTCTTAATACACTTTTTAAAAAGGCAAGCCACACCATGAAAAAGTTTTTCCCAAGAAAACGATCCAAAGAGCAGATTACGCATCAATTAATAAAGGTAAGAGGAGCGGTTTTCTATCCCCCGCTTCCAAGCCAGTGTGCAGTAAACTTTAAGTCAGAAAAACTGTTTTAATCGATGAGATGCCTTTAAAATGCTTAGTACAGGGGCGCCTGGGTGGCTCAGTCCGTTGAGCGGCCAACTTTTATCTGGGCTCGGGTCTTGATCTCTGGTGAGTTCCAACGGGCTTTGGGCTCCTCGCTGGGTGTGGAGCCTACTTTAAAAAAAAAAAAAATGCTTAGCATAGTGTCTGGCCCATAGTAAGCACTCAACAACTTCTGGTTATTATTTTGACCTTAGACCTCTCAACCATTTGCGATTCTGTTTTCTCATTTTCAGAGGAAGAAACAGGTCACCGACAGTCCCTGAGGCTCCTGCCAGCGCTCACAATCTCCTATTTCAAGTAGGCATCGAATGAATATTTGCTGAACAGACAAAATAAACTCTTTCCAAGGGGTCCGGCTAAGCACCCACCAGGGAACCAGCCAGGAGATAGGATCAGGCGCTGGTCCCACACGCCAGTGTTTGGGGGTGGAGAACACATCACACGCCCCCCCATTCAAGACCAATAGGCGGAGAATCTGAGTTTGCGATCTTAGCCCTACCCACAGCCAAGTCTTTACTCCTCTCCCGCCTCTGCGAGCCTATCTCCCTGCGGGGGCCCCGCCTGCGGCCAGAATCGCTCTTCCCAGCCAGCGGGGCAGCTTCCCACCTCCACGGCGCTCCGGACACGCCCCTTCCGGCCGAGGACCCGCCCACCGGCCTCGCCCACGGCCCCGCCCCTCCGCGAGCTCGGCGCTCGGTCCTCTCAGCGCCCGCCGCCGGCCGCGTCCACCCCCGACGCTCTGAGGTCACCGACGGGGCCGGCCTGCGGGGGGCGGAGGGACGGAGGGAAGATGGCGGCCGAGGCCGGATATTGGCGCCGCCTCCCCCAATCCTGGAGCCGGCGCAGATGAGGCGGCTCGGCTGGGGCCAGCGGCGCTTCGGAACCCGAGCTGGGGGGACCCTGGCGGTGGGGCCTGGCCCTGCTGTATGCCGGCGCCTCGGCTAGAGTGAGCGGCGGCGGCGACGTCTCTTTGCCCTGGCCCTCTCCCTGTCGCTGTGAGTCCGAGCGGGTGGCAGGCGGCACAGGCGGCGGGGCCGGGATGGAGGACGTTAACTCCAACGTGAACGCGGACCAGGAGGTGCGGAAGCTGCAGGAGCTGGTGAAGAAGCTGGAGAAGCAGAACGAACAGCTGAGGAGCCGCTCGGGGGCCGTGCAGGGCGTCGGCTCCCTCGGGCCCGGCAGTCCGGTTCGGGCTGGCTCGTCCACTCCCTCCTCCGGCGCGGCGTCCCCTCGGGGCTTCCCCTTGGGCCTCAACGCCAAGTCCGGCGGCGGGGTCGGGTCGGGCCCGAGGCGGACGAGTAGCGAGGAGCTGCGGGACGCCACCTCCTTGCTGGCAGCGGGCGAGGGCGGCTTTCTGGACGAGGTGGAGCCGCTGCGGCCCGAGGAGCTGGAGCGCCTGTCAGGCTGGGAGGAGGAGGAGGAGAGCTGGTGAGCGCGGGCCGTCGGGCCGGGGCTGGGCGGGGACGGGCCCGGGGGCGGAGAGCGTCTTCCGAGGGTACCCCTGGTAAGACACCTCGCTTTGTGTAGCCAGATCCGCTCTCTTGACGGGGACTGGTGGGTTTTTTGCTTTGACTGCGGAAAGGTCAACTGGAGTTGGGGATTCAAGGCGTGCTAGAGGAACGAACGCCGTTGTAGCTAGTTTTATTTTCCCCTGGGTTGTGGTGGACCCTCTGGGTTTTAGACCCTGTTGGGGTCTGTGGTTTGGCACAGCCTGGGAAGGAAGGGCTCCTCGCGGGGGGAGGAGTCGGCGGTGGGAAACTGCTTTGTAAAGAAAGGATCTTGCTTTGTGTGAAATGCTGGCTTTCGGAGTGTGGTCTGAGTATTTTGGATGTCGGGGAGGGGTCTGCATGATGAGGTATCACCGGGTGCGGGGAGCAGGCGAGAGTGGTCTAGTGCGGTCGTCAGTGGTTTGGACCGGTGGGAGATGCGTACATTTCTGGCCGCGATGGGGAGACCGTGTGAATCAGCACTCCCCTTTGGGTAGTGGGGTAAAGCTTGCTTTGTGTGAAGAGGGCAGAGGATGGTACTGCTTTGTGTGAAAAGTCAAGGGTGGAACAAGAGCCTGGCTCTTATTTTTTAAACAAGAATTGGGGCTGTCATTTTTCGGTGCTGTGAAGTGACAGTTATCACATCCATCCTTAATTTCCATGTCATCCTAGGGGCAGAGAAAAGAAGCCCTATTTTAAAAATGTAAACCAAAGCTGTATTGTCATAAGCTACTTCTTGATAGAATTGTGACCTATACCATAATATCACTTACATAAATAGAAAGGTCATGGGAGGCATTCTCCCTCATTTTATTGCAACCCCATAAAGATGTCTATGAGAAACTGTCTTAATTTATCCCTTTTTAAAGTTTTGATTTGTAGCTAAAATGTGTCAACTCTGTTGAAATTGAAACTTTTAAGCCAGTGAAGTGGAAATTCTTCATGGACTCTAATATTGCAGAGGTGCAACTTTACAGTTACTGAGATAGTTAAGAGCTTTGCCTGGATTCAGGCCCTGGCTTTGCCACACTAGCTGTGTGACCTTGGACAAGTTACTCTGAGCTTCACGTTTTTCCTCTATTTGATGGAGAAAATAATAGTTCTTATCTCTATGGAGTTGTGAAGATTACATGAGATAATTCGTGTATGGTTTTAGCACTGGGTCTGACACATAGTAAACTCTCCAAAACTAACTGCAATTACTCTTAAGCCTAGTTATTTAAATCGCGAAATATTCAGTAAGCTCTTATAGGATCTTGTGGGAAAGTCTAAAGATTCATTAACATGTTGATCCCTGTTCATTAAGGCAGTTACAGTCTTGGGAGCCAAGTTTTATGCAGTTAAATAAGCTAGGAGATATACAGTGAATTGCAAAAAAAAAAAGAGTGAGAGGAACAAAAGTACTGAGAATGCTCAGAAATTGGGAAGAAAATAATGGTTCAAAGTAGCTGAGGCGAACTTTGAGGAGAGGTGGCTTTGGAGCCTGGGGGTGAGGAAAGAGTGGGAAGGGCCTTTTATGCTCTGACAACTGCTAGAGCAGAGTCAGATTATTTGTAACTCCCAATTAAGAAGGTTTGAATTACAGAGATACTCGAATATATGATATCAAGCTGTTATTTTATTTCCAAGTAATATGAAATATTATTAGAACTGTCTATGGTAGTGACAGTTTTTCATATTAGTGTGAGATCACGTCCTCCCAAAGGAATCCTGGGTGTGTGTACACTTTAAAAGAATCCAGAATCATTTAAATATCATCACATGCCTCTTCCAAGTGATGATGATAATGATGCTCTTAATAATGAGGATTAGCTGCACTCACGAGCCCGTTTTAGATTATGTATTATTAGAACACTGACTCCACTTGGGGGAAGCTGAATACGTATTTTGCTGCTTTGGTTTCTGAGCAGAGTTTGTTCAGGTAAAGCAAGTCTTAAATACTGTGCCGGAGTTTTCTTTTGACCAGATGGTTCCTGCTTATTGCTTTGATCCTGGCTACGTATCTTGATCCTTTCCTTTTTCTGAAAAGATTTGTGTGAATTGAAAGTTTTATAAATCATTTAAAGTGCTTTAGAGTATGCTTTTGGAGTACAAGTGGGAAGGGGTGGGTGTTAGTGCGGGGGGATGATTTCAAAGAATTAAGAATTTTTTCTTAGCATACCAAAAATTTACTTTCTGTAACTTGACACCCATTGTACCTTCTTTTTCATGTAGAGTAATGTTTTTCCCCAAGTGTACACTATAAAATGCTAGTTCTGAAGATGTTGATAGATACTGTGTGAAAAAATAATGGTGGGTCTGAGGTTAAATATATGTGGGAAAAATAAAGTTTAACAAAAATAAACAGGTTTCTTTAATCCTGGACCTGTTTAATATGCTAATTGTATATTGAATATAGTAAATTTCTAAGTGGTAAACTTTTTTTGAGCTCCCAAGGATCTAGTACCTATAGAACACACTTAGAAAACAGTGCTTCAGACCAGTGGCTTTCACAGCCTTTTTGATGGCTTTTTTTGGACCCACCTTCATGATAAAGAAATACATTTTACATCATAGCCTATTACACAAGTATATGAAGAATTGAAACAAATGTATCACAAAGCTATAGTTACTTTTAGTACATGTGGTAAGCTCTAATATTTTCTGTTTCTTTAGGGAAAAAATGCTAGTTACAACCCATTAAGCTGATTTTGTGACCCATTAATGGATTTTATCTCAGTTTGGAAAGCACTGTTACAGAACAACTCAGAAGAGTCAGAGAAAGCAGTTAACATCATTGTACGTCACAGTGTATTAGGCTATGCCGGGTAGCTTATAAACATTTTTGCATTTAATTTTCATCCACTTGTGAATTAAGTATCATTTTTAGGTAAGCAAACAACCTTTTTTTTTTTTTTTTTAAAGATTTTATTTAGTTATTTGATAGACAGCGAGGGAGGGAACACAAGCAGGGGAAATGGGAGAGGGAGAAGCAGGCTTTCCGCTGAGCAGGGAGCCCAATGCGGATCTGTGTCCCAGGACCCTGGAATCATGACCCGAGCCGAAGGCAGACGCTTAACGACTGAGCCACCCAGGCGTCCAGGAAACAATCTTTCTAAGCATCAAATAACACACAGTAAATGATGGAGTCAGGGTTTGAATCCAGGACTTTATGACATCAAAGCCTATGCTGTTCCCCCTGTATTTTGCTTTTTCCAGGTATAATCCCTTTTCCATATGAATGTCCCCTTAAAATATTTGAAGACTACTGTCATGATCCTGTTGACCTCTTCTACCCACCACACACACTGAGCATTCTCATCTCTTCTGCAGAGTAAAACAGTCCCAGTTTATTTCATCATTCCTAGTTAATACAGCTTTCTGATCCTTCAACCATGATCACTTTTCTCAATGAATTCTACTTGCGCATTGTCATTAAACATGGTACTCAGAACTGTACTCAGCATTTTATTCTTTTTTTTTAAGATTTTTTTTTTTTTTTTTTAAATCTCTACACCTGTCATGGGGCTTGAACTTACAGACCCCAGATCAAGAGTTGTATGCTGTACTGACTGAGCCAGCCAGGTGCCCCTGTACTTAGCATTTTAGATGATACTTGACTAGATAGTATGTGGTGGATACACCTTGCTTGAGGTAAATGCTGTTATTTTGAAACCAAATATTTCATTAACAGTTTTGGTTTCTGTTGCTTATGTTTAATATGATCCAGTAGTGTCAATTACACTTAGTATCTTTTATACATTAATTGTTAAACTAAGTCTCCCTAACCCTGTTTTTGTGCAATGAATTCTTTAGGCTTTTGTATTTATGTTCATATATATATCATATATATATATATATATATATATATATATGGCTTATATTTAAATTAGTCTTGATTTCATTTCTTAGTCTTGATTTAGGCATTTAATATTTTTTGTCATTTTCACATTTAATAGGCATACCTACTGGGTCTTCATTCAAGTTGTTAAAAATGTTAAAATGACAGAATAAAGGGCTCTGAAATGTGCAGCTCAACTAGAATCCCTCCAGATTAACATCAATCTATTAATCAGCACACATTGTGGTTGTTCAGTAACTTAGTTCCATTTGTTATTATCAAGCCCATATGCCATTTTTTTAAAAGATTTGTCAGAGAGAGAGCGTGAGTGCACATGTGCACACAAGCAGGGGGAGCGGCAGGCAGAGGGAGAAGCAGGCTCCCCGCTGAGCAGGGAGCCCAATGCGGGACTCGATCCCAGGACCCTGAGATCATGACCCGAGCCCAAGGCAGACTGAGCCACCCAGGCGTCCCCATATGCCATTTTGTATGGATATTATGAAAGATTTTGCCAATTGCTTGCTATAATTAAGTTATACTGTGCCTACAGTGTCTTAACTGCAATGAAGTAAACCTATCAAAGTAGAAATTGCATTTTATTTGTTTTGACTTGTTCATGGTGAATCCTCTGGCTTTTTCCTTTTTTAATTTCACATTTTGTTTAATTCAGTTTTGAATTTTGCAAGGAATAAGTTTGGTCTAGAAATTCTAGACCTGCTTATTTTTCTCTTTAAAAAGTATCATATTTCCTATTACCTACACTTTTGACCCTGACATATTATTTTATTTTATTAATATTTTTTATATTTTTATTTAAATTCTAGTTAGATAATATACAGTGCAATATTGGTTTCAGGAGTAGAATTAAGTGGTTCATCACTCACATAAAACACCCACTGCTTATCATAACAAGTGGCCTCCTTAATACCCATCACCCATCTAGTCCATCCCCCATCTCCCTCCCTCCATCAACTCTGTTTGTTTTCTATTGTTAATAGTCTCCTATGGTTTGTTTCCCTCTCTTTTCCCCCCCTCCCATATGTCCATCTGTCTTGTTTCTTAAATTCCATGTGAGTGAAATCATATAGTATTTGTCTTTCTCTGACTTACTTCATTTAGCATAATACACTCTAGCTCCATCCGCATCATTGCAAATGGCAAGATTTCATTCTTTTTGATGGCTGAGTAATATTCCATTGTGTGTATATGTACATATACAATATTGGCTATAATGGACATTGCTGCTATAAACATCAGGGTGCATTTACCCCAAATCTGTATTTTTGTATCCTTTGGGTAAATACCTAGTAACACAGTTGCTGGTTGTAAGGTAGTTCTATTTTTAACTTTTTGAGGAACCTCCATACTGTTCTCCAGAGTGGCTGCACCAGTTTGTATTCCCACCAACAGTGTAAGAGGGTTCCCCTTTCTCCACATCCTCACCAACATCTGTTGTTTTCTGTGTTGTTAATTCTAGCCATTCTGACAGGTATGAGGTGGTATCTCATTGTGTTTTTGATTTGTATTTCCCTGATGATGAGTGATGTTGAACTTCTTTTCACATATCTGTTAGCCTTCTGAATGTCTTCTTTGGAAAAGTGTGTATTCAACCTGACATGGTACTTTAGATTGACATATTTTGAATCAATAATTCAGTGACAAAATTTCAATTATTTTACATTATTTGGAGGGGTAGGCCTAAATCTGTTTCAAGCTATATTCTGGCTTACATTCTGACTTATTGTCTATCACCTTGCTTTATTTGAAATTCAGTTTCCTTTGACAAATGTTTATTTGGGCTGTCCATTTGAACAAAGTATTGACAGAAATGCAGAAGGTAAAGAATATTTCTGCCCACTCTTTGTCATTTAGCCTTATTGTATATTTTGCTCCCATATTATGGGCTATCCCTCTTTTGATACTAATGCCCTTAGTATACTTTTTTTTATCCATAAATATTTGTTGATTGTAATTCACATGCAATAAAACTTGCCCTTAAGAAGTGTAATTTAGTGGCTTTTTTTAGTATATTCACAAACTTGTGCAGCTGTCACCACTATCTGATTCTAGAACATGTTCATTAGTACCCTTCCTGCCCCCCTGCTTAAAAAATAAAACCCCAAAAAACCACCAAACCCATTATCAGTCACTTCCCATTTCCCCCTCACCCCACGTCCATTTATATACTTTCTGTGAGTATGGAACTGCTTATTCCGGTCATTTCATATAAATGAAATTATGTAATATGTGGCATTTTGTGTCTGGCTTCTTTCATTTAGCATAATGTTTTTAAGGTTCATGTTGTAGCATGTATCAGAACATTTCCTTTTTTTCATTCTTTTTTTTTTTTTTTTTTAAGATTATTTGAGATAGCACACAAGGTGGGGGAGGGCCAGAGGCAGAGGGAGAGGGAAAAGCAGACCCCCTGCTGAGCAGGGATGCCTGATGCAGGACTCAATCCCAGGACCCAAAGATCATGACCTGAGCCAAAGGCAGCCGCTTAACTGAGCCACCCAGGCGCCCCTTTTCATTCCTTTTTATGTCTGAATAATATTGCCACATTTTGTTTATCCATTCATCAGTTGATGAGAATTTGGGTTCTTTCCACCTTTTAGTTTTTATGAAAAATGCTGCTATGACCATTTATTTACAAGTTTTTATATGGACATGTTTTCATTTTTTGAGTATATACCTAGGAGTGGAGTTACTAGGTCAAATGGTAACTCCATGTTTAACTTTTTGAAAACTGCCAGACTGTTTTCCATTCCCATCAGCAATACACAAGGCTTCCAGTTTTGCCACATTCTCTCCAACACTTCTTATTGTCTGTCTTTTTTGTTATATAGCCATTCTACTTGTATCTCATTGTGGTTCTGATTTGCATTTCCCTAATGACTAATGGTGTTGAGCATCTTTTCAGCTATTTATTGGCCATTTGTCTGTCTTTGGAGAAATGTCTATTCAAACCATTTACCCATTTTCTAATTGTGTTAATTGTCTTTATAATAAGTTGTAAGAGTATATATGCTGGATGCTAATCCCTTATGAAATATATGATTTGCGAATATTTTCTCTCATTCTGTTTTTTTTTTCACTTTTTTCTTTTTTTAAAAAAAGATTTTATTTGTCAGAGAGAGAGAGAGCACAAGCAGGGGGAGCGGTAGGCAGAGGGAGAAGCAGGATTCCTGCTGAGCAAGGAGCTCAGTCCCAGGCCCCTGGGATCATGACCTGAGCCAAAAGCAGACACTTAACCGACTGAGCCAGCCAGGTGTCCCTGTTGTTTTGTTTTGTTTTGTTTTTTGTTCACTTTCTTGATGGAGTCCTTTGAAGCACAGTTTTTAATATTATAAAGTTTTATTTATTCTTTTGTTGCTTGTGCTTTTGATGTCATGTCTAAGAAACTGTCTAATCAAGATCACAAGATTTATTCCTATCTTCTAAGAGGTTTATAATTTTAGCTCTTATATTTAAGTTTTGATCCGTTTTTATTTTATTTATTTGAAAGAGAGAGCATGTGCACAAGCCGAGGTAAAGGCAGGCAGAGGGAGAGGGAGAAGTAGGCTTTCTGCTGAGTGGGGAACCCGAAGCAGGGCTCAATCCCAGGACCCTGGGATCATGACCCAAGCCGAAGGCAGATGCTTAACCAACTAAGCCACTCAGGCGCCCCTTTGATCCATTTTTTTAATTGTGGTAAAATATACATAATATCAAATTTGCCACGTTAAACCATTTTTAAATGTATAGTTCAATGGCATTAAAGTACATTTTATATTGTTGTGCAACCATCACCACCATCCATCTTCAGAACTTTTTCATTTTCCCAAACTGGAATTCCATACCGATTAAACAATAACTCCCCTTCTCTCCCTAGCCCCTGACAGCCATTCTTTCTGTCTCAATGAATTTGACTACTCTAAATAACTCATATATGTGGAATCATACAATATTTGTGCTTTTGTGACTGCTTTATTTCACTTAGCACAATGTCTTCAAGATTCATGTTGTAGAATGGCTCAATTTCCTTCCTTTGCGGGGCGGGGTGGGGGGCTGTCTCTAAAGCTTTATTTAATCTTATAATCCTCAATGGGCAAGAAAAAGCAACACTTAAATCTTCCTATCCCAACCTGAGCTGTGTGATGCATATGATTTTCATATTTAAATATGGAATTTATATGTATATGCTATTTTTTGTGGCACAAAACCCCCACAAAAGTCAGCCTTCAAACAATTTCCAAGTATATAGTTCATTATTGTCAACCACATTCACATTGTTGTGCAACAGATCCCCAGAATCCTTCCATCCTGCATGACTGAAACTCTACACCCACAGAACAGCAACTCCTTGCCTCCCTTTTCCCCAGCTCCTGGCAACCACCATTTTACTTTGTTTCTATGAGATTAGATGCCTCATAAGTGGAATCATGTAGTATTTGTCTTTCTGTTACTAGTTTATTTCGCTTAGCATAATGTCCTTAAGGTTCACTCATGGTATAGCATGTCATGTGGTTTCCTTTTTTAGGACTGAATAATATTCTGTTCTATGTATATACCACATTTTCTTTATCCATTCATCTGTCAGTGGACATTTGATTTCTCTCTACCTCTTGGCTATTGTGAATAATGCTGCTGTGAACATGAGTGTACAAATATCTCCTCAAGTCTTTGCTTTCGCTTCTTTTGAAGTAGAATTACTGGATCAAATGGTAATTCTGTGTTTAATTTTTTGAGGAGCCACCATACTGTTTTCCATAGCAGCTGCACCATTTTGCATTCTGACAAGCATTACAAAAGGATTCCAGTTTTTCCATGTCCTTGCCAACATTTGCTTTGACCCATTTTGAGTTTTTATATAATGTGAGGAGTCCCAACTTCATTCTTTTTGCACGTATATATCCTGTCACTGTACCTTTTGAAGACTTTGCTGTCCCCATGAAATTGTCTTGGTACTCTTGTTGAAATCAGTTGTCCATAAATGTATGGATTTATTTCTGAGCTCTCAATTCTATTTTATTGATCTTTGTCCTTATGCCGGTAGTAAACAGTCATGATAACTAAAGGTTTTTAGTAAGTTTTGAAGTTGGAAAGTGTGAGTCCTCCATGGAGTTTTGTTCTTTTTCAAGATTGTTTTGGGTATTCAGTCTCTTGTATTTCTATATGAACTTTAGGATCAACTGGTAAATTGCAGCAAAAGCAGCTGGAATTTTGACAGGGATTATATTGCGTCTATAGATAAATTTGTAGATCAGTCTATATTGAGAGCTTAACAGTATTTATTCTTTGAAATTGTGGACATTGGATGTCTTTCCATTCACTTAGGGCTTTAATTTATTTCAACTATGTTTTGTAATTTTTAGGTTATAAGTTTTGCATTTATGTTGTTAATTTTATTCCTAGTTATTTTATTCTTCTTGATGTCATTGTAAATGGAATTTTTTCTTAATTTCATTTTTTGATTGTTCATTGCTACCATATAGAAATATAGTTGATTTTTGTTTATTCATTATATTCTGCAGCCTTGCTGAAGTCACTTATTAAGTGTCATAGTTGTTTTTTTGTGTGTGTGTATTTCTTAGGACTTTTTTATATATAAGATCATGTCATCTGCTAATAAAGATAATTTTACTACCTCTTTTCCAATCTGGGTGCCTGTTTTATTATCTTCTTGCTTAATTGCCCTGGCTAGAACATCCAGTATAATGTTGGGTACAAGTGGTGAAAGTAGACATCCTTCAATGTGATTTTTATTGCTCTTTTATTTTTAATTATAGCTAACAATTATTTATTGCATTAACATATGACAGATACTATGCTAACCACCTCATATTTTATCTTCCTAATAATTGGATATGATCAGACTATTATTAACCTCCATTTTAAAGATGGGGAAATTAAAGCTTAGATTAAATAATTTACTTATAGTCACTCAAGTATATGGCTGAGATTGGATTGGAACCCAGTTAGTCTTACTCTTTATTTTTTAAAAATTTCAATCTTTACCTAATTCTAATTATCTGTATTTTTGTTATTTTTAAGATTTATACTATTATTTACTTAAGGGTATTATGTGTCCCCCCAGTTCTGTCTTTTGGTCATTTGTCTATAATAACTTGATGTCTGTGTACATTTTTATTTCTTTATATGAGGACCTCTTTTTGTACTCATTATTCTTGTGCTAAATTGACCTTTGGGGCCCTTGGGAGTCTGATAACGTAGTAGCTGAGAGCTTTGACTCGAACTAGATAGCCTGAGTTGAAGTCCCTGCTCCCAGCCTTCTTACCTGTGGGACCCTGGGCAAACCACTTAATCTCTGTGCTTGAACCTCTTCATTATCTCCAAAATAGAGATGATTATTGTAATATAGAATTTAATGTAATATATGTAAAATGTTAAGAACAGTTCTTGGGGCGCCTGGGTGGCTGGGGCGCCTGGGTGGCTCAGTTGGTTAAGCGACTGCCTTCGGCTCAGGTCATGATCCTGGAGTCCCTGGATCGAGTCCCGCATCGGGCTCCCTGCTTGGCAGGGGGTCTGCTTCTCCCTCTGACCCTCCCCCCTCTCATGTGCTCTCTCTCTCTCTCTCTCATTCTGTCTCAAATAAATAAATAAAATCTTTAAAAAAAAAAAAAAAAAAAAAGAACAGTTCTTAGCACACTGTTCACTGTTTTATTATTTTAGTTTCAGATTTGCCTATCTTTGCATTGAAATTTTAAAAAACTTTTGGAAAATTTCAAACATATAGAAGTATAGAATGAACCTCAACTTATTACCCATCTTTAACACTTAACACCTCATACCATTCTTGTTTTATCTATACCACCCAAACCTCAACATCCTGGACTATATTGAAGCAAATTCCAACCAGATATCATTTACTTACTAAATATTACAATAGAAGATAAGGACTTTTTTTTTTAACATAAGCACAATACCAGTTTCACTCCCATTAAAAATAATTTTTTAGCATCATCAAATGTGCTATGAATGTTTTTAGATCAAATTTTCTAAAAAGTGATTTGCTTATCTGTGTTTAGAATTTTTTTATTCTGTGATAAACTCTAAAATGAAATGTTCTCTTCAAGCATTTTGATCATTTTCATATCCCCAGTTAATTTGTTGGTGATGGTCAGAACAGACCCAGTTCTCATTTCTTTCCCAGCCTTTTGAGAAATTGTTGAGGCAAATCACAGATTTCTTAGGTTTTCTGCTCTGTGCAGGGTGAAGTTTTCAGCAGATGTGTAAATACCTGAAGTGGTTCCATATCACTATTACATCTTTTCTTTGTACTAGAATTGAAATTTGTGTTAGTAATATTATTCATACCTTCCCTTGGCCTGTTGGCTTGTAATCAACTCCCATAATATCATCCCTATTTTTACATGTACAGTTATTTAACATTTTTAGTTAATTTTCGTTTTAGTGTTTCTGTGCTTTGATTCCATGTACTTTTACTCTTAGGCTCCTACATTTTTGTAAAACAAAATAATTTCAGTATAATTTTCCATAAATCCACATTTTCTTCACTAAATTTACCTAGAATGTTGTACCTTATTGAGGAAAGAAGCAGTCTTGGGTTTCAGAGAAAGGAGTTTTTACTAATGGCTTTTATTAGAATTTTTTAAGGGCCTCATATAAAAGAATGAACAAGTACATATACGCATAAAAATCTTTACTATTTAAAATATTTCTTGTTGAGGAGGAGAGTTAGGAACTGACTTGTCCATCTCTTCAAGTCTCAAGATTGTTTTCTCCATCCTTACTGTGAATTGTGCTAATTGAAAAGGAATTTACATGTGGGCAAAAGGGGAGTGTATATGTGAAATACTTTCTAAATGAGTTTTAGGTTGTTTATTCATCTACTCTGCTGCACTTTTGTAGTTGAGAGTTTAATATTGCACATGTATTCATAGTGACTGCATAACCTAATTAGTATTTGTTAGTTAACATTAGTTGTTAGTATCTAGAAGTTTGTCATTTTATTTTTTCCCTTTTTTCTTTGAGAGATCCATTATTTGTTGATATAAACCCCTGTATCTGTAGTGGAGACAATAGATTGAAAATAGAGATGTTAAGAAAAATTGATAATGAGTTGTCAGGCTCTTTGCAGGGCCCCTAGGAGCTTTTGCAGAACATAAAATCATAGAAAGTGAAATTAGAAATGGACTTTGAGATCACGTAGTCATGCCTCTTGTTTTTAAGCTGTTTAATATCCAGACTGGTGAGGACAAATGGTTGTATCTTCTTAAAAATGTTTGAGGGGCCCCTAGGTGGCTCAGTCAGTTAAGCATCCAACTCTTGATTTCGGCTCAGGTCATGTTCTCAGGGTTGTGAGATCAAGCCTTGTGTGGGGCTCCATGCTGAGTGGGGAGCCTGCTTAAGATTCTTTCTCTCCTTCTTCCCCTCCACTCCCCCCCCCCCAAAAAATTTGAAATTAGAAATCGAATAAGTCATTCATGTCTTGTTAAATCCATTTTACTTTAAATCAATTTTCTCTTAAGTTTATGAAGACATATTAAACTCAGACTGACTTCTTATCAATAAATTTTATTGATAAACTTCCCTAACTTAGACAGTATGTGGTTTTTACTTGCTGTGTTTTTTCACTCACTGTCCTTCATATCTAAGAATGAACTTTATTACATGGCCTATTTGTTTTTATGTATGCTTTTCATGGGAGACCATTGGTAGAATTTGACTGTAATTTTATTTGCTAAGTCTAGATTAATAAAGCATTTGATTTGTATAATTATCACTACTTATCTGAATAGCTTGGCAGTTATTTGCTGATTAACATCTTGAAGTTTGTTTTCTAGACTCTTCTGTACCAAGGAGATGTTACTTTAAAGTAATGTGGCTTACATGTGTGTGTTTTAAATGAATTAAGAAATTACACATCTAAATGAGCATTTTATTCCCTTCTTAGTGGTTTTCCAGTGATTCTGATGTGACTTAAAAATTTTTTTATTAATAGAACAAATACTTAGAACCCCTATGTGTAAACAGCACAATGTTGGGGAAGCTGAGAGACATAATAATGCAGGTTCTTGCTTTCTTAAAAAATGGAATTTGGCCAACAAGGGCCACATGGTTGGTAAAATATATTACAGTCACTATTGTTTAATTATGTTCTATATACAAAGTACTGTATAAGGCATTTTATGCATGGCAAATCATTTAATCTGCATAATTTTACATTATTATTATCTCCATTTTTTTATTGTGGTAACATATGCAAAACAAAAAATTACCATTTTAACCATTTTAAGTGTACAGTTCAGTGGCATATACACTGATTTATGCAATCCTCACCACCATCCATCTCTAGAAGTTTTTATCCTTCCCCATTGAAACTCTGTATAAACAGTAACTCCCCAATTTCCCTATTCTCTTGCCCCCAGCCCTTGGCAGCTACCATTCTACTTTCTGTGTCTATGAATTTGACTACTCTAGGTACCTCATGTAAGTGAAATCACAAAGTAGTTGCCCTTTTCTTTCTGGCTTATTTCATTTAGTATTGTGTCTTCAGAGTTCATCTGTGTTGTAGCATGTGTCATGTTATTCCCATTTTACAGGTAATGAAGTTAAACTCAAAGTCACATAGCTGATAGAGTGAATTGAGACTCATGCTAAGTGTGAGAATAAAACATTTGATGTGTATTTAAGCTATGGATATTTAGCTTTCGGAAGAGAATGTTTTTTAAATATTTGAAGGAGTATAATGAGGATTATTAGACTTACTCTGTATAACTCTGGAGATCATTACTAGAACAATAGGTATAAATTAGAGGCAGGCAAATTTTTATTTAATATAAGATAGAATTTTCTAATAGAGCTGTTTCTAGGTGGTATGGACTGTATTTTTTTAAACTTTTTTTTTTAGAAGATTTTATTTATTTGATAACGAGCGAGCACAATGGGGGGGAGGGGCAGAGGGAGAAGGAGAAGCAGGCTCCCCACTGAACAGAGAGCCTGTGTGGGGCTCGATCCCAGGACCCTGGGATTATGACGTGAGCCGAAGGCAGACAACCAGCTGAGCCACCCAGGGGCCCCTGGTATGGACTGTCTTTAAAAAGTGTAAGTAACCTTCAGGCACACTTGGCTGGCTCAGTTAGTAGAGCATATGACTCAACCTCGGGGTTATAAGTTCGAGCCCCACATTGGAGGTAGATTACATTAAAAAAATAAAATCTTAAAAAAAAAAGTGTAAGTAACATTCAGCAGTGAGGACTGTTGAATAGTCCTGTGATAAAGGATGTTACAAAGAGTTTATAAAAATTAGTTGAATTAGGTTACTTCTGAGTGTTCTTTTAACTCTGTTTCTGTGATTAAAATATTGCAATCTATTTGGGAGTATAAGATACCTTCAAGACAAAGTGCTAAGCTTAAATGTGGGAGAGATCTTTAGCAGTGGGAGCATCATAGATTTTTTTTTTTAAAGATTTATTCATTTTAGAGCAAGCAAGTGAGGGGAAGGCTAGAGGGAGAGGGAGAAAGAAACTTCCAACAGACTCCTCGCTAAACTCAAGAGCCCAGTGCCAGGGTCGACCTCACCACCCTGAGATCCCTATCTGAGCTGACACCAGGAGTTAGATGACCAACCGACTGCGCCACCCAGGGGCCCTTAGATTTTTTTTTTTTTTTCTGAATCTATAGCACATTTTTCTGAATATTCTCAGTAATGGAAGATTCTTTTCCTTGTGAGGGTAGGTATGAGTTTTGAAAACTATTAAAAGTCATTTTTATGCTAGCAAATAAAAATGGGTTAGCAAGGTATTTAAAGTCTTGAGCAGTCCAATTCCAGTTCTCCTTTTTCCTGTGTTTACTTATTGTTGCCAGCAAACTTCGTGGACATTCCTGCCCGGTGGCATGTTCTGATGTTCATTCAGCAACAGAGCACCTTTTTTCTTTGTGAAATTCTAAATATCCTGCTTGGTTTATTTCCTTTTCAGTGTTACCTACCACTGTTCACACACCATTTTTAGAATCAATGTAACAAGACAACCTTGTACTTTGGTCTCTGTAGTCTAGATTGTGAGCAGTTTCAGCAGAGGGACAGTATCATATTCATCTTCATGTGTCTGAACAGGCTCTCAGTATCTTATGTGTAGTAAGAGTTCAGTTACATGAAATTACATTGAATCAATCTGATCGTCAGTGATGTTAGGTTGAAATGAGGTGAAGCTGGAAACTAATGAGACCAAATTCTTGCCTGACTTGATGACTCTTAGGCTAGTTGAGATGAGGAGTTTCCCACACATTCTGAATACTAGCAGTATTGAATCTACACTCTCCCATGATGAATTAAAGAAGAAAATACTGTCTAGATAGTGTCTGATGTTAAAAAGATTTTATTTATTTGACAGAGAGAGACACAGCGAGAGAGGGAACACAAGCAGAGGGAGTGGGAGAGGGAGAAGCAGGCCTCCCGCTGAACAGGGAGCCCGATGTGGGGCTCGATCCCAGGACCCTGGGACCATGACCCGAGCCGAAGGCAGACGCTTAACAACTGAGCCACCCAGGCGCCCCCAAAAAAATCAGTTTTAAAATTAAGATAGTGATATCTCTTTGGTGGGTTAACAGATGCACCCTGTTTTAAACTTATTTGTACTTTTTGTGATTTCTAAATTTCCTGTTATGAACACAAATTGCTTTTATAATTTAAAAAATCCTATTTATGGGACTCCTGGGTGGCACAGTTGGTTAAGCATCCAACTCTTGGTTTCAGCTTTGGTTGTGAGATTGAGCCCTGCGTTGGGCTCTGCACTCAGCGAGGAGTCTGCTTGAGATTCTCCCTCTGCGCCTCTCACTCATGCGCATGTGTGCTGTCTCTCTCAAATCTTTTTAAAAAAATCCTATTTATGAGATTTAAGTCAGTTTCATTACCTTGTGGTCACATAGGTAGGGATCATAATATAACATGATACGTTAAAAAGCCATTGATGTTTTCCTTATTACTTAGTGGTAGTAAGATTGTATATCAAAGATGAAAAAAGGGGCACCTGGGTGGCTCAGTCATTAAGCGTCTGCCTACGGCTCAGGTCATGATCCCAGGGTCCTGGCCCTGCTCCGCGGGAAGCCTGCTTCTCCCTCTCCCACTCCCCCTGCTTGTGTTCCCTCTCTCGCTGTGTCTCTCTGTCAAATTAATAAATAAAATCTTTTAAAAAAAAGATGAAAAAAATTTGGTTCCAATAAGTTTAGACATGTGTTTTTGATAGCACTGGAGCCCAGGTCAGCTGTTGTATATGATTTTATCTATTATTCTTGTTTTTAACTTTGCATTTTAAAAATGAAATTACTCAGGGACGCCTAGGTGGCTCAGTCGGTTAAGCGTCTGCCTTCTGCTCAGGTCATGATCCCAGGGTGTTGGGATTGAGGCCCGCATTGCGCTCCTTGCTTGGCAAAGAGCCTTCTTCTCCCTCTGCCTGCCGCTCCCCCTGATTGTGCGCGTACTCTCTCTCTCTCTCTCTCTGTCTCTCTGTCTCTCTGACGAATAAAATCTTAAAAAAATAAAAAATAAATAAAAATTTTTTAAAAATTAAAAAAAAAGAAATTACCCAAGTGTAAATTTTCTTTTTAATTTTTTAAAGATTTTATTTGAGGCAGAGCAGAGCAAGAGAGAGAACACAAGCGGGGAGGGGCGGGCAGAGGCGCAGAGGGAGAGGGAGAAGGAGAAGCAGGCTTCCCGATGAGCAGGGAGCCTGTCACAGGGCTCCATCCCAGGTCTCTGGGATCATGACCTGAGCTGAAGGCAGACGCTTAACCAGCTGAGCCACCCAGGCGCCCCCCAAGTGTAAATATTAATATCAGATTTGCCTAAATAAAGTATATCTATTTTTGTGGAGGTGGAAAACCGTGAAACTTTTTTATTTTCCGGGAATATCAGATAAGGAACCCCAAAGCTGTGTGTAGCTCACATCTCGTGGGCCTTCTGGGCAAAGAGATCTGTATGCCAAACTTAAGGGAACCTGATGCTGATGCCCTGTAAACCAGAAGGGCTTTTTCCCTTCTTCCCCCACTTACCAGGCCCCCTGCCTCCTTGCTTGTCTGCTAGGAACATACCTAAAACTATATTTGTAAATCAGTTTGATTTTGGCTTTTTTTTTTTTTTTTTTTGACAGAGAGAAAGAGCACACAAGCAGGGGGAGCGGCAGGCAGGGGGAGAAGAAGTAGGCTCCCCTGATGAGCAAAGAGCCCAACACGGGGCTCGATTCCAGGGTCCTGGGATCATGACCTGAGCTGAAGGCAGATGCTTAACTGACTGAGCCACCCAGGTGCCCCACATTTTTTATTTTTTATTCATTTTTTAAAGATTTTATTTATTTGAGACTGCACAAGCAGGGAGGAGGGTCAGAGGGAGAGGGAGAAGCAGACTCCTCGATGAGCAGGGAGCCTGTTGGTCACCGGGCTCAATCCCAGGACCCTGAGATATGACCTGAGCTGAAGGTAGACGTTTAACCAAATGAGCCACCCAGGCGCCCCTAATTTTGACATTTTTTTAAAAAGGAAACAATTTGAGTGGTAAGTAGCAGAATTAAGTGTCTTAATGTAAATGGGTTGAGTTACAATAATGTACTGTTCCTTATGGTAAGGACTCATACTAGCCAAAGCACACTGCATGTTGTCTCTTGTGCTAGTTTAGTAGCAAAAATGAACATGTAAAAGTATGTAAGTTTTGGGGCGCCTGGGTGGCTCATTCGTTAGGCATCTGCCTTCGGCTCGGGTCATGGTCCCGGGGTCCTGGGATTGAGCCCTGCGTCGGGCCCTCTGCTCAGCGGGAGGCCTGCTTCTCCTCTCCCAATTCCCTGCTAGTGTTCCCTCTCTCGCTGTCTCTCTCTCGCTGTCAAAATAAATAAATAAAAAAAAATTTTTTCTAAAAATATGTAAGTTTTAAGACTTTAGGTAATAATAAGTTTTTATTTTGCCTGTTGCATTTACTCAAAATCACATCCTCTGGTGTCTTTCACTTGGGAATCCAAATTATGGAGGAAATGGACACCTTTAGGAACAAACTAGCTTATTGAAGAGGAAGGCTTTGTAAAACTAGGTCTTTAAACTAGGTGTGGCTCCAAAAAATGCAAAACCTACAGTTTGCTTTGATTTTGAAAAGGCTCAAATGCTGAAATAAAAGTGAAATTTCTTAAAGGTGTTAAAGGGTATATAGGGAGGAAAAGAAAAAGTGATTGTATCTCCTTGAAATGTGAAAAATAATAAAAACAAGATAATGCAGTACTATAATATCTGATATGAAATTTTTGAAAGTATTTGGAAAGGTAAGGTGAAGAGGGAGATAGTGTTTAGTTAAAAATTAGAGGTTTACTTTCCGTGCCGATAGCGCTCCCGCAAACATGGTGAACGTTCCTAAAACCCGCCGGACTTTCTGCAAGAAGTGTGGCAAGCACCAGCCCCACAAAGTGACACAGTACAAGAAGGGCAAAGATTCTCTTTATGCCCAGGGAAAGCGGCGTTATGACAGGAAGCAGAGTGGCTATGGTGGGCAGACTAAGCCGATTTTCCGGAAAAAGGCTAAAACTACAAAGAAGATTGTGCTGAGGCTTGAATGTGTTGAGCCCAATTGCAGATCTAAGAGAATGCTGGCTATTAAGAGATGCAAGCATTTTGAACTGGGAGGAGATAAGAAGAGAAAGGGCCAAGTGATCCAGTTCTAAGCTTCATATTTTGTTAATATTATGAAGACAATAAAATCTTGAGGTTATGTTCAAAAAAAAAAAAAAAATTAGAGGTTTAGAATCCATGAGGATGAATCAAACCATCTCCCACTTCTACAGTTTACTAGAAGGAAACTCCTCCCACACACAGCCCTCCATTCAAGAGATTTTGCTCATTTCTCTGTGAGAAATAAGTACCAACTTTACTCTGTGAGAGTAAAAAAGTATCAACTTTGTGTGGCTGTTAAAGGGTTTTGTTTGAAAGGTGTGAATAAGAAGCAAGGGTGGGCCAGGCCAAGTAAGTGGCCTGTATGTCTGATAACATTGAGGAATGGAACTTAATAGATGCTATCGAGTTAGGAGGTTTTAGAAGTATGTATTTAGTGCCTATTTAGTATTGTATTTTATAAGAATAATGTAATTAGGTTGTATGTCTTTATTAATATTAGATGCAGAAAGAATATAATTTAGTAATTTCAGGATGTGAGTATTTTTTGAGTGGGCTTGCTAATTTCCTTTCTAGGAGGGAGATAATTGACTTGTGTTGACTTGTCATAGTAAAATTCTTGTTTGCCATTGGTTATTTTTAGCTAGGGCTGTTCTGGAGAGGATTAAAAAATGAAATTTAAAAAACTGATGAAGGGGCGCCTGGGTGGCTCAGTCAGTTAAGCGTCTGCCTTCGGCTCAGGTCATGATCCCAGAGTCCTGGGATCAAGCCTCGCATTGGGCTCCCTGCTCAGCGGAACCCTGCTTCTCCCTCTCCCACTCCCCCTGCTTGTGTTCCCTCTCTTGCTGTGTCTCTCTCTCTCTGTCAAATAAATAAATAAATAAAATCTTTAAAAAATAAAAAACTGATGAATCCTAGAAACCTGAGTCTAGAGGCTTGGAACTTCACAAGCAGGCATTACAGGTCTCAATGGTAGTACATCAAGTGAATGAGAGAGGCTAACAAATAGCACTATGTATAATCTAGTTTTGTCCTAATTCATCTTTAGTTTCCTGTCTAGCACCGTGCCTGGCCAATGGTACTTGCTACGTTAATATTTCTTTAAATGAGCAAGTAGAACTTGATACTAAGGCTTCAGGGTACTTACAGTTTAATTTGGAGACAGAATGAACACGGAATTCGGTTCTCTCTGAAACCAACAATGAGAGTTCATAGAAGAAAGGCATATATGGACTTGAATGTGACAAAGGACTTAGGTACAGGTGGAAGGTATTTCTTGCTGTTCTGTCAGAATCAAAACGGATGAGTGCTGTATTTGAGTAGGGTAAAGAGAAAGCCTGTGAAGATACCTCAGTGAAGTATGTTGGGGAACAAGTGAGAAATAGTTGAATCATTGGGTTTGGGACCATACTGTGGATGGCCTGTGAAATCTAGGAAGAGATTTTTGAGTGGTGGAATATTCTTAGCAAAATGGTGTTTTGGAAAGATTAGTACGGCAATTGCATGTAGGTGGGAACAGAAGGCAGAGCTATGCTTAAAGGGCTAGAAAACTGAGCCTCTGAGTTTTATCAGCCTCTTGTGCCCAGAAGCACATGGCAAAACTGGAATTCATGCCAAAGTATTGAGTGATATTCTTTCCATTTCATCCCAACTCTTCATAATTGATTACATAAAAATCATCATATCAAAGTAAATGATTAAAGATCAGAGTAGTTCCTCTATTTTTTTTTTTTTTTAAGATTTTATTTATTTGACAGCGAGAGACACAGGGAGAGAGGGAACACAAGCAGGGGGAATGGGAGAGGGAGAAGCAGGCCTCCCGCAGAGCAGGGAGCCCGATGCGGGGCTCGATCCCAGGACCCTGAGATCATGACCTGAGCCAAAGGCAGACGCTTAACGACTGAGCTACCCAGGCGCCCCAGAGTACTTCCTCTTATAAGACATTTACATTGTTTAAAAATAGCATTTTGGTCTTACTAGCTTTCTTTTTTTTTTTAAGATTTTTTATTTATTTATTTGACAGAGAGACAGCGAGAGAGGGAACTCAAGCAGGGGGAGTGGGGGAGGGAGAAGCAGGCTTCCCGCGGAGCAGGGAGCCCAGTGCGGGTCTCTATCCCAGGACCCCGGGATCATGACCTGAACCGAAAGGCAAACGCTTAACGACTGAGCCATCCAGGCGCCCCTTACTAGGTTTCTTATATGAGGATATTGACATTTGGGGCCAGATAATTCTTTGTTGTGGAGGCTGTCCTGTGCATTGTAGGATGTCTCCAGACAAAAATGCCTCCAGATATTGCCAGATGTCCCTGGGGGCAAAATCACCCCAGATAATTGCCTTACAGCATACTTACACGATACAGCCTCAACCTAACCAGAAGTATTTAGTGCTGTATTGCAGGAATAAGGATTGCATTCTAGTAACTGTGTTCCCTTTACATTTCTAAGTCATGAAATAATAATGTTCTGAACATTAAGAAAAACTAAAGTAATTTATTGTACAAACCTGGGCTCTATTTGAGAGTCAAGGGAGTGCTAGGATGCCAGAACAACAGGCTTAAATTAGGACTTCCCTGGGCAAACTGGATGAACGGTCATCCTAGGAGTTAATCTTCACACATACATTCGGTACTTACTATGAGTAGAGTAGTATGTTAAAGTGGTAAGAAGTAGGCATGAGAACTATGGTGGTTGGAAAGCCTCGTGAAAAAGGCAAGTCTTGAATTGGTCTTGAAGTGAGGCTTGAATTAGATCAGGAATATGAAAAGGAAATTCTGCCCCCTACCCCCATTGTTAAAATTATGAACAAAGACATCTGTGGTTTAACTATCCAGGATGCATGAGATGAACATTTGTCTGGTTTGGCTGGACAAGAGGGTTTTTTACTGGAGTACATGGGAGAGAAGATCAAAGGATGTAGTTTTGGATGAGATAGCAAGATCTTAAAAATTAAGCTGGGGGCTGTATTCTAAATCTTTTTTTTTTTAAGATTTTATTTATTTGTGAGAGAGAGAATGAGAGAGAGCATGAGAGGGAGGAGGGTCAGAGGGAGAAGCAGACTCCCTGCTGAGCAGGGAGCCTGATGTGGGACTCGATCCCGGGACTCCAGGATCATGACCTGAGCCGAAGGCAGTCACTTAACCAACTGAGCCACCCAGGCGCCCTGAGGGCTGTATTCTGATGAGAAAGTTTTTGAGCTGTGAAACAATGTTACACTGATCTGTATTTTAGCTAAATGGTAGTGGGCAGAGGATAGATTGGAAGAGTAAAAGTCTAGTAGGTATGGGGAAACCACTTGAGATTATTAAATTGCTTATGTTGGGTGAGATGAGGGTCTAGACTTGAGTGAAGTCAGTGGAAATGAAAAGGAAGGGTTGGATTTTAGGGGCATTAATGAATTGATAGGATGTGTTGATTGAGCACATTGAATATGTAGAGAGAGGAAACAGTCAAGGTTAGCATAAAACTTTCATTGACTGGAAAAAATAGTGGTGCCATTTTGTGTTTGTTTGGAGGTATTTGATTTGGGGAGGATGTCTATAGTAAACCATTGGAGCTCTATGATACTCAGGAGAAAAATTAGGACTAGAACTATTTGAAACTAATATATGTCCAAAGAATGATAGTTGGTTATGATGAAACAAAAAAAGACTTCTTCAAATTAAAGGTTTCTGGTTAAATATAGAATAAAATAGTAGGAACAAATTTATAGTTGTATCCTGTGAGGCAGCAGTTGATAGAGTAACAAAAATCCTGTGATACAGAAAATGTGTGACGAAATAAAACTCAGTTTTTACACTTGTAATGTGTATTTTCAGACCCTATGTCATCACTTCTAGTTTTGGTAATTAAACTTTAATAAGTGATATGGTGAAAACTGATGGGAAAGGAAGAAAGTTAAGAGACGGAGAATAGGTTCAATTTAGTCTCTTAAAGACCCTGGCATAATGGATAACTGTCACTTGGGAGAGATCCTGGTTAGTTGTTATGAGTATTTTGAAAGGAACAAATGAAGTGGAATGGAGACGAATTAAATAGAAAAAAAGTTTTTTTAAATTTTTCTTTTTTTAAATAGAAAAAATTTAGTTCTCATCTTGCAACTAGAGTTTACTAAGTGGTACAATCGAGAATAACTGTAGAATTTTTGTATAATTTTTCAAGAAAAAGTGCAGTGCCCTATTATGGATTCTTTATAGTTATTTCTTTCATTCATTCTGCAATATTGAATTCCTTTTCTACTATGTACAGGGCAGGTTTCTTTGGGGTTGAGGGTAGAGCATAAGAGATGATGGGGGTGCCTGGAGTCCCATATGAAAGACAGTTATATAATATATAAATAAATATATTTATATATAAATAAATTGTATATACACACACACAACTACAAATCGAGGACTAGATTGGGTTTTCTTTCTAGGAAAATGTCAGTTCTAGAAATACCGTCCCTCTCGCCTCTCAAAAGTATTTTATGCATTCTAACCATTTCAATATACAGTATATGTCAGGAATCCTCACATACTCTTATCTTTCTTTTTATATAACTCAAAAAGAGAAGAGAATGTCTGAGCTACTCTTAATATTAACTTTAATTCTATAAACAGTACGGAGTACCATTCTCACTTCTACTCTGGCACGTAACATAAAAATATTGCCAGATTTTCTTTAGCACTTCAGTTACCTGATGTTTTAGGCCAACCTATTGTTGGGGATAAACACATATATTTGAATACAAATATGTAAACATATATATGTATCAAATACATATATATCACACATACATTGGGTACTTACTATGAGTAGAGTAGTATGTTAAGGTGATAAGTAGGCATGAGAACTATGGTGGTTGGAAAGCCTCGTGAAAAAGGCAAGTCTTGAATTGGTCTTGAAGTGAGGCTTAGATTAGATTCCTCCCGTTATTTTGTTCCTATTTTCACAAAGTGGATAAAATATTTAATTTTATAATTCAAGAAATTAATTTTAGAACCTGTAGGAATACTGCAAATAGAAAATTCTCTGATAAAAGAGTTGTTTATCTTTATTGTATATACAAACCTTTGTTACCAGTATGTTGTGGATTCTAACTTTTTTTTAATAAAGATTTTATTTATTTATTTGAGAGAGAATGAGATAGAGAGCATGAGAGGGGGGAAGGTCAGAGGGAGAAGCAGACTCCCTGCTGAGCAGGGAGCCCGATGCGGGACTTGATCCTGGGACTCCAGGATCATGACCTGAGCTGAAGGCAGTCACTTAACCAACTGAGCCACCCAGGTGCCCCTGTGGATTCTAACTTTATGCTCTTTTCTCAGATATTTGTGCAGAAACTTTCTTAACAATAAGAAAAATATATTTTTAAAACCTAACCTTAGTTGACAAATTGTTAAAAGTCATTATAGTATGTATGCATTATTACCCGGGATTTGAAGGACATGTCATTTGCTAAAAGTTAATGACTTGTTAGCCATAAGTACCATGGCTTCTACAGATAAAATCCTGTTAAGGCATTTCACCAATAAAAAGTTAGTTATTTAAAAAAAAAAGTTATTAACAAGCAAAGTACTCTAAAAGAATCAGTGTGGATTGTACACACACACACACACTTCATATACATGTAACCTATATATCTGTATGTAAATACACACACACACACACACACACACAAATTTATGTTCTCTGTAGACTAAAAAATTCTGCTTTTAGTAGTAATTGTTGTATTGTATGTGGTTGTGGCTGAAATTATATGTTTAGTTAGTATACATAAGGACTGTCATGCTCTGCCGCTATTGTCAAAATTTTGCAGTCTGGTATAGTTTGAGACTCCCAGCCTTCCTGATGTCTTTTCTCAAACAAAACAAAACACCAAAAAAAACAAAAACAAAAAAAACCCCTCAGTTTTTGATTGCTGCACTCGAAGTTGGTCTCACTGTAACTATTGTTTCCCAGCAGTACGTGGCTATGCCTCAAACACTAGAAAATTGTCTTTTTAAAGAAGTAGTTTCCAACCTCACTTTTGTGGAATCCCAGAGAACATCAAAACTGTTTTGATTTTCTTAAAATTAAAAAACTCTTGCCATACTGGAATGAGAATCAACAGAGTCATGAAATGAAAATGGAAGCATAGAGTGTCACTATTTGAAACTTTGGAATTCACTGTTTTAAAGCTTTTCTTTAGTCTTTTCGGCTTGCTTGCTTGCTCTGCCCTGTGTTTTGGCTCACTGTGTTGTATTCTGCTGTCATACTTTCTGTTTATATATGTGTCCTACCTACCCTGTAGCTAACATCACTTCAGTGCTTGTGAACTGTTTTTTTGTTTTTTTTTTTTAATATTATTTCTTAGAGCACAAGCAGGGGGAGTGGCAGGCAGAGAGAGAAGCAGGCTCCCCGCTGAGCAGGGATCCCGATGCAGGACTCGATCCCAGAACCCCGGGATCATGACCTGAGCAGAAGGCAGATGCTTAACCGACTGAGCCACCCAGGCGTCTCAGTGCTTGTAAACTGTATAAGAATTTCTTAATGAATTTGCTTTGCTAATAATTACCATTATTATTGGTAATACCAATGATAGTTCTCTAAAAACCAGAAGAGTATTTTATATTTCTTCATATAAATGTAGTATATATGCCTTTAAGTCTGCTAATGGGCCAAATATAATAGTTAATGGCATGATCAATCTAAAATTTCAAAAAGACTCTTGCTGTATATATGAACTGAAGATATTTTTTCCTTTTTCTTTCTTTTTTTTTTTTTTAAAGATTTTATTTATTTGAGAAAGAGAATGAGAGAGAGAGCCTGAGAGGGGGGAGGGTCAGAAGGAGAAGCAGAGTCCCTGCTGAGCAGGGAGCCCGATGTGGGACTGATTCTGGGACTCCAGATGGGATCATGACCTGAGCCAAAGGCAGTCGTTTAACCAACTGAGCCACGCAGGCACCCGGAGATGTTTTTTTTCAATTGAGAATGGAGTTCTGATTTTTTTATTGTAATAGTGGGATCAATTACAACTTTATGCTTGGTAGGGCTTAAGAAAAGAGAACAGGGAAACCGCAGGAGCCATTAGAATGATGAGTATACTGGAGTTTTTTGTTTTTAAGTAAATTCTACCCCCTTCGTGGGGCTCGAATTCAGCATCCTGAGATCGAGTCCAATGCTCTACCGACTGAGCCAGCCAAGAGGCTAATTAGGCAATAAAATATCATAGTTAAGTGCACAGGTTCTGGAGTTATCTTGGTTTTGTCACTTAGTAACTATGTCACTTTGGACAAGTCATTTATCTCATTGTGCCTCAGTGACCTTATCTGTAAAATGGGGATTAAATATAATATAATTAACCAACTGAGCCACCCAGGTGCCCTTTATTATTATTTTTTTTTAACATTTAAGCTAGGTCTAAGTGAATAGCCATCTGTTTGTTTTTTTAAGATTTTATTTATTTAAGAGAGAGAGAGAGAGAGAGACAATGAGAGAGACCACGAGAGACCACAAGCAGGGAGGAGAGGGAGAAGCAGGCTCCCGGCGAGTAGGGAGCCCAACTCGGGCTCAATCCCAGGACCCCAGAATCATGACCTGAGCCGAAGGCAGACTCTTAACGGACGGACCCAGCCAGGCGCCCCCCCATAACAATTTTAATATAACTTTTATTTTTACTTTAAAGTTAAATCTTTGTTGTTAGCTTCACTAGCTTACTTTCAGCTGACTACAATATGAAAAGTGATTACTATGGTTACCATAAATTCAGCAAAGTAACTCCAGTCTCCCTTCCTATCCATTATTTATTTATTTTTCCATCATTCAGTTATATGTCTACTATGTGTTCATCATAAAGTCAGGAGAGACCTATTCCAAACTGTAAATAACTTGGGGGGATAGAACTGGTAGGGAGAGGGAGGTTATTACCACTCCTTACATTTATACATTCCTATATTACTGAAAGTCATTATACTTTTAAAAAAAAATAATAGTTACATTCTTAGCTTTTTTTCTTTTTTTTTTAAGATTTTATTTATTTGACAGAGAGAGCAAGAGAGCACAAGCAGGGGGAACAGTAGAGGGAGAGGGAGAAGCAGGCTCCCTGCCAAGCAGGGAGCCCGATGCGGGACTCGATCCCAGGACCGTGGGATCATGACCTGAGCTGAAGGCAGATGCTTAACCATCTGAGCCACCCAGGCGTCCCTATTCTTAGCTGTTTTTATCATCGATCATATTATATAGGTATGTGTGACATATGGGCCAAAATATGATTTATTACGGTCAGTTTCATAATATTCTTAATTACATTTTGACTAGTTCTCTCAGACAGTATACATAAATTATATTAATGATGGGGGCGCCTGGGTGGCTCAGATGGTTAAGCGTCTGCCTTCGGCTCAGGTCATGATCCCAGGGTCCTGGAATCGAGCCCTGCATCGGGCTCTCTGCTCAGCGAGAAGCCTGCTTCTCCCTCTCCCATTCCCCCTGTTTGTGTTCCCTCTCTCGCTATGTCTCTATCTGTCAAATAAATAAATAAAATCTTTAAAAAAAAAAAAATTAATGATGTTTAATTCTTCTGTAATGATCATTCTAAGGGAAAAAGTAATATCTCGAGGGCCAATTTTTAAAAATTTTTAATTCAATTAATTTATGTATAATGTATTATTGGTTTCAGAGGTACAGGTCTGTGATTCATCAGTCTTATCTAATACCCAGTGCTCATTACATCACATAGCCTCCTTAATGTCCATCACCCAGTTACCCCATCCCTCCACCCTCCTCCCCTCTAGCAACCCTCAGTTTGTTTCCTATGGTTGAGTCTCTTAGGTTTTTCTCCCTCTCTGGTTTTGTCTTATTTTATTTTTTCCTCTCTTCCCCTATGATCCTCTGTTTTGTTTCTTACATTCCACATATCAGTGAGATCATATGATAATTGTCTTTCTCTGATTGACTTATTTCATTTAGCATAATACCCTCTAGTTCCATCCATGTTGTTGCAAATGGCAAGATTTCATTTTTTGATGGCTCTGTAATATTCCATTACACACACACATACACCACACCACACCACATCTTCTTTATCCATTCATCTGTCAATGGACATCTGGGCTCTTTCCATAGTTTGGCTATTGTGGACATTGCTGCTATAAACATTGGGGTGCAGGTGCCCATTGGGATCACTGCATTTGTATCTTTGGGGTAAATACCCACTACCCAATTGCTGGGTTGTAGGTAGCTCTATTTTCTACTTTTTTTTTTTTTTTTTAAGATTTTATTTATTTATTTCTTTGACAGAGCAAGCAAACACAAGCAGGGGGAGCTGCAGGGAGAGGGAGAAGCAGGCTTCCCACTGAGCGGGGAGCCCAATGCTGGGCTCCATCCCAGGACTCTGGGATCATGAGCTGAGCTGAAGGCAGACGCTTAACCGGCTGAGCCAGCCAGGTGCCCTATTTTCAACTTTTTTTTTTTTTTTTAAGATTTTATTTATTTATTTGACAGAGAGAGACACAGCGAGAGAGGGAACACAAGCAGGGCGAGTGGGAGAGGGAGAAGCAGGCTTCCCGCTGAGCAGGGAGCCCGATGTGGGGCTCAATCGCAGGACCCTGGGATCATGACTTGAGCTGAAGGCAGACGCTTAACAACAGAGCCACCCAGGTGCCCCCCTATTTTCAACTTTTTGAGGAGCTTCCATACTGTTTTCCAGAGTGGCTGCACCAGCTTGCACTCCCACCAACAGTGTAGGAGGGTTCCCCTTTCTCCGCATCCTTGCCAACATCTGTCATTTCCTGACTTGTGAATTTTAGCCATTCTGACTTGTGTGAGGTGGTATTTCATTGTGGTTTTGATTTGTATTTCCCTGATGCCGAGTTATGTTGAGCATTTTTTCATGTGTCTGTGAGGGCCAATTTGTTTCTAACAGATTTTTAAAACAGCTTTATTGAGATATTTTACATACTACAAAATTGGCATGTTTAAAGTGTACTATGGTTTTTAGTATTCAGTGATTTCTAGTATATTTACAGAATAGTACAACCATCACCATAGTCTTGTTTTAGAATATTTTCAACATACCCCAAAGAAACCATGTACCCATTGACAATCACTTCCCATTTCTCTTCTCTCTTCGCCCTGTCCAATCCCTAGGCAACCACTACACTACTTTTTTGTCTCATAGATTGGCCTGTCCTAGACATTCCGTATAAATGGTATCATATAGGATGTGGTCTTTTGTGGCTGCCTTCTTTTGCTTAGTATAATGTTTATAAGGTTCACCCATATTTTAGCATTTTTATTGTCTCTAGTACATTTTTAAAAGTCTATTTTCAATTTATAAATACTAACTTAAAAACTTCAAAAGGACAAAAATGAACAAAGTATAAAGTAGGTCTTTTGTAACTAGAATGAATGTTAGAGGAATTTCCTTTTTGATAGGACATTTAAGTGGCTGCAAAGAAGCTTTGTTAAAACACCTTGGTTCACCATATAGTACTAGTCTTATGAGAAGTGTTGAAGAAAGATTTCCCTGATGAAGTGACATTTAAGCCGAGATGCAGTAAAAAGTAGGAATGGGATGGCTGAGGTTGGGCAGGGAAGGGTGAGATAAGCAAAAAGTAGAATTGAGCTTGTTTCGGGCAAAGGGGACAACATGCACATGTGACCTAGAAGTAAAAGTGTTGGGCTTTCCAGGAATAGAAGTTAGTACCATATGGCTGTTATTAAGATTTGGGTGGTGGAGGAGGGTGAGAAACGTAGCTTAAAAATAAAAGTATTGCAACAGTTAGATCACTGCTCATGCCTCAAGGGCTGTGGGGACCATTTTTTTGGAAAGGGCTCTATCATAAGGGCAAAAAGGAAAGTGGGACAGAATTTTTAGCACAGGAATATTAACATACTCAGATTCATATTTTAGAAAACAATTAGGCTTCATTGTATAGAAGGGATCAGAAAGAAGTAAGACCAGAGATTTTCAGGGTGTTTGTTTTGTTTTGTTTTGTTTTGTTTTAGGATTTTTTCTTTTCAAAATTGTTTTGGCCATTCTTTGCCCTTTACTTATTCCTATAACTTTTAGAATTAGCTTGTCAATATCTATAAAAATGCCTGCTGAGATTTTTTAGGGATTGTGTCAGTTGTGTAGATCAGTTTCGAAAAATTGACATCTTAACAGTATTGAGTCTTCAGGTCTATGAACATAGTACATCTCTCCATTTATTTGAGTCTTCTTTAATTTATCTCAACAGTGTTTTCAGTGTACAACTCTTGTACTTCATTTGTTATATCCCATTTGAATTGTTCATTGATAATATATAGAAATACAATTGATTTTTTTTGCCTACTGAACTTATATCCCACGACCTTACTAAACACATTTATTCTAGTTGGGTGTTTTTGGTTTTGGTGGATTCGTACAAAGTCATTTCTATATACAGGATCATGTTGTCTGCAAATAAAGACTGTTTTTCGTTCTTTTTTAAGATTTTATTTATTTGAGAGAGAGAGCACAAGTAGGTGAAGCTGGAGGGAGAGGGAGAAGCAGTGTCCCAGCTGAGCAGGGAGCCTGACACGGGGCTCGATCCCAGGACCCTGGGATCATGACCTGAGCCGAAGGCAGACGCTTAACGACTGAGCCACCCAAGTGCGCCTGCTTCTTTCTTTTCAATATGATGTCTTTAATATCTTTTTCTTGACTTCTACTGGCTAGACACTCCCAGGATATCATTGTAGAGACATGATGAGCATTTGCACCCTTAACTTTATTCGCAGTCCTAGAAGAAGTCAGTCTTTTACCATTAGATCTATTTTTCTGAAAGAGTTTGTATAGGATTGGCATATTTTTCCTTAGTGTTGATAACATTAATAAGTGAAGGCATCTGGGCATGGGGTTTTCTTTGCAGTAAGATTTCTAATTACTAATTCAATTTCTTCAGATTTTCTACTACTTTGTGAGTCCCATTTGGTAACTTATATCTTTATAGGAATTTGTATATTCTATTTAAGTTACCTGTTTGGATAAAATTGTTCATAATATTCCTTTATCATCTTATTTGTAGCAATGCTCACTCTTTATTTCTAATTTTGGTAATTAGTGTTTTCTAACCTTTTTTGGTAAATCTAAAGACTTACCATTTTTAGATCTTTTCAAAGAACCAACTTTCGTTCCCCCCAATCTATTTTTCTATTTCACTGATTTTTGCTAATATTTATATTTTCCCTCCTTCTGACTGCCTTGTGTTTAATTTGCTCTTCTTATTTTTTTATGCTTAGATTGTGGATTTGAGACCTCTTTTCTTTCCTAATGTTTTTAAAATTCTAAATTTGCCTCTAAGTACTTCACTGTCTTCATCACCTAAATTATTGGTATGTTATATTTTGTTTTTATTCAGTTCAAGATATTTTCTAATTTCTCTTGTGATATATTCTTTGACCTGTGGTTATTTATAAGTGTGTTGTTTAATTTCCAAATATTTGGGATTTACTTAATTTCTTTCTGTTGATTATTAATTTAATTCCATTGTGGTTTGAAGTTTTTAAACTCAAAGACTTTTTCATGGTTGAATTGGTCTGACCTGAAGAATGTTCCGTGTGCACTTAAAAAGAACGTGTATTCTGTTATTGGTGGATTGAGTGCCCCTTAATTGTCAGTAAAGTAAAATTGATTGATAATGTTCAAGATTTCCATATCTTTACTGATTTCTCTATGTAGCTCTTTTTTCAGGAAGTAAGGGAGCTATTGAAAACTCCAAATAAAATTTTTCAATTGTCTCTTTTTCCTTTTATTCTGCTACTGTTATTAGGTATCTTTACATTTGATTGTTCTACCTTCCTGTTATATTTATATGTTTTTCTTTGTCTCTAGTAATATTTCTTATCTTAAACTCCAGCTCTCTTATGGTTACTATTTGCATGGTATATCTTCTCATCTCTTAGTTCAACCTCCTTGTGACTTTGTTTTTTTGTTTGTTTTACCCTCTGAGCAGAGAGCCCGACATGGGGCTTGATCCCAGGACCCTGGGATCATGACCTGAGCTGAAGGTAGGCTCTTAACCAGCTGAGCCACCCAGGCGCCCCGACTTGTGACTTTGAATCTCAGGTGTTTCTTTTATAGATAACATATAGTTGGGTCTTTTTTTTTTTTTTTTTAATCCAGTCTGACCATCTCTTTTGAATAGATTGTTTATAGTCTTGTTCACATTTAATGTAATTATTGCTGTGGTTGGATTCATGTCTGCCATTTTGCTTTTTGTTTTCAATTTGACTCAAGTGTTTTTGTTCTCTGTCCCTCCTTTAACTGTTTTTTTTTTTTTTTTTTTTGTATGATGAGTGATTTCCAGTTGTATCCTGGACATTCTGGGTGTTGTATTGTGAGACTCATAATCATATTTCTTCTTTTTTAGTAGGCAGTCTTGTTTAGATGTAATGCATGGGATAGATGTTCAGCTCCCTGCCAGGCCCTGGCTCACACTATCTCCTTCCAGATGGATGGATGGGGTATAAAATCAGCTCTATACTGGGCTCTGCTGACATGTAGAGGCCTGGGAAAGGGAGATGAGGTGCTCACTTCCCCTTGTGTCCTGCATTGTTGATGCTGGGTGGGGGTAGAGGCTCTATGACTTAATTTTAGCAGAATTAGGGTAATGAAGTTATATGCTTCACGTTTTCTTGGCAAGTAAAAACTTGACAAATCTCAACCTGTTGTAAGTTGCATTAGCCATCTATATACTGGTGATGTCCATCAGAACTAAGTCCCTCCTAATTAAGCCAAATATTATTTAAAAACTTCAAAAGCACCAGAGTGAGAAAAATGTTTTTAGTAGGCAAAAGTTATTTTGAAGAAGTCTATGTGTTTGTAAGAAACAAAGGAGATAATATGTATAGTTATTCAAGTATTTTTATTAGGGATTTTTCTTTAAAATTCAGGGACTGAAACACCTTGGTCTTGCTAAAAGAGGATCCAGTTACAAGCTGCAACTCAGTTTTTGTGTCCTCTGGCAGGTTTAGAAGTACTTTGAAACCTCAACCAAAGGTTGACCAAAGAATTAATTTTGTGCCAATACCATTTGGGCCACAGCACTCCAGTTTTAGACCTGGGGGTAGTGATGGGGCACTGAAATAAGAGGAGAGAGTGATAGGAGATAGTTGGCATACTCAGGGGTTATTGAATCCGTCTCCCTCTTTTCATCACTCTAGGAATGTACAGGTTGCTACATTAACTTTTATCTGTTAATGGAAGGAAGGGGCAGTCTCTATTGCCAGTTAGGGAAATAAATACAGGAATAGTGGGGGGAAAGGTAGTTTGTACATGTAGGATCAGCAAGACTTGGTAACAGATTATTGGTGAAGGTAGGAAATAAAACAGACGGAGGAATCCAAAATTACTCTTACATTTTTAGCTTTTATAACTGAAAGAATGGTGCCATTGACAAAAATAGGAAAGCTACCATGCATGTGATATAGGAGAGATGATGATGCTTTAGTGTAACTGATTTTGAATTATTGTTTTATTCAATTAGTTTATAGTAGATTCTATCTTTTTAAAGATTCTAAAAGCACCTTACAATTTTTTATAAAAGCTTTATCAGGACATAATTTACATACTATAAAATTTACCCATACTTGTGTAATTTATGTACAAGAAAACTCATCATGTAATTCAAGAGTTTAGTATATTTACAATCATGACATTGTTACCACAGCCATCAGCACCATGTAATTTTAGAACATTTATATCACCCTAAAAGAAATCTCTTTCCCATTCCTACCTCCAGTCCTAGGCAGTGACTAATCTACTTTCTGCTCTGTGTCCTTTTCTAGACATTTCATATAAATGGAATCATATAATATGTGTGTTTTTGGTGGCTGGCTTCTTTGAGCATGTTTTTGAGGCTCACTCATGCTCCTTGCACTTTTTACAATTAGTATATTCCTCTACTATTAGGTATGAAACTTAGTATACATGAATCATATGGGTAAATTGTGTGAAACCAGTCAGTGTAGGGAAAAGTTATATGTTGAAAGAAAGCTATCAGAAAGTGATTTTATTGAGGGCGCCTGGGTGGCTCAGTTGGTTAAGCGACTGCCTTCGGCTCAGGTCATGATCCTGGAGTCCCAGGATCGAGTCCCGCATCGGGCTCCCTGCTCGGCGGGGAGTCTGCTTCTCCCTCTGCCCCTCCCCCCTCTCATGTGCTCTCTCTCATTCTCTCTCTCTCAAAATAAATAAATAAAATCTTTAAAAAAAAAAAAAAAAAGAAAGTGATTTTATTGATACTTACTCATCTATAGAGGTTTTGTTTGCTAAGTATTTGCTAACCTAGAATATCTGTATATGATAATCACAATTAAAATGGGAATGCTGAGATAGAGATTTATTAGGAAGCATTTGTAATATTTAAGTTGGAAAGAGAATGAACCCCCTTGGTTTCTTTTCTTTTTGAACTGTTAATAAGTTATTTACTAAATTGAGATTTTATTTCATTTTTGTCCAAATGAACATGGATTTTGACTAGAGAAATGATTGTTTAGCCTATTAGTCTTGATTATCTTGATCAGAGCTAAATAGTTGATGTGAGTGACACACTTAAGTTATAAGTAGGGGAGATGAGAAAAGAGATGGAAAATGTATATATTGTCACTACAAAGTAGTTCGTCAATTCTGGTACAATAGAGATATATTTAAATATTTATGCCAGAACACACTTCATTTTATTGCCCTAACTTGATTAATGTAAAATGTGAAATTACTAACTCCTGGCCTTATTGAGACATTTAACTATGTGGATAAATCAAAGTATACTTTTGTTTACTTCATTAATTCCACTTAAAGTGTCTTAATTTGGGAATCACTCTGGTTAGAATTCAGTTAACTTCACATTTTTCATATGGCATCATATTTGAAATAAATCAGTATCAATTGACATAATCTAGACCAATCTGAGGAAAAAACTATGAAGTAGAAAATTTAAGTGTTTCCCTCCCTTGTCTTCTGCTCACCTTTTCTTTTGTATCCTTTCCACAGGAGCTTATAAAATACTGTCCTACTCTTTGCCAAGACTGAAGTAAATTTCATAAATGGATTCGTACTAAGTTATTAAGGATTTAAAGTATTGCTTTTTTCTGATGTATCATAGCTTGAAAAGAGGGCTACAGAGTGTACTGCTTAACTAAAAGGAATTAATTACTAATGGTAAAGTTTTGGGTGGTTTGTGGTAAGGGAACTGGGAGGTAGAAAACAAGGTATTTCTCTCCTCATTCTGTCTCCTGACAATACTTAATGATATGGTTATATTAGGGAGTTGGTCAAGTACTGGTGAAAACAGAAGAAACTACTGTAAAGACAGATGTTTGCTCATAGTTTTTGTAATGAGACTAAAAGAGAAAAATAAGACATTTTAGGATTGGACAGTTGGCTTCATTTGGGTTTATTTAAAATTTGAAATTTCGGTTAATTTTGCTCGTTTTAGTGTCATTTTCTTTTTACGCACAAAGTAAAATGTGGATGATTTTAAAGATAATCTATGATACCTACGACGCCCCCCTCCCAGTTTAAATCTGTCCAAAAGAATCTCTATCTTATGACCTTGTGCTTAATAATGGATGTTACCCTTTTTGTTTTCTTCTAGGCTGTATTCATCACCAAAGAAAAAACTTACACCAATGCAGAAATCAGTTAGTCCATTAGTTTGGTGCAGGCAAGTTTTGGATTACCCAAGTCCTGATGTTGAATGTGCTAAAAAGTCTCTTATCCACAAACTTGATCAAACTATGTCAGGTATGTCTATAATTTTACTTGTAAATGCGTCTCTTTTTTAATCAAAAACCAGATAAATGTTGAGTGGGTATGTTTTTAGGAAGGCAATTCTTTGCTTGGTAGTGTTTTTTGAATCTCATTGTGCATGCCATCATGAGTTTTTGCCATATGCACATAACCCTGTGCTATTACTTAATAGCTTTTTTTCCCCCAATCTTTTCATTTTTATTTCACTTCATCCTGAAGAATAATATCCATGGGGGCACCTGGGTGGGTCAGTTGGTTAAGCGTTTGCCTTTGGCTCAGGTCATGGTCCTGGGGTCCTGGGATGGAGCCCCACATTAGGTTCCTTACTCAGCTGGGAGTCTGCTTCTCCCTCTGACCCTCCCTCCTGCTCATGCATGTGCGCTCTCCCCCTCTCCCTCCTTCTCTCTCTCAAATGAATAAGTAAAATCTTAAAAATATAATATCCATGAAATAATGGGTTTTTGCAGCAGGGTTTTTTTCCCAATGCAAGTTAAAACAAATAACTTTTAAAAAATAGGTTTGGTATCATCTAAAATCATCTCACTACCCTCGGGAAATTCTGATGTGGTAGAAAGGTACAGCCGGAGAACCTAAGAGACCTCATTCTCACTCTAGCACTTAGTTACTGAGTGACTCTCGGCATTATTTAACTTCTGTGAGCTCAGTTTTCTCATAAGAATGATGAACCTTGTACATTTATTTTAAGGACTAGATGATAGTGTTTTTGCAAGAGCCTAGCATGTTTCTCTGGCTCATAGTAGGTACTTAATAAATGTATTCATTTTCTTTCCCTTGTTTTTTGTTTCTAACTTGGCATTTTAGTTCAGATTGCTTTTATGCTCTTTTGTTTAATAGCACTCACAAAGCTGACAAAATGTGTCTGTCACTATTTATGGCATTTAATATAGCATGCCAGTGTGGGTAGAAATGTAGGAAAAATATTATTTACTCTTTCTTGGAATTTCTCTCCATCTCTTAAGAATGTTACTGTTTTTTGGAATACTTACGTAGTGAGGAATTGATGTGTGGTTACTAATCCTAAATAGGTTTTCTGTTTTGCCTTGTATTTACTTGACAGCCATGTACTTAAAATCGCTTATTTTGCTTAATTATTAAAACTGTGCTACTATTAG
This sequence comes from Phoca vitulina, assembly GCF_004348235.1. NCBI lineage: Eukaryota > Metazoa > Chordata > Mammalia > Carnivora > Phocidae > Phoca > Phoca vitulina. The sequence continues at coordinate 35,184,468 of NW_022589706.1, forward strand.
AGTGTAAGCTGAAAATGTTCTGGGGAGGCAAAGGGGAGACTAAACAGTTAACCTGGCATACGATGAAGCATAGTTTGATAGGCTAGAAGTAGTGGTTATTACATGAAAATAACATATAAGATGTGATTACAGAGCTTCTGAATCTGTTTTGACACCAAATTGTTAACTTTTTCCTTGTGTGGAGGATCCTTTTTGAAAAAGCAATCGCTTTTATGTAATTTTAAAAAATGTTTTTTCTCCCATCTAAGTACTAACCAGGCCTGACCATGCTTAGCTTCCAAGACCAGACAAGATCAGTATGTTCAGGTGGTATGGCCATAGACTAAAAATGTTTTTTCTGAATATTAAGTGTTTATAGAATTATATCCTGGAGCTTGACTTAAATTATACTTATAAGAGATGATTAGAAATATGTAGACAAGGTAGTAGACAATTTGAAATAACTGGAAAATTTCTAACTTATTCCAGTTAGGTGATATTAAAGATTTATTTGAGAGAAGAGCATATGCGTGTGCGCGTATGCACACATGTGTGAGCGGAGTGAGGAGAGAGAATCTCAAGCAGACTCCCCACTGAGCGTGGAGCCCAGTGCAGGGCTTGATCTCATGACCCTGAGATCATGACCTGAGCCAAAATCAAGAGTCAGATGTTTAACTGACTGAGCCACCAGGGTGCCCCTAGATGATATTATTTAGATGTTTATTAAAAACATCTTTAGGAACAATTTTCTAGTATTCTATCTCATCTTAGAAATACTGTAAGTATATTTTACAGTTAGGAGTTTTCATCATTCAGTACTGTATGTTCATAACCTATTATGTGCTATGTATTGTTCTCAGCTCTGAGGATATTGCAATGAATAAAATAGACCAGAGCTTATATTCTAATGGGTGTGGCAGACAATAGATAAATAAACATTAAAAAAAGGGTTGGCAAGCTTTTTCTATAAATAGCCAGATAGTAAACATCTTAGGCTTTGTGGACTATGAATGGGCATGGCTGTGTTACAGTAAAGCTTTATTTACAAAAAGAAGTGATGGGCTGGATTTGGCTCACAGGCTATAATTTACTAAACCCTCATTTAAAACATCCTAAGACATAGGAAGTATTAACAATTGGTAATTAGTAAGTTGCACTTAGAAGGAGAAAACCAAAATAGCACCTCAAAAATAGCAATTTGAGGGAGTAGCTTTTTGCTTTATTATATAACAAGGTATTAAAGATAGTGGGAGTGTGTAAGAGAAACTGTTACTCCTGAACTACTAGATGTAATCAAGTACTGGATTTAATGCTGTGCATCCATCAGCACTGTCCATCTCCAGAACTTTTTCATCATCCCATACTAAAATTCTGTATCCATTAAATTTCCCATTTCCCCGTCCCCCATCTGCCCACCTTTTAAGTTTAGGGTGACCCAGGTCTCTTTTGTCTGGATTCCCTCTGTTTTGATTATTTTATCCATTCATATGGTGGCCAGATCCTCTATTCAAATTAATCTTATTCATCATGTATATATTCAGTTAATATTTACTGAGAGCCTGGTATGTATCAGACTTTGGGGAAAGGGTAGAGGATACATGATGAGGAAACACTAACACTGTACCTGAACTCATGGAGTTGGTCATTTACTAGGGGAAATGTACTAATACAAAATAATTTTTATAACTGGTGATATGTAATGAAAGAATGGTACCTAGTGCTTTGAGCTTTGAGAAATAGGAATTTTACCTCAGGAAGCAATGTTTGACCTGAGTCCTAAAGATTCAGAAAAATGTGAGTGATTTAAGGGGGAAGGTGGAAGAGGGAGTAACGTATTCCAAGTAGAGAAGATAGCATGTGCAAAGGCTCTGTGGGAGGCCTGTGGGAGCATGTGGGTGGAGTATGGCCCACACTTGAGGACCTGGAACAAGCCAGGGTGGTGGCTGGAGAAGACTAAGGAAGGGAGAGATGTGAGGTATGGCCAGAAAGATATGTAGGAGACAGACTTTGCAAGGCCTTATAGATTATGTTAAAGGTTTTGGACTTCATTCTAAAAGCAATAGAAAGATATTGGAGGGTTTTATTCAAGGGTGTGGTGTGTATGGGCAGGAAGACGTGATCAGATTTGCATTTTGGTTAAGGTCTTGCTTAGCTGTAGTATGGAAAGTAGATTGGAAAGGGCCAAAAGTGAATGAATGTAGTATGCTTTTGAGGGGGGTTGATAATGACAGCTGAGCAGTGTGTGTTGATGGTAGTGGAGATGAAAAGATGTGGAAGGAAAAATGAACGAACCAGATTTGAGGGAGAAGTATCAACAATGATCTAGGTTTCCAGCTTGTGTGACAGGATGAATGTTATTAATCATTCTGAGATAATAAACCCAGGAAGAGAATTCAGTGTTAGTGGGAAAATCCTGAGTTTGAATTTAGAAATGTTGACTCTGAGGTACACATGCCATACCTATAGGGGAGACATTAAATAGGCAGCACACATGGGACTGAAGTCCAGGAAAACTTAGGACTGGAGATACAAATAATGGGGAGTTTTTGGAATACAGATAATAACTGATGTCATGGGTATGAATGAGATTTTTTTTTTTAAAGATTTTATTTATTTGAGAGAGAGAGAGAGAGCACATGAGAGGGGGGAGGGTCAGAGGGAGAAGCAGATTCCCTGCTGAGCAGGGAGCCCGATGCGGGACTCGATCCCGGGACTCCAGGATCATGACCTGAGCCGAAGGCAGTCGCTTAACCAACTGAGCCACCCAGGCGCCCATGAATGAGATTTTTTAGGAGAAGGAATATGATATAGAGTGAGAAGATAAAAGGGCTGAGGACTTGAAATGCTAGGGATTAAACAAATAACCAAGTACAAGAGAATAAGCTTAAAAGGAGATCAAAGAGTAAAGGGGAAGAAATTAGCACCCCAATTTCTGCTCAGGTTGGTATTTCTGAGATCCTGCCACATACTACATACTAAATATGTTTAAAGTGTGGCATCTTGTCTCATGGTGAATATGGACAAAACCACATTGTCCAACTTAAACTACACCATCCAACTAAACAGAAAAACTAAACAGAAAACACATGTTCCTTCTCTCTAAAGCACTACTCTGCCCAGTAGGTAAACCAGAAACTTTAGAGTCATCTTATTTTGTTTCCTTTAGTAATCCTTCTAGTTTTTAATACTGATTCTTTTTTTTTCCTTTTTTATATTTGTCTCCTCTACTGCGTAGTTCAGTCTAATTATTCAACATAAAAATGTCCATCAGTTTTCTTCTTCTTTTTTTTTTTTTAAAGATTTTATTTATTTGACAGAGAGAGACACAGCGAGAGAGGGAACACCAGCAAGGGGAGTGGGAGAGGGAGAAGCAGGCTTCCCGCAGAGCAGGGAGCCAATGCGGGGCTCGATCCCAGGACCCTGGGATCATAACCTGAGCCGAAGGCAGACACTTAACGACTGAGCCACCCAGGCGCCCCCATCAGTTTTCTTCTTAAACTGTTTGGATCATATTACTCTTGCTCAAAATTCACGGATATGAATAAAGTTCATTCTCCTGAGCATAGTTTCCAGGACTTCCATGACCTAGCCAGCCATGTTTTCCTGTTTTGTCCCTCAGCTATGTGTTTTACTTTTCTATATTACTCACTCTTTCTTCCTGAGTATACTGTGTATTTTCAAGGCACTGCTTTTGTTCCTATCACAAACACGGATGAAAGCACACACTTTGCTCATTTTCAGTGGTCTGTCAAACTGCTGCTCATCCTCTCAAGACTGCTCCAGTGCTTCATTCCAAAAAGCCTTACCCAGTTTCTCTCAATTGTAAGGAATTACTCTTATCTCAGAAGTTCCACAGCTCTTTGCACCTTTATGATAGTACTCATTTAGTTTTGCCCTGAAGTCATTGTTTTTTTCCTGCCTGCACTACTTGGTTGTAAGCTTCTTGAAAAATAGTGCCATGTCACATTTGTCTATACGTTCTACATATTGCTTTGCCAATGGTCTGAAATATTGAATAAGCTATGGATTTTAGAATAGAATAAAGAAATACTATTTTAAGTATTAATTTTTCATGTATATAATTGCACTCAATATCTTAGTTCTACTTTTGTACTGTTTCTATAATTTTATACGCATAGCATAAATTTTTCTTTCCTCTTTTGGCAGAAGTATTCCCCTTGGGTCAGAAAACTGGGGTTCGGGGGGGGAGGCTTTTTTCTTTTTAAAAAGAGAATTCTCACACGTTTGACCTTAATCTGGCCTAAGTAGTCAATATTGCTTTATTTTTTTCAAAAATCCAAACTTTGGAAAGACTGTTTTTATTTTTATCTATTTTTAAAATTTTTTTAAAGATTTTTATTTGTCAGAGAGAGAGAGAGGGAGGGAGCACAAGCAGGGAGAGCAGGAGAGGGAGAAGCAGGCTCCCCACTGATCAAGGAGTCCAACGTGGGACTCTATCCCAGGACTCTGGGATCATGACCTGAGCCAAAGGCAGACGCTTAACTGATTGAGCCACCCAGGCGCCCCTGGAAAGACTGTTTTTAGATCTCATTTTATAGGGGTTTTTTTTTTTCCTTTTTCTTTGCAATACGTGTTTGTTATAGAAAAATGAGAAAACACAAATATACCTTTTCATTCATTTTATTTTTTAAGGCTATTCAGGGTTGATACAGTTGGAACAAACTTTCCAACAAGATAGAAGTAAATTAATTTAATGGTTAATAATTTGTTGAGAAGATATTCTTCTTGTGATATTATTTATGTTGTTTGGTGTGGCTACTGTTTTATTTGCATAGCACAATTGAAGATAATGGAAATATATTGTTGGAGTTCTTAATATGTATTATATGTATTTTCTCCTGCTACTGTAAGAATATTTCTGTATTTAAATTGAGATAATGACTTAATGAATTTCCCAATAAGAAAAACTTTTACGTAAAATGTGAACTTTTCTCGGTTATTAAATTTGATTTCTCCCCTTCTCATTAACACAGCTCTCAAGAGGCAGAATTTATATAATAATCCTTTCAACTCCATGAGTTACGCAAGTCCTTACAGTCCGAATGCAAGTAGCCCATACAGCAGTGGTTTCAATTCTCCATCCTCAACCCCAGTGCGACCTCCTATAGTCAAACAGCTAATACTTCCTGGAAATTCAGGTAAGGAGAAAATGAAATGGAATAATTAAGGAATTTACTGCCCTACCTCAAAAAAATATGTAATCATCAGTTGTTCAAGTTCTTTTATTTATGAAACTTTTAAGTGGTTAGAGAAAATATCAGTGAGGAGCACCAGGTGCCATTCTAGGCACCAGGGATACAGATAAACCAGGTTACCTCCATAAAGTTTTCTTAAGCATGTACTTAAAAGTTTGTATATATTGCTTGATTAGATTAACAAGCTTTTGATTCTTTTAACCAATAGATGCTTGCTGAATAGCTTGATTGGGTTGTACAAGCTAAAAATAAGAGTTCTTTTTTTAAAATAGCATTTTCCTTTTATTTATTTTTTTTAAGGATTTTATTTATTTGTCAGAGCACACGAGCAGGGGGAAGGGGTAGAAGCAGGGGGAGAAGCAGGCTCCCCACTGAGCAAGGAGCCTGATGCGGGCCTCTGTCCCAAGACCCTGGAATCATGACCTGAACTGAAGACAGCCACTTAACCAACTGAGCCACCTAGGCATCCCTAAAAATAAGAGCTCTTATTTTCACTTATTTTGTTAAACAATTTAAGCTTCATTTAATAAGCTTTGATATTGCACTTAACTAATAACATAAGGCCATATGTGAATGTGCCGACAGTGCGGAGCCCTAAATAATAGGGGAGGGATAGACTGCTGTAACTCAGAGAAAGAATGTTTGCTGTGGTTCTGACTGAGATGTTACTCTGTAACTTACTGTTCTTCAGAATTCACTCACTGGTTAACTCTTACTGCTGCTATCTTTATGGCTAATTATTATACCTTCCTTAAAAATTAAGGTTATTGTTAACCACCTCAAATTTTTGACCTGTGTATTCCCTAGTCTAATGATTTTTTTGACCCTGCTGTTTGCTTTGTACATAAGTTGTTACTCACTATTTATTTCACCCATGACTGTATACCAAAAAATATTTGTTTAATATAAAGAATTTTATTTGGGCACTATTTGAGCCTGACCTTGTATTACTTTTCCTATCATATGTACTGTGTTCTTCTTGATAATATAAACATTAACTATTTTGCTTTTCTTATATTCCTTTCACGTTGGAGCTAACTTTTCTCTTTCTTTTCAAGTTTTTATTTAAATTCTAGTTAGTTAACATATATGGTAAAGTTGGTTTCAGGTGTAGAATTTAGGGATTCATCAGTTACATATAACACTCAGTGAAAGTTGACTTTTATGGTAAAGAATTCTGGGAAACAAGCATTTCAGATAAATCTGTATTAGAAACATTAGTGACAGTGTTGGGATTTTATGCTTCACCAGAAGTTTATGATCTGATGAAAGCATTTCCTTAGAAATAAGTTAGACTCTTGGTTATGTATATCCTTTATTCCTCTGGCCTGTCTTCTATCCCCCTTTTTGTTTTGAGTGATTAAATGCTTTCTTTTAATCTAGTTATTTTCTTTACTCCATCTTTGTGCTTCACTGCTAAACTTCAGAGGACTCTCTGGATCCCCATTACTAGTTTGACAAAGGAATTTTGTAAACATGGCATAATGTAGGAAAAATGAGCCTATGTTCTTTTTTTGGTTTGTTCCTAAATCTCTAAAGAATCTTGATTTTCCTCAAATTATAGTTTTCTTGTTTAGGAAAAGTAGATGCTTTTATTCAGGGAAAAAGATAATGGTGTTTGCTAATGACTGAATTTGAGAGGAGAAAACCCATCATAAATTCATCTGTTTATGAGCAGTTTAACTGGCTATCTTATAAAAGCTGGAATCTTCTAACATGTATTGGACACCACCTACTTGCCAAGCACTGTGGTAAAAGTTTAATTGTTTCATAAGAGGATAGATAATTTATAGTTAAAATGAAAATGTTTTGTTTTTATGTCATAACATATGAAGGAGTCCCTAGAGTCTTCTTTATTCTTTTTTTTTTTCTAAGATTTTTTTAAGTAATCTCTTCACCCAACATGGGGCTCAAATTTACAGCTCTGAGATCAAGAGTCACACATTTCACCGCTCAGCCAGCCAGGTACCCCATTCCTCTTTATTTTTAATAAGATCAATTTTTAATTTCAATATTTGGGAATTTTTTAAACAGAGAAGGCAGAATAATGGTGAACTGAAGCAAAGATTTAGTATCAATTAGAACAGATGTTTATTCAGTTTTTGTTTCACCAAAGTTCAAATCTTTTTTTTTTTTTTTCAAGGTAATTTGAAAAGTTCATCAGACAGAAATCCTCCACTCAGCCCTCAGTCCTCTATAGACAGTGAGTTAAGTGCTTCAGAATTAGATGAAGATTCAATTGGATCCAATTATAAGCTAAATGATGTAACTGATGTACAGATTCTAGCTCGGATGCAGGAAGAAAGTAAGTATTTTAATTGTTAAAGTTGAGGTCTAGTTGAGGTATAATTTTGTTGGGGTTATTAAATAGGTCTTAAGATGTTGTGGAATAGTAATAGAAATGTTAAAATTTCAGAGGCTTATTCAACATATAGACTTGCTTGTTCATTAACTTATTTTCAGAGTTCATTTTACATAGAAAAGCTTGTTGTGTGAGGAGCAAAGAAAGGCAGGTAATACTCTACTTCAATGACTGGTAACCATACCCTGCATGTTACTTTGCACAGGAACTCTCTAGAGTAGTTACTACTCTATTACTTTGTGTTTTCTTATTCTAGACCAGTGTTTCTCAACCTTTTTCCATTATTAGCCCCCCCAAAGAACCTTTTCAGACATTTTTTTTCCTTTTTTGCCTACCATCTCCCACCATGACATTTTAATATCACAGATATACCCTGCATCTCTTTATGTACAATGAAGACCACAAATTATTATGATATCTAAGATTTTTTCATACCCCAAGAACCAGTTATCGCCCCTTCGGGGCATATATCACCACTCTCAGAATATATGGTATAGACTACAAAAAAAAGACCTTTATGAGAAAATTGGAATTAGGACATTAAATGAGGTAAAGCATATGATATTGCTTTGGTTCAGAGTGGTCCTTGCAACTTTTTAGGTCACAGATACCTTTGAGAATCTAATAAAAATTATATCCCTTGCCATCCCCGAAACGCACATATGCACAAAATTTTTCATACTATTTTAAGGGTTCATAGATGCCCTGGCTCTCATTATAAGATGGTGGTGAGAGTATTATTATTGCCTATACATTTCTTTCCTTTTTTTTTTTTAAAGTTGTCAGAGAGAGAGAGCACAAGCGGGGGAGCAGCAGGCAGAGCAGGCAGAGGGAGAAGCAGGCTCCCGGCCGAGATGCGGGGCTCGATCCCAGGACCCTGGGATCACGACCCGAGCCAAAGGCGAACGCTTGACTGACTGAGCCACCCAGGCATCCATATACATTTCTTTTTAATGCAAATGACAATTCATTCTTATTTATATAGTTGCACTTTTCACATTTGTGTATAAAATATTTGAAAAAATATTTCAGCACACAAAATGTGAGTATATAAAGATGAGGAATGAAAAGAGTAAGTGAAAATAATCAGGCTAAAAAAATCACAGTGTCATTCTCAGGAGGTCATGAAAAGATTCTCAACCTGAAGAAACAGGAAAACTTGAACATGTGAAGTACCCTCACCTAATTATAATGATAATAGTACATATTTTTAAAAGGCTTTTAGAAAGGACGGGATTGTTTTATATATTTAGTAAAGTATTATGGTTTGCCTATACATTTTATCATAAGATACCACAAGCTTAACTGTGAAGTAAGCAGTCTCTCTAAAGTGACCCCCTTAACCTTTACAATGAAAAGATTCTTGAAGCGCACGTTTCAGAGTGTTGAAGTTGGCTGAGGGTAATGGAGCATTGCTATAATTTAGTTGAAATACTTTCTGCTTTAGGCCCTTTTATATAAATATGGAGTTTTATTAAGCTATAACATTTATTAAGAAACTGCAGAATGTTATTCTGCTGATTCATTTCCCGTTTTTACACAACTTCTCATAGAAAAATAGAAAGATTTGGTGCTTGCTTTGTCTTAAGCCCTAGAAACTAATAATATGGTACCCTTTTCTTCTGTAATTATGTATAACTCCTCATTGAGACTGTGGTATTGTCAGCTAGTGAGGGACTAGTTTTTGTCAGGGATGTGAAAGAATAAAGAATGCTTCCTCACTATAACTTAGAGTTAATTCTCTCATTTCTTCGTTGAACTCTGACTTTTTAGACCCCAGGATTTTGTTAGAAACTCAACCAGCTATTTGCTGTCACTTTCATACTGTGTTTTGGTAACAAGTAAAAGAAATTTTAGCCTTACTTTATTTTTTTAAAAGATTTTATTTTTGTTTATTAGAGAGAGAGACCGAGAGACACCACAAGCAGGGGGAGGGGCCGAGGGAGAGTGAGAAGCAGGCTCCCCACTGAGTGGGGAGCCCGATGGAGGGCTCAATCCCAGGACCCTGGGATCATGACCTGAGCCGAAGGCAGACGCTTAGCCAACTGAGCCACCCAGGCTCCCCTTAGCCTTACTTTAATCATTCTTTTTAAGCCAACCACATGCACAAATATTTCTTTTTCTAGTGAATAAAAAAAAAAAAAAATGCTAAAAGTATGTCTGATACCTCCTTCAAAATGCCTGTTTTTTTTTTAAGTGAATGATATTTGTTCTAAAGTATCGTTTCTTCAGTTTTTTTGGGGTTTTTTTGTTTTTTAACAGAAATGTAGAATTATAGATTTTGGCTGTTGCCTGGTTAAGCCCCTTATTTTTAATATGAAAAACAGACAATCCTATAGAGATTGTTGCTTCCTTAGGATCCCCCTAGTACTGGAGGGCCTGCTTTGGGATCGGTGTTTTTCTTTGTAAAACAGTCCGCTGTCTTTTGTTAGGTGACTTTAATGCCGTGTTTGCTGGAAGGAGACACTATGTAACTTGTCAGTTACTAGTGAAACTTGTAACTTGACTGAAGGACCAGATAGGCTCAAGGAATCCGTAGTTTTATAGATACCCTAGTGTGATTATCACCCACTACTTTGGGTACCATATCGATAGCACTCTCTGTGTATGAGTACCCATCTTAAAAGTTTGAATACTACTCCATAATAGTAGAGCTTTTTTTTTTTTTTTTTAAAGATTTTATTTATTTATTTGACAGAGACACAGCAAGAGAGGGAACACAAGCAGGGGGAGCGGAAGAGGGAGAAGCAGGCTTCCCGTGGAGCAGGGAGCCTGATGCGGGGCTCAGTGCCAGGACCCTTTGACCATGACCTGAGCCAAAGGCAGATGCTTAGCGACTAAGACACCCAGGCACCCAGTAGTAGAGATCTTTTAAACTAGATTGTCCATAGTTAGCAGGACTTGCTCAAAATATTAGCTAAATTCTGTACTTTTCTTGAATATTAATTTTTTCTTCACTGAATATATATCATTTGTTTTTGTTTTTGTTCCAGAAGTTTTTATACTGTTTGAAGGGCCTAAGGTTCCTTGGGTGTTTCTGGAGGTGTCAAGATACATAGGGGACTCCTTTGAAAATTTGTACTTGATGGCTTAGAATTTAAGCTTGTTTTACTGAAGTCTCTTGGATGAAGCAACTGAAATTCCTTCATGCCCAAATATTGAATTCCTGAGGGTAGGATAGAAGTTTCCTTCATCGATAACATCAGTTTGAAGAAATTAGTATTCAGGGAGTTTATTTATCCACTGGTGTATTCTTTCGTTGGTTGCACAGTAATTGTTTTCCCTCAATATTTCTTAAATGTTGATCTCAAATTTCGATTATTGTCTTTAGGAGTAGAAATATTTTTTTTTTTTTTTAAAGATTTTATTTATTTATTTGACAGAGAGAGACACAGCGAGAGAGGGAACACAAGCAGGGAGAGTGGGAGAGGGAGAAGCAGGCTTCCCGCGGAGCAGGGAGCCCGATGCGGGGCTCGATCCCAGGACCCTGGGATCATGACCTGAGCCGAAGGCAGACGCTTAACGACTGAGCCACCCAGGCGCCCCAGGAGTAGAAATATTTTTAAGTTTATGGTTTCTCCCTCTACTATAGATTTCAGATTTGAGAAGAAAATGTTGGATTGGGCAAAAGTTTATAGAATTTCATTCAGTTTAAAAATAATCTTTTAAATGTTTTAGGCATCATTATATGGGATGATATCTAAGATGATTCAAGTGGAAAGGGAATTTTCCTTTATACTTTATACCCTGTTTGAATTTCTCAATGATACTCTTTTGTTTTTAAACTTCAAAAATATTTAAATGTTTAAAATACCTAAAGAAATGAAATAACGCATTCATTATTGTCAGGTCTCCGTCAGGAGTATGCAGCCACCACATCTCGGCGCAGTTCTGGTTCATCTTGCAATTCTACAAGACGGGGTACTTTTAGTGATCAGGAACTTGATGCGCAAAGTTTAGATGATGAAGATGACAATATGCATCATGCAGTATACCCTGCTGTTAACAGGTTTTCACCATCACCACGCAATTCACCTCGACCATCACCTAAGCAGTCACCCAGAAATTCACCTCGTTCACGATCTCCTGCTCGGGGAATAGAATATAGTAGAGTGTCCCCACAGCCTATGATTAGCCGCTTACAACAACCTCGCCTTTCACTTCAAGGTCATCCCACAGATTTACAGACAAGCAGTGTCAAAAATGAAGGTAATTAGAATGTTTCTGGAAAAACAATTGTCCTTCATATTTCAATATGAAAGTAACACAATTCTTACCAAGGTTTTGTATTTCAGATAAGTAGATCAAGAATTTGGTCAGTTTACTATTTTATTACTAGTGAATCAATACACAAAGGAGAAAGTGAATTATACTTGATTATGTTAGTGTTGCTTTGTCCTCATGAAGTGATCTGTATGTAGGTTTTGATTTAATTAATTTATAGTTCATTTAAAGCTTCTCTTCTACCCATTTATAGAACCTGGGTTGAGTTATTTATTTTTATAAGACATGTACTTCCTGTTAACTCTTCTAAAATATGCTGAATGCTTAAATAATTTGATTTGTGAATGCCAATTAATATTTTAACTCTTTCTTCAACTAAAAGAATGGTTTGATTTTTTTTTTCATTAAATTCTGTTGTTAGAAAAACTGAGACGCAGTCTTCCAAACCTGTCCCGAACATCTAGTACACAAGTTGACTCAGTGAAAAGCAGCAGAAGTGACTCAAATTTTCAAGTGCCAAATGGAGGAATACCTCGCATGCAACCTCAGGCTTCAGCCAGTAAGTATCGTTTATGTATCAGTTATTTAAAGGAAAGTGAAAATTATAGGTAGTAATTTTGTGCTGAATAGCTGTATTAAACCATATCTGTAGTAAAATGCAGTGATTATTTGTTGCTATAATAGCTATATTAAAATTCAAATCTTGTTCCTATAAGATATAAAATTTAAATTTTGTTCCATTTGTGTCAGTACTTGTATCTGTATGAAACTTTGGTCTCTCCAGAATTTTAAAATAAGCAAAGTCTACTGGCTAAATATATATGTATGCTCTTAAAAATATATATATGTATATTCCTTAAAAACCTATACCTTATATATCTGTATATATATACCTTATGTATACATAGATATAGAGATATATTCCTTAAAAACCTACACATTAAAAATAACAAGATTTTTGTGGGAAATAGTCCTGGAACAGACAACTTAAAACCCAAGCAGCTTTCTTACTAGAACATTAATAAAAAGCAATAATGATCCTGCAAAAAATACTAGCATAATCAAAAACATGTTAAATTTTCAATGACTTAAATAAATACTCCAGCAAATACAGAACTTCACTAAAAAAAAAAGTTGAAGGTAATTTGATGGAAAGGAAGAGCTGAGTGTTGAATGAAGAAGACATATGCAACAGAAACAAAGATGAGAAAGAATCATGAGGAAGGAACTTCTAAGACAGAGTAGCCAAACTGAGCCAAGAAGTGATATGGAAATAGATGGATACTGTGTACTTTAGTGTACAAGATGATTAAAAAAGAATTGAACACTTTCCAAAGAATATTATTAACTACAGTAGATAAGAGCATGTAATCAAACCAGTTTTAAACAAACTATCACAGTTATTCCTATAATTTTAGAAATGCTCTGTATGCATGTCTTGTATCCAACAGCTCACATCAGTCTTGTGGTCTGATTGACTCAGTTCCTTTGTAGCATATTATGTCACTGGTTGAAGTGGTGGCTGTGATGTGTTCATTCATTTCCTCAAGGCTATGAAGAAGTCGCACAGACATGAGGTTATTGATTATTTATATAACTTGCTTATTGAATAATACAACTTTGAAAGCATTCGATTATTTTTTAATTCACTTACACTCTTCCTTGGCTCTATTGTGTTTAGCTGACTTTGTGTATTTTGTGTTAAGCTGCTGTTACTTGGTGACTCAAAAATAAACAGGCCCAGGGAAAAATACATTTGAACCCAAATGATTTTTGTGATAACACTGATATATTTTCCTTATTTTCTAGTTGTATATGATATTATTTATATTACAGAAACTCACATTTTGCTGTACCATACATACATAATCCTGTTTAATCCTCAGAAAAATTCTAGGAAGTAGGTACAGTTATTAACACATTTTGCAAATTAGGAAATAGGAGCTTTGAATGGTTGAATAACTTATCTTTGATCATATAGCTTATAGGCGGCAAGTTAGGATTCACACCCACGTTGATTGTGCTCAAGAATCCAAGTCCACCTAGAGAGATTTGTCACATTTATGGTTTAGAACTAAGATTTAAAAATAATCCAGAAATATTTTTTTCCTAAGATGAACCATAAAATTTAAAGCACTGTGGAAAATTATTACATAGAGATTTGTGTACTTCATTTATTCAGCTGGATGTGTGCACATGTTTTTGAACCAAATTAAATTTTAAACTTAGTATTCCAAGTCTTGCAGACAATGTGAGTAATAAGTAAGAGTGCCATTATGATACTCATATGGTGTACTCATAAATGGTATAGAAAATAGGGAATCACAAAACTTTAAAAAGTTACAATTTGAACTCTTAAGTTCTATCAAAATGATAAATGATAACTTTTGTGCCTTTAAGTCTGCGAATTAAGTTAATTTGATCCTTGAGGACAATGTGTTTCTGGTTTTTTTCCTCCCTCGGTATATTTGCCTGAAACAAAAAGCAATGCACAATGTTAATAACAACAGGAAAGAAAATTTTATATCATTAAGAAGATTAAGCAATAAAAATCATGCATATTATAAGGTACACTTTTATAGCCTATGCACAGATAATCCAAAACATCATTTGTATTTGTGCTTTTATGCTTAGTTTGAATTGTTAAGTTCGGAATTTCTCAAAACTTTACATGATTATATCTCTAGAGACAGCTTCCCTGCTCTTTGTTAAAACTAGCTATATCTATATTCTCTTTACTTTTATTCAGTAAATTCTCAGTACCAACTCTTTACTCAGGGTTGTTCTCTCATGCCCTCATGTATGTTCTTTGTTTGAACTATTCTAGCACACCTCAAAGCTGTATGGAAATAAAAAAAATTCTTCACAAAAATAGAAGAAAATAGAAAAGGTTGAGAACCTAGAATAAAAATGTTAATAGAAAAATATACTGACCATGTCTTAAACTTTGTGATAATTACTTGCCTTCCCCAGTGGTAGAATTACCATTGTAATTACCTGATGATTCCCTAGAATTTTTTTCTGTAGGTGAATTATTTTTTCTTTTTACCTATAAATTGATAATTAAAGAAAATATATAGGGAAAAATAATGAGATTCTGAACACTAATTTACTTTTAAGTAGAAAATATGCATGTAGTTTCATAGTGGTGTATTTCAATACTTGAACAGGTACAAGCAAAAGACAAAGCAAGGTACCATCCTTTTTTTTTTTTTAATTGCATATAGTTGTTTATTTTTATACTTGAAGCTATAATGAAGCTTATTTACAATTAAAATGCCACACTTATTTTAGTGTAAAATCACATTAGTCACAAAAATATTTTTGGAAAATAGTAAATCCAGAATTTTATCAAATTTAAAACTTGTTTATTTTATAAAAATATTTTAAAGCCTTCTGTTTAAAATTAACATATTTTGTAACATATTATCTATTTTTCTTAATTTTACATATATCTTTGATCAATAGAAATGTATGTATGTGTTCTTTTAATTACTGTGTGTATATATACTGTTTTCATAATAGCCTTTTTATTTTGATATAGAATTATTTATAAATGTTATAATAGCAAGTCTTACACATTTTATACACGAATTAGTATTTTTTATTTTTTGTATAAACCGGTTAGTATAATAGATGTTGCATTTTGTTATCCTTTAAGTTTTTATTTTTCCAGCCCTTAAGTGGTAAAGCTTTGGTTCTTACTTGCTGGTCTGCATGAACCTAACTTTGCAAGGTTGCTGTTATTTCCACTTATGGGACCACTTCTTTTGCCTTCTTATGCCAATCACTGTTTTTATATGCTTATTTGCTATGGCTGCATTATTGTGGATGCTGGCATTCAAATATGAATATTATGAGAGTTCTAATATATTTTAATTTTTATAGCTATTACCAATTTCCAACTTTTATATTTGAAATGTGAATAACTTAAAAAGCTTAAGAAAACCAGAGCATTGGAGAGGTCATGGATATACGTCATTTTCTCAGTTTCTCCGTTTAAAGGAAGGAATGTTTGTCAGGAACAGAGTTTTTCAAAAGACTAGCACCTTGCTAAGACTACTAGAGTAGAGGTTCAGTAGGAAATTTAGTTTTCAGAAAGATACAGGAATTATTGGTTCAGAAATAAGAAAAGGGAGAAAAACCCAAGACAACCTGCTGGTTTAAAAAAATTAAAGTAATACTCAAACTCCGGTTAGTATTTTTAAATGTTTACTTTCACATGAATTATCTCATTTGAACCTCACAACAACCCATTTCTTATTTTTATAGAGAGGAAGCAGAGATCCATATGTATTATACATGCAATGGCATATACCTAGAAAAGTGCAAAACCAAACCAAATTACTCCTTCCTCCCCACCCCTCTTTGAGTCCCCTGTTTTCCTCCCAATAATTTTTTGATTACATCATGCTGACCTAACTGCACATGAGTAGGCATCTTGGAAAATAGTCCTGGATGACTCTGTTGGAGCATTATTGAACTATAAATACTTTGTGAATTACCACAGAAGAGTAAAATAATCCAGTGTAATATTTATCCACTTACTTACATTTAGTCAAATGGAAGAATATTTTTATGTAATATTTATCCACTTACTTACATTTAGTCAAATGGAAGAATATTTTTGCATAGGATACAAAGTATTCCCCCAGAGAAAAGGTATATGGTCAATATTCTACTCCGGACTTCTCACTGAAGAGGGAGTGTCGAAGGCAGTTGTCAGCTTATGCATAACCAGACTGCCCTGAGGCTCATGGGGAAGGAATTCTCATCCAGATTTCGCTGGGAACCAAACATTAAAAGATTACACTTGAATTTTACAAAATTATGAAACATAAATTCAAAGAAATAAGTCATGATAAATCTCTATAATGGGCTGATGTAAGAATGAATGGAATACTTGTAGAATTTCTTTTTAAGAATGAGTGCAATGATGGGTCAATTATCTAATTACAAAGAGATTTTATAAATGTAGTTTTTCTGACACTTCTGTAAATTTTGATTGAATACATCTGGAATGGGTACCCAGCATCTGTATTTTTTAGAAGTGTCTCACCTGATTCTGGGGTATATTCAAGTTTGAGAAACACTAGATTAGACCTCTACTCCAGAGGATCTTGAATGCTTAGTTCAGATCTCTGGATTTTATCCAGTGATCAGTCACTCATGTCTCCTTTATTATTCAACAGATATTTATTGGGTATATGTTATGTTCTAGGCACTGGGATTATAAATATAAATGAGACAGCACGTGCCCTTCAATAGCAGGGAGTGATTGGCAGGAACTTCTATGGGAACAGAAGAGAGGCATTAAACTCAGCAATGTGAAGAGGTTTTCAGAAAAGATACTGAAGATATCTCTCCACTAACTCAGGAGGAGATTATGAGACCACATGAAGAAAGACAGGTTTACCTAACAGTGCAATTGGTAATGAAGTCTTAAAAGTAGCACCCTGATTATAGTGGTTTTGTATGAGTAGAGTGTAGGGTGCAGTGATGAAGGATGAGAGAGATACGTAGGGCACAGATTGGGAGTTTTTTAATATATTAAGGAATTTGGGTTTTATCCTATAAGTGTAGAGAGCCATGGTAGACTTTTAATCAATGTTACTTCTTAGAAAATCCATTCTGGTAGCAATATGAAGAATGGATTAAAGTTGAAGAGAGAGTAGAAGCCATTTAAAAGGCTTTTGTGTAATCATGGCAAGAAATGAATATCTGAACAAAGGCACTAGTGCAGGAGGTGATGAGATCTGGATGAATTTTTAAAAATGAAGTAGAAGATATGTGACTTGGTAACACCGAGAAGATGGGAGGTGGAGAGAAAGAGGATTGAAAGGTGACTCAGAATTTGTAGCAATGAAAGTTTCAAAACAAAATGTCATTGCAGAGTTAGGGGGAACAGGGGACATTTTACTTAGCAGTAATTAACATTCTTTTATAGTGGCTTATGCTTACTTAGTATTTGGGACCTGGAGATTATTTTTAACATCTCCCCATATGACAAAATTATGTTCAATAATAATGAAATAGAATGAGTTATAATAATAATGGCTGGAGAAAATGCAGACAATGAGAAATATTCTTTTATTGAGCATTATTTTACAACTGTCAGTAAAAAAATAATAATATCAACATTACAGTACAAAAAAGATAGATACTTTTAAATCATTTTTTATAAAAAAGGAAAATATGTTTTTACATATTGGTTTGTCACAGTAATGAATGTTATAGCTTTAGTTTCTGGAAATTTGTCAATAACTTCTTCAGAATTGATCTTTGCATATTGAAGCTCAAGACACAGTATAGCCAGATTTATCAATTTCTCTTCAGTCATGTTAACTGAAGAATAGTCTTCAATTTTTAAATCTGAAAAGGTTTTTTTTTCCCCCCACAAAGCAGCTGTTATACAAGTAAGGAAATATTCAACATAATGATAAGTTTGGCAGAAATTCATAAAATTCCATTTTACAATATATTTCAGAAATTGCCATCTTACCCAAGTTCCTTTGGGGATCAAATCTAATGATTTTTAAATGTCTTCACAGCTGAAAAAATTTAATACTCAGTCACATATAATTACAATTGAAGTAACTCACATTCTGTTTCATTGACTTTATAATCACTGTACCATCATTGTTTATTTCTAAGCTGTGTAAATATAGGAATATATTATTATACCATAAGGGTTGGAGGCAGTGTGCTAAGCTTGATTTCACATCTCTATGAACTCTGGAAAGAAATGTGTAGCTGAATCCCCCTATGTTAGGGGAGCACCCTGATTATATAACTGGGAGTTCTCCTGATGATTTTTCATGTGAAATGCAATGTACTTTAAAAGATAAGTATTAAAATATGTTCATTTAAATCTTTCATATATGCTATTAAGAGGCAACAGTACCTGCAGCAGTTGTTTATAACTTAGGCTGACAAACTGTTTTCTTCAGGGAGGAGCATTTTATCGCCAACATTGATTATTAATCCGGGACATGATGATAATAAAAAAACAGACCAAGCTGGTTTTATTTTTGTTCTGAATTCCTTACAGACCATTCACTCACTTACTGCCTGCACTGGACTGGGAGGGGGAGGTATTGGGTGGGGGGACCGCACTTCCACTAGCCTTCCCCTGATGCACATGAATAAAGTGGAAGGATTGGATGTAGGAAAACCCAAAAGGACACTGTTCTAATCCAAAAATAGGGTGATGAAGGTCTGAATTAGGTATTTAGGAAACAGTAGGGATGTAAAGGAAGAGATCAACAGAACTGCAGGGATGACTAAATGGAATTAAAGAAAACTTTGAGCCAGAATGACTTGGAAAATGGTGGTGTATGTTTAACAAAAATACAGAGGCATTTGGGATTGGTTTATGGAGGAAGACATTAACCTAAATAATGGTAGCATGAGAGAATAATATTTTTATTGTACCATCTTTGCTTTTCATGGTGGGGTCTTGCTAATTTGGAATTATGTAAATATTAAGAGAGAAACCGGGGAAACCATGAGTATTTTTAAACAGCTAACACACTGAATTCTATTATTGTAGAAAAATTTGGAGACTTTCCGTTTACTACACTTTATCATTTAAAAAATGATACAGTCTTTAGAAGACTCATCAAATTAAGAGTGATAATTCAGATAAAAATTTAGTTTTCTTATTTGAGTAATACACCACTATGTTGTATCTTATGGAAATCACTAATTTCATTATGTCAGATTTATCAGATTTGTTGTATTAGACAAATTTAGTGTATACTGCCTGATTCTATTTGCAGTTGATTCTTCAGATTACCATTGCATAGGTTTTACTTGTTATGGATGCTTTTGTTGTGACCCATGAAACTTGAGAGAGAAAGTTTGGAGTTATCATAGCTATTAATTTAAATAGGACCTTTCCAAAACAGATTATAGATGATATTTGATGTTAGGCCCTCACTAAAAAAATTTTAATGGTTAATAGGTATTGTGGATTGCCAGCATACATACAGATAGTTACCTTTTGCCCTCATTTCTCTATTCCAATCATAGTGGCCTACTTCCTGTTCTTCAGATATACTAGGCACACTCTTACCCCAGGTCCTCTACCATTGCTTTTCTGTCTTTCTACAGTGCTTTCCCCAGATATCTGTATGGCTTACTTCCTCTCTTCCTTCAGATCTTTGCGCAGATGTCATCTCAGGGAAATCTTTCCTGATCACCCTATTTATAATTGCAATTTAAATCTCCCCATTTCCTGTCTCCCTTCCCTACTTAGTTTTCTCCTTAGCAGCTATCACTATCTGACTATTTGACTCTTTTATTTCCCCTTTCCTTTCAGAATGTTAGTTCCATGAAAGTAGGAATTTTATCCACCTAGTTGGCTACTGAACAAATCCACTATACCTAAAACCTGAAATAAAGTAGATAATTAACTATTTGAAAGAATGAAAAAAAGCAGCAGTGAATGAGTAAATGAATGACACTATGAATGGTTGAAAGCATGTATGAATAAATATGCAAATGGAGAATATTGTGATGATAGGATCCTATATTTCTGTGGGATAGGTATGAGGTAATTATAAAATTGATTTTTTTTTTTTTTTTAGGTTTGAAGAAGTTTTTAGTAGTCTTCCTGGCAGTATTTAAGCTGAATTGGTATATATTTGGCTACGTAATGTGTGGAGTAAAATTGGAAGTCAAATACATTTATTACTCTTTAAAAATATTTACTATCAGACAGTGAGGAAACAATAGTTTTTTAAAAGCATTGATATAGTTAAGCAATAGGGCAAAAGAGAAATTCTCCTTAATTCTCTTTGATGATATTATCAAGTATTCCTTTGTCAATCCGATGATTGTTTAAATGCTGGCCAGATTTATGGTTGTGGGATATCTCTCTCTCTCTCTCTCTCTCTCTCATATAAATCCTAGAAGTCCAACTTCTCAATCAGTAGAGTGACATTTTAGAACCGCTTAAATAGGTGACTATACAGGTAGGTGTGGGTCTTTTCAGCTCAGTGAAACTACAGTGAGCTTTAACTCTGGATGGCTCTGAGCTGCTGCTTACATGCCAGTTCTGAGAGTTTCCTTGCAGTTAATAGAGTAGGAGTTTTGAAGAAAGCTTAGAACTCCTCATTGATCACTTTAAGAAGCAGATGCTCTGACTCCTCCAACCCTGTCAACCCCAACACACAGTGTGCACCCCCCCACACACACCCCCATCCACCACATATAATATGTGCACAGCACAGATATATTGCCACCCAAAGTCTAAAGTACAAATTAGTTTTATGCTACAGCAAGATGATGTTGAGTATATTAAAGCCACTGGGTTTTTACTCCCTTGAGGACCTGCCTGGTTCTGAGTTTTCTTCTCCTTTTTGAGTATGGGGATTACTGTTCTATGTTAGGGCAATTCATCTAACAATAACTGCTTTGCCAAAGTCTGCTTTTTTGCATTGAACAAGTACTACTTTTATTTTATTCTATACTGTGTGCTTGTGTTCATCACTTTTACTTACTTAGCTTTATATTCTTTGCATCCTGTAGCATGTTTGCCGGTGGTTTGTTTTCTCTTTGATATTTTGATTAGTTTACATATTGTAGATTTTCTCATCTATAAGAAACTATTTCTGAAAGTATGCACTTTGCACTAAGATTTCCATCCCTTTTCCTTTCCGACTTAATGCACTAAGCATCACTTTCAGATTCCTCTGCTTCTAGGTTTCTAACATATTTTCACCTTATGGTTTCTGTTCCTTGATAAATTTTCAAGTATGTATTAAAATATTCAAGTTTACAGAAGCTATAGCCTTTATCTTGTCCTTCCAGGCAAATATTACAGTTCCTTATTTTTCAACAGCTTCGCAAAGGCTGAAAAATTTGCCTCGTACTTCCCTCAAAGCCAAACAGTTGCTTCCAACTTCATCTACAAAAAGAGGTAACTACAGCCTCTTACTAAGTTTTAAATTTCAGCAAATAATCTGATAGTTAAATCTCATACCTTTTGGTACACTGAGTCATTGATGTCTGTAGGGCACGTTTTAGTCTTTTTTATTTTTTTACATAAAGTAATGTGGATTCATTCTCTCTTATTTGGATAAATCCGGAAGAAACTTATTTTCTGCAGAGGTATGTATTGGATTGCTCTTCTGAAAGGAATAAGTGATATGTAGCATTTTCTGTTAGAGAATTTATCATTTTTCTTACCAACCTAAAACTGACGGTCATTGTTTTAACTTAATGTAGATGAATGTAGTGCTTTAAAATGAACCAAATGCCAGACATTTTGTATGTAAATTTTTTTCTTCTGACTTTGAGTTTTGGATTTACTTATCTGTACGATGAAATGGGAATGCTTTCATGTTAGAAGTTGATAAACATTAAATCACAAGTTGTTGTGGTTAACTGGTAATGTTTAGACTATTTAAGGGAGTGGTATCTTTTTTAAGACCTGAGAGTTGAAGTATTTGGAGGTTGGACACCAAAGCTATCATACTGGTTTGAAGAGATTGGATGTATGGGCAGCTAGAAAGAAGTAGAATTGGGGAAAATACCATGCAATTGGGTAGGACCAGCAGTAATAAGAATGAATAGAAGCCTCAGAGGAAGTGGGACATAACAAATATAAGCAATGAAGAAAAATATTTCCCCTTTCCAGGACATGTAGATTTCCTGACGGTTCCAGAACTCAGTAAATAACAAAGATTTATGAGGAGGATAAAGTATTAAAGGACATTATGTGGGAAGAGGAGGTTTGAGATTTGATTGTCAAAAAGATTTGGTTAATATGGGTACAAAAGCACTGAAATACGTATTTTAGCAAGTTTGTTAATGTGTAAATGTTTTAGCAATGATTTGGTGGATTAAATATGATTTAAAGAAATAGTTTTAGATAATAGAATCTGAAGGAAAGAGAATAGTCAAATGGAAATGTTGGATGTGTAAATGTTTGTGTTTTGAATACCAGAAGTTGATCATAGCCCTCCAATACAAATGTCTTTTGGTGCTACTGTCCGAAATAAGAATGGATAGGGGTGCCTAGGTGACTCAGTTGGTTAGGTGTCTGCCTTTGGCTCTAGTCATGTTCTTGGGGTCCTGGGATCAAGCCCTGAGCCCTGTGTTGGGCTCCATGCTCAGTGGGGAGTCTGCTTCTTCCTCTCCTTCTGTGCGCCCCCCCCAAATAAATCCATAAAATCTTTAAAAAAAAAAAAAAAAAGACTGGATAGTATATGTTCTTTTGATAGAGAAGAAGGTGATTTATTAGGAATTATTATAGAAAGGGTCCTTATAGAAATTATTTGAGGACCATAGGCTTCTTTTTTTTTTGAGACTTCTAGATATTTTTTGAGTACTTGATGAGAGGTAGTAAAAACAGGAACATGAAGCAATTGTGGTGTCTAAGACAGGGCAAGAAATTACTGTATCATAATAAAACATAGGATTTTAAGTTTATATAAATTTTATTTGTATGTCTCTCTAAGCTGCTTCATAATTTTGGGGGGGGGTCAGGTAGGTTTAAATAATTTTAAATATTAAGGATTTTTTGCTCTTTTTTAGGTTAAGAAGATATAACTTCTGGCTGGTTGGTTTTTTTTGTTTTTGGGCTCTTTTTGGTTTTTTGCCTATGGAAGTTACATATTTTTGTGATTGAGCCACCAAACTCCCACTTTCTATGATAAAATGACAGGAAAACCCAATCTTATAATTCCTGGTACCTCTAGTTGTCTAGTTGACTTAGTAAAGGGAAAGAGGTTTGTATGTTTGGTTTTGTTGTTGTTTTGTTTCTTTTTGTTTATTCTCTTCTTTAACTTAATCCAGACTCATATTTTTTTGATCAGTATTGTAGTTTGGGGATGATCATTTTACACTACTAGAAGTTCCGAACCAAAATAAAAAAAAAATTCTGAACCAATTGAAAAATGGACACAGATATACAATAGGATTTAAAATAATTAGGTTAGGGGTGCCTGACTGGCTCAGTCAGTAGAGCATGTGATTTTTTTTTTTTTTTAGATTTTATTTATTTTTTTTGACAGACACAGCGAGAGAAGGAACACAAGCAGGGGGAGTGGGAGAGGGAGAACAGGCTTCCTGCGGAGCAGGGAGCCCGATGCGGGGCTGGATCCCAGGACCCTGGGATCATGACCTGAGCCGAAGGCAGATGCTTAACGACTGAGCCACCCAGGCGCCCCAGAGCATGTGATTCTTAATCTTGGGGTGTTGAGTTCTAGCCCCATGTTCAGCATCAAGCCTACTTTAAAAAAAAATAAAAATATTAGGTTAATTACTGGTAAAGTTGAATCCTAGAATATGTCTTGGATCCAAGGCCAAATGGATTTTCTAATTTCCCTTCATATCTAGACTTTGAAAGAGAGGGGTCTGCACTGGACTGGGGGATTCTCTGTTCTTGTTAGGGATGTGAGGCAGATGAGATTCAGATACCATGTGTTCATAGGTACCTTTGGCACTTTAAACCTGGACTAGAGAAACATGGGACTGGATAGTAAATTGTCACATAAATCAGTTGTCCCATCCTGGGGATGAACCTGTAACATCTTAGAAAGTTGGCGTACTTATTTTAAGGACTCAGAGGATCATGGGAAGAGGGAGAAGGTGGTTCCCTTAACAATTGGAAATAGGACACTATGATTTTATTTTATTTTATTTTTTTAGAGAGTGCGCATGAGCGGGGGTGGGGTGCAGAGGGAGAGAAAGAATCTTACGCAGGCTCCATGCTGAGCATGGGCTCGATCTCATGACCCTGATCTTGTGACTTGAGCCAAAATTAAGAGTCAGGTGCTTAACCACTCAGGCACCCCAGTCACTTGGATTTTAATTGCATTTAGTAGTAGCTGGAGTTTGAAGATGGGAAGGGAAGTAAGAACTGTGTTGCCTGGCACAAAGGGACACACCATAAACATCTGTGGAACGAACACAGTCATGCCACTAACTCAAGGCTGGACACATTCCTCTTTGCATTTTCTTCTTGCAGGGTTTTTTTTTTGTTTGTTTCTTCAGCCCATCCTTCTCTTTGAAGAAAAAAAAATCCATTGTGTATTGTTAAGGCTTCGTTCATGGGCATGACTACTTAAACTGCTCTGACAAAGAGATATTCATTCCTATTTGTTGGGAACTCAGTGAAGGGGAGGTAAACAAAGTAGAGACCTCACCAAGTCAGGGAAAAAATAACTACTTAGAAAAAGTGAATGTGTAGATCAGGACAAATTAAAATGTAGAAACATACTTTAGAAGGAAAGAGGCAGCAACTTAGGACGAGTTAGCGGTGGTAGTTTTCCAATACTGCTTTTATTCATTATATTTTGAATATTCATATAAGGTGAGATAAACAACATTTATAAGAGGCCGAATTGATAGGAGTTTAAAATGCTGTTTGATATCAGACTATCTGAAAATGGAGAACCTAGGAATTTTGCCATTACCTTTGATCCAAAATTTAAAATTTCTTATATTTGCTTTTCATTAACAAGTATTTATTGAATCTGTATCATAAACAAGACACACTCATTACACACACCCCCCCCCCATGTCTAGTCCCTCTTTACTTTTTCTTCTATTATAGTTGTGGTCAAAGCCAGCCTCTGCCGTATGGAGTTTTTAGATACAGTTAAAATGATAGGAGTTGCTCCCTTTCCCGTGATTTTATTATATAAAATTGAGAGAATGGGAAAAGAGAGGGAACAGGGCTCTCTCCAAACGTACAAATTCCTGTTAGCCATTTCATGCTGTTTTTGGAATGATAATTGAATAGATTCTACTTACATCTAGAGTTGATCAGTCTTTTGTGATTTTCCAAGATCTTTTTTCTTCTTTAGTTACATCTTGACTACATCTATTAATTTCTTTTGCAGATGAAGTCCTAGATCAAAATTTTCTCCTCTCTGAAAATTGTGCTTTTATTTTTCTGATTAAAAACTATCTGCATTTTAGAAAATTAAAGTTAGAGCTAGAATGCCTTCAAAGATCACCTAATTTCAGTTAACCTCATTTTATTCTTTTTCCTTCCCAAGTTTATACATAAGGCATAAATGCTGCTACCATTAGAGGAAACACTTTTTATAATAGTAAAACTATAGCTTAGTGCACTTCTTTACTTTCTGGTTTTCCCTCAAGTTATACATTAACCTTGTTAAAATATTTCTTTATTTTTTTTTTTTTAAGATTTTATTTATTTAGGGGCGCCTGGGTGGCTCAGATGACAAAGCGTCTGCCTTCGGCTCAGGTCATGATCCCAGTGTCCTGGGATCGAGCCCCACATCGGGCTCCCTGCTCAGCGGGGAGTCTGCTTCTCCCCCTCCCTGTGCTTCTCCCCCTGCTCATTCTCTCTCTCTCTCTCTGTGTCTATCTCTCTGTCTCGAATGAATAAATAAAAAAATCTTAAAAAAAAAAAAAAAAGATTTTATTTATTTGATCAAGAGAGATACAGCAAGAGCGGGAACACAGCAGGGGGAGTGGGAGAGGGAGAAGCAGGCTCCCCGCCGAGCAGGGAGCCCCATGCAGGGCTCGATCCCAGGACCCTGGGATCATGACCTGAGCCGAAGGCAGACACTTAACGACTGAGCCACCCAGGTGCCTCAACCTTGTTAAAATATTTCTTTCCATATTCCGAGATTGTAGAACTTTTCGACTTGTCCTTTCATATACTCTAGTGCATTTTTCTAAGAATTTAGGATTAATAAATTTAAAAGGATTTCTAATTTATAAATCTGTTTAAACATTGTTATTTTAAAATATAACACAGATTCAGAAAACCATATAATACATAGTTTAATGAATTCTTCCAAGGCAACCCCTTAGTGACCACCATTCATATCAGGAGACTATAACTTGCTACTTCAGAAACTACCTGTCTCTTTCCAAACACAATCCTCTCTTGACCCACTCCCCCCAGAGTAGCCATTGTTCTGAATTTTTATAGAATCGCTTCCTCACTTCTTTGTATGATTTTTATCATTCAAGAAATGAAACTGTAGTTCTGCCACTTTAATATGTGTCTTTTTACATTTCTCTTGATTTATAGTTTTCTTCCAACTCTTTACTCCCCCTTGTTAGGTTTGTTTGAGGAAACCACCAGATCATTTGCCCTATAGATGTGGATGTAGATCCACAGGCTGGATCTTGCTGATATCTTTTCCACAGTGTCATTTAGTAGATTTCTCTGTATTTCCCATAAATTGGTAATTGGATCTAGATGCTTTACTGGATTCAGTTTTGCTATTTTGGGCAAGACTACTTCATAGGTGGTGGTGCTGCTTTAGCCACAAGTGCACAAGGCAAGATTACCTCTTTTCTTGATATTATCAGTCATTGATGGTTAATGCCTATATCCTTATTTTTCTTAAATATATATATATATCATTATGAACTTACAGGTTCAAACATTTTTTTATGTATTTTGATTCATTCTGGATATTTTCCCAGCTTTGGTGGAAGCTTCTTCAAGTTGGCCCTCAAGTCTTTTTGACACAACCCTAGTAGTCTGATAAATTCTTGCTAACTGGTATGACAAGATAGGCACATCTTGTACATTTCCTGCCACAGAACTGGATTTAGTCATTTCTCCAAAAAGTCCTGATTTCCTTTGATAGGAAAGGGTATTTCAGAACCAAAATCTGAGTTTTTAGCTATATTATTTGCTATTGGATTGGCCATTGTTTCTAGGTTTTTTAGTTACTAGAGTTAGTACATATATGTGTAGATTTATGTCTGTGTGTTTTTTAAGATTGAATTCCTTAATGAGATCATGCTGATACCTCCTATTCACATTCAGGGCTTCAGGGTAATTACATAATCTCTTAACTTAAACCAGTATCTCCTTTACCTTGCTCTGAGAATTCTGTCTCACCAACAGATAGAATTTTTTTTTTAATATTTTATTTATTTATTTGACAGAGAGACAGCGAGAGAGGAAACACAAGCAGGGGGAGTGGGAGAGGGAGAAGCAGGCTTCCTGCAGAGCAGGGAGCCTGATGTGGGGCTCAATCCCAGGACCCTGGGACTGTGACCTGAGCGGAAGGCAGACGCTTAACAACTGAGCCACCCAGGCGCCCCAACAGATAGAATTAAAATATCATTTAACAGTTTATTTTATCCCATATTACACACAAAATCTGGAGAAAACATTAGCATAATACCATACAATGTGGCTACTGAAAATTGTTTAAAAAAACCTTTTGCATATGCTCACTCCTTTTTTTTTAAGCAGTTACACTGCATATCCATTATCAGCTTAAAGAGTTATTTGTACTCTTTTATTTAGTCTTAGTTGTACATTTAAATATGTATTTAATGCTTACTGTCAGTCTGTACATTATTGTCTCACCAACCATTTTTCTTGTTTGAAGCTCATTCTCTAGTAGATTCCTTAAAAAAGGAGTTGTAGGAGCAGTATCCATTCCCTCCATTTTTGTGTGTTGATGACTGTTTGCCCTTTTTATATTTGAAATTCATTAGCTAGATATGAAATCTTTGGCTCATATTTTCTTTCCTTGAGTGTCTTAAATATATTACTCCATTTTTGTCAGGACTAAAAAGTTATTTCTCTTACATTCATTTGGTTTTTATCTGGATGTCCAATGGATGTTTTCTTTTCCTTTAAAGTTTAATCATTTATTTTTTTAAAAGATTTATTGATTTATTTTAGAGGGAGAATGAGCAAGTGAAGGGAGGGCAAAGGGAGAGAGAGAAGCAGACTTCTGCTAAGTTTGGAGCCCGATGCAGGGCACGATCCCAGGACCCCAAGATCATGGCCTGAGCTAAAATCACAAGTTGGCCACTTAACCAACCGAGCCACCCAGGCGCCCCTAAAGTTCAGTACTTTATGAGAATATATCTTAATGTTGGTCATTTTGAGTTGATTTCCCCAGATAGGCGTGTGTTCTTTCAATATGGAATTTCACATACTTTAAAATTTCAGACAAACTCTTTTGGATTATGGTTTTTAGTATTCTGTTCTCTTGCTTTGGCTTTCTTTTTTTGTAGGAACTCCTGTTGTACATATGTTGGATGTTCTTTCCCTGTCTTTTCTATCTGTTGCCTTCTCTTGAATCCTTTTCCATCTCTCTTCATTTCTTCTTGTTCTATAAAAGTTTCTTTTCATTGTCTATTTCTCTTAAAGCATTATCTGTCATGTGTGTTGACTCTTGTGTTCTTTCTATCTTAGACTTCATTTTAGGATGATTTATGTCCGGTTCTTTTCTGTGTTCCATCACCTCATTTTTTAATGTTTCCTATTCTGATTTATGATGTTCTTTCATATCTTTTATCATTTTCTTAAATACTTTTAGAATTTGAAATATTAGATTATAACTTTCATCTTTTGTGTGTGTGTACATGGTGGACACAATTTCTGACAAGGTTGTACCATTAATAGAAATGTTATTCTGCGCCTTTCTTTTTTTAATAGTAACTTCATGTGGGATTTGGCTCAGTTCTTTTCTGTTGCCCATTTTTCTTTGGAATTGGTTTTTTTAACCATTTAGAAAGGGACCTTGATTTAAGATTTTCTAATTTTAGGTCTCTAGAGATCCCTCTTCTGTTGTTTTGGGAAACTGTTAAAAAATATGGCTGCTTATTTTCTGAGATTTCTTACCTTTGCTCCTCTTCCCTACTTATAAAATTCATCCTTTTGGGGCACCTGGGTGGTTCAGTCAGTTAAGCAGCTGCCTTCCACTTAGGTCATGATTTCAGGGTCCTGGGATTGAGCCCCACATCAGGCTCTCTGCTTAGCGGGGAGCCTACTTCTCCTTCTCTCTCTACTGCTTGTGCTCTGTCATTTGCTCACTGTCTCTCTCAAATGAATAAGGAAAATCTTTAGAATAAATAAATAAAATTCATCCTTTTAAAGTGTACAAGTCAATGTTTCTTAGTATATTTACAGAGCTGAGCAATTATTTTGACTTTAGAGATTTTCATCACCCCCAAGAAATATCATACCCATTTTCCACTCCTTCCAGCCCCTGGCAACCACTAATTTTTCTATCTCTGGTTTTACCTGTGCCTCTGCCATTTCATGTAAATATAATATGTGATCTTTGTGACTGGCTTAGCATAAGGTTTCCGAAGTTCATCATATTACAGCATATATTAGTACTTTGTTCCTTTTTATTGTGATACATATTCAGTGTATGGATATACCAAATTTCATTTATCCATTTCTCAGTTGTGAACATTTGAGTTGTTTCCACTTTTTGCCTATTTTGAAAATGCTAATGCTGCAAGTATTTGCCAGCAGCTTATTTATTCATATCTTATTTATTCATATCTATCAATCTTTTTGTATGTAAGGAAGAAAAACTATAGTAAAGCCCATTCCCAGGGGTGTCTTCTGCCTCTTATGTTTAATAAATCTTCTCATGATAACTGTGTGCTTACAAAAATAATGGTGAGTCAAGTATAGTAATGGAAGAAGAAATCAAAGTCTTCTATGCCTTGTAAATTCTTTTTGTGTGTGATTACTTGTCAGCCTTCACAAGTTTAATAGGGCCTTGGTATCATGTCTTAGGAAACCTGCCTAGGATAGTAGCTCCACAAACATACGTTCTGAGTCCAGTTGAAAATAAAAATAGTGAGAATAACATTTTAATTTCTACTCCCAGAGGTGTTTCTCTTTTAGTTCCCAGTAAAGAATACCAATCTGGGAATGAGGAGATGTGGGTTCAACTTCTGACTTTCTTATTTGCTCAGTTGATCTCTGTGGTTGTGGCAAGTTATCTTCTCTACACAGTGAAAAGGTGGGAACAGATAGCACTAGTGAGAGAATCATATTTATGTCATCTCTGCAGTCTTTAATAACCAGAATTTATTTTTAAGTCTTTATTATGTCTGTAACCTCTTACTATGCTTGATGGTGCGTAGACTACTGAGGAACTGGGATGATGTAAGGGAGAGTTAACAAGTATTTTTGTTTTTAATCTTTGTTAAATAATTGGATGGCATGTCTATTTTAATAAATGTTTTTCTCCCCATTAGTCATAGTGGCCAGTGTTTGGGAATGTGTATATTTTTATTGTAAACTATATATTTGATACTTACATATTTTTAGCAATTATACAACTGATGGAATTTATAGTTTAGACATATCACTGTGAAGACAACCATTTGGAGTATCTGTGTTTTTTTATGTTGCTATTTACATTTGAGATATATTATTTATAAAACATTCTCTGAATATCTACTAAGCTAAAAACAGTATATAGTTTACTCAGTTTCTCCCATTCTAAAGTGCCTGGTGTATTTTCTAAGTCTCAATTAGAAAACTTGCCATTTTTATTAAATGCTTATCAAAAGACAAAAAATGAATGTTTTAAAAATAGGAATCCTCATATTACCCATCATTTCATTTCAGACGTGACTTAACTTAGACACCAAGGTTAGCATTCTTAGTCATATGTCAATTTTATAAATAGAGTTCTAATTCTTGCTCAGGGTAGATAACAACTTCATTTTATGCCTTGATTTAAGTGCAATTCTCAGTTTCCAAAATGAGCAAAGAGAAATTATAACCTACTATCATAATTAATTTGGACAATAAAGCCTAATTAACCCCTGTGTTTTAGTTAATTTATAAGGATGGCCTAGGAGACAACTGTCTTGAGTGGCATTGTTTGTTTGTTTTAAGATTTTATTTATTTATTTAACAGAGAGAGAGCACAAGCAGGGGGAGCAGCAGAGGGAGAGGGAGAAGCAGGCCTCCCACTGAGCAGGGAGCCCGATGTGGGTCTCAATCCCAGGACCCTGGGATCATGACCTGAGCTGAAGGCAGACGCTTAACGACTGAGCCACCCAGACGCCCCTTGAGTGGCATTGTTGAATATCTTTCCAGAGAACTCAGCTGCAACAGGCTGAAAGACTCCAGTATTCCTTAGATAAGGAAGGCACAGATGTAATATGCCTTACAGTTTGTGTAATATTATACATTTGCCAACTATTTATACAGATATTACTCATTTGATTTTCGCAGCTAACCTATGATATTTGCTGAAATTTGCTTTCTGGGTTTTGTTTTATTAGATTTACACATAAATATTTCTTTTCTCTTTTGGGGGAGCAGTGCAAGTGGTGTTGCATTTTTTATTTTGATTTCTGTACATTCATTACTGCTATATAGAAATACAGTAGATTGGGGGCGCCTGGGTGGCTCAGTTGGTTAAGCGACTGCCTTCGGCTCAGGTCATGATCCTGGAGTCCCGGGATCAAGTCCCACATCGGGCTCCCTGCTCAGCAGGGAGTCTGCTTCTCCCTCTGACCCTCTCCCCTCTCATGCTCTCTGTATCTCATTCTCTCTCTCAAATAAATAAATAAAATCTTTAAAAAAAAAAGAAATACAGTAGATTGTTATATGTTAATCTTTTATCCTGTGACTTTACTGGACTTAGTATTTCTAGAAGTTGTTTTGTGTGTGTGTGGATTCCTTGGGATTTTTGATGTAACAATCATGAAGACAATTTCTTTCTAATCTATATGCCTTTTATTTTCTTATTGCACTAGCTAGAACTTCCAGCACTATGAATAAGAGTGGTAAGAGTATATATTTTTCCTTTGTTCCTATCTTAGAGGGTAAGCAGTCTTTCACCATTAAGTATAATGTTATATGTGTATTTTTTTAAATGTTCTTTAACAAGTTCAGGTTCCCTCATTCCTGTGTTTCTCAGGATTTTTATCATGAATATGTGTTAATTTTGGTTGATGCTTTTTTGCGTCAGTAGATGTAATCATGTGACTTTCCTTTAGCCTGTTGTTGTGGTGAATGACACTGATTGATTTTCAAATTTTGAACCAACTTTGCATCCTGGAATAAACCCCACCTGAT
Organism: Phoca vitulina; assembly: GCF_004348235.1. Taxonomy (NCBI): domain Eukaryota; kingdom Metazoa; phylum Chordata; class Mammalia; order Carnivora; family Phocidae; genus Phoca; species Phoca vitulina. The sequence continues at coordinate 35,217,064 of NW_022589706.1, forward strand.
CGTGGTATATGATATATATATATATCACTGAGTTCTTATTTGTTAATAATTTGTTAAGGAGTTTTACATCTACATTCATGAGAGAGATTGGTCTGTGGTTTTCTTTTTCGATACTATATTTCTGGTTTTGTTTTTTCTGGCTTTATATGTCTTTCTCTGACACCACTCAGGCATTTGGTGGATGAGGCTTGGGGCATTTTATTACTGCTAGGTGGAAATAGAAGCCTGGGTTTTCAACTCAGTCTTTGTTGGCACCTCAGGGAGAGGGGCCAGGTGGGTGGAGGTGGGAGTTCTGGCTCCCCACTTGGTCTCCACTCACAATGTGGTGGAGGTGGTCTTGTTACCACTGAGCAGTTATCGAAGTCCTGACTCTGTACTGGACCTCCTCTGACACCAACCCATAAGGAGAGGAAAGAACATCTGATTACTGTCTTCTCTGACACCTTCCTGGAAAAAATATTGGGGCACCTTGTTAAACCTCACAAGAATAGAAGTCCAGACACCCCACCAGCCCTTGCTGATGTGGGTGAGAGTAAGGCTACAGTTTTTCTGTGGTGTTTGGCTGGAGTAGAATAGTTATCATCTAAAAGTTCTCTTTCCTAGTTCTTTGGCTAGAGAGAGCAGGGTTTTTTCCTCTGTCCCACCTGATGGCTTTTCCAGGTTGCCAATTTCTTCAGCTCCAATTTGGGATATATATAGCAAGAAGAAAACCCTAGCAACTCATTACCATGTCATCCCTTAGGTCTCAAGGTCCCTAGGCAGTCTTCCTTTTTCCTCTCCACATAGAGTTTTCTTGTGTCTGTTTTATATATCATGCCCAGGGTTTTAAATTATACTTTATACTCATGCCCAGGGAGAAATAGGGAAAAACACATCTATCCCATTTTCCCAAGTGGCAATCTGAAATTCACATTTTTAAAAAATTTCGGGAGACCATCATTTCCCTGGTATTACTATTATCAGTTCAAAAAATGGTCAGAAGTTTTTCCAGAAGAAAAGATGCTTTTCACAAAGCCTATTTTCAAGATAAGGTTTGGGTAAGACATTCAGAGCATTATAGATCTATTCCAGTATGTGTAAGGTTATCATGTAGAAATGAAACACTCTTAGCCTCATTGGTATAAATGCCTAATTTCACCATGGGCTTTACATCAGTCACCATAAGAAGGAAGCCTAGGACTCTTCAGTCATCCCTCATCTAATAGATTGTCATTCACAGTGTCTTAGTGCATCTCTTAATCTGACCTCATTGCTATCTTTCCTCAACTCCCCAGACTTTTCCAGAATACTCTTTGAAGCTTATGATCCTGTGAACTGTACTGTTCTTGCTCCTATCAGAAACCTGTGTTCTACCAAAACAAAACCCTGGCTGAAAGACTACCAACTATGGGAAAAGCTAGGACTGAAGATGGCCTTTTTGGAGTTGGTACTAGAAGGAGGAGGTCCAGGCCACACCCTCAGGTAGTGGCTAGATGAATTAGAGAGCCTTGGAGCCTTGGTTATCCAGTAAGCCTCCAGGAAATCACTGAAACAAGTTGGATAGAGACTGATCTGGCAAGGGAGACAAGGCTGGGTCTAGAGAATGGAGTTGAGAAAATATACTTACAGTCACCTATAGAAAGGGGAATATGGATTATGTAAGAGTTAAAAAAAAAATCTTCTGTGAAGATCATGGAATTTGCAATTCAGTGTACTCAGGCCCCGTGGACATCTTCAGTTTTCTGCCAGAGACTGTAACAGTTGTTGGGGACCAGGACATGATTGATTCAAGAGCCATTATTCTCAGTCTTGGCTCTACTGTAGAGTCCCTTATGGAGTTTTCTTAAAGTCAGCTATATTCAGGTGGAATTTTAAACACACAGTTTTAATTTCAGCAAAAATTCACATTCATGGGGCGCCTGGGTGGCACAGTCAGTTGGGCGACCAACTCTTGGTTTCAGCTCAGGTTGTGATCTCAGAGTCTTGAGATCCAGCGTCCCACCAGGCTCCGTGCTTTCGAGTTTCTCTCTTCCTCTCCCTCCGCCCCTCCCCACTGTGCGTGCGCTCTCTCTCAAATACATAAATAAATCTTTAAACACACACACACATACGTTCATGTAACCACCAATATAGTGAAATTATAGAACATTTCCATCATCCCCAAAAGTTTCCTTGTATTTCTTCCCAGTCAATTCTTCAAACCTCAAGCAAATACCTGATCTGCTTTGTTACCATAAATTAGATTTGCCCTTTCTTTTCTTTTTTTTTTAAGATTTTATTTATTTATTTGACATAGACACAGCGAGAGAGGGAACACAAGCAGGGGGAGTGGGAGAGAGAGAAGCGAAGCAGGCTTCCCACCGAGCAGTGAGCCCGACGTGGGGCTCCATCCCAGGATCATGACCTGAGCCGAAGGCAGACGCTTAACAACTGAGCCACACAGGCACCCGTAGATTTGCCTTTTCTGGAACTTAGTATAAATGGAGTCCTTCAATATGTGCTGTTTTGTGTCTGGCACTTAATTCACTCAGCATAATTTTTAGAGTCATCCTTATTGTATCTGCAGTTTACTCCTTTTTATTGCTGAGTAGTATTTTATTGTATGGATACACCACATTTGGTTTACTCATTCACCTGCTGATGAAAGTTTGAACTGTGATCAGTTGACTAGAGTGTTCTATAAATGTCAAGCCAATTTGATTGATGGTGGTGTTTGTCTTCTATGTCGTTTCTGATTTTCTGCCTATTTTATCAGTTACTGAGACTGGAATAGTGTTGAAATACATAATTGTAGACTTTTCCCCCCAGCTTTCAGTTATGTCAGTTTGTTTCATGTGTTTTGTACATCTGTTTTTGGATATACACAGTTGGAATTCTTATATTCTTTTCTGAATCAACCTCTTTAACATTGAACTCTCTCTCTCATGGTCATCTTTTTTTCTGATGTTGTTATAGACATTCCAGCTTTTTCATGATCAGTTTTGTGTATTGTATCTTTTTCTGTGCTTTTACTTTTAATCTATGTTTTATGTCTAAAATGTGTTTGATTTAAATTCAATTCATTAACATATAGTGTATTATCAATTTCAAGGTAGAGTTCAGTGATTCATTAGTCTTATACCCAGTGCTCATTACATCACGTGCCCTCCTTAATGTCTATCACCCAGTTACCCCATCCCCCCACCTACCTCCCCTCCAGCAACCTTCAGATTGTTTCCTATAGTTAAGATTCTCTTACGGTTTTTTCCCCCTCTCTGGTTTCATCTTGTTTCATTTTTTCCTCCCTTCCCCTACGATACTGTGTTTTGTTTCTTAAATTCCACATATCCGTGAGATCATGTGATAACTGTCTTTCTCTGATTGACTTATTTGCTTAGCATAATACCCTCTAGTTCCATCCATGTCCAGCTCTGTAAAAAAAGTTGATGGTATTTGGATAGGGATTGCATTGAATGTATAGATTGCTCTAGGTAGCATAGACATTTTAACAATATTTGTTCTTCCAATCCATGAGCATGGAACGTTTTTCCATTTCTTTGTGTCTCCCTCAATTTCTTTCATGAGTGTTTTATAGCTTTCTGAGTACAGATCCTTTGCCTCTTTGGTTAGGTTTATTCCTAGGTATCTTATTATGGTTTTGGGTGCAATTGTAAATGGGATTGACTCCTTAATTTCTCTGTCTTCTGTCTCATTGTTAGTGTATAGAAATGCAACTAATATCTGTGCATTGATTTTATATCCTGCCACTTTGCTGAATTGCTGTATGAGTTCTAGCAATTTTGGGGTGGAGTTTTGGGTTTCCCACATAGAGTTTCATGTTGTCTGCAAAGAGTGCTGATTCAGATGTCTTTTATTTCTTTTTGTTGTCTGATTGCTGTGGCTAGGACTTCTAGTATTATGTTGAACGGCAGTGGTGATAGTGGACATCCCTGCTGTGTTCCTGATCTTAGGGGAAAAGCTCTCAGTTTTTCCCCATTGAGAATGATAGTCACTGTGGGCTTTTTATATATGGCTTTTCTGATGCTGTGGTATGTTCCCTCTATCCCTACACTGTGAAGAGTTTTAATCAAGAAAGGATGCTGTGCTTTGTCAAATATGTTTTCTGCATCTATTGAGAGGATCATATAGTTCTTGCCCTTTATTTTTTTTATCTTTTTTTTAAAGATTTATTTGAGACAGAGCAAGAGAGCAAGCAGAAGCAGGGGAAGGGCAGAGGGAGAGGGAGAAGCAAACTCCCTGCTGAGCAGGGAGCCTGACTTGGGGGTCAGTCCCAGAATCCCAGGATCATGATCTGAGCTGAAAGCAGATGCTTAACCAACTGAGCGACCCAGGTGCCCTGCCCTTTCTTTTATTAATATAGTGTATCACATTGATTTACAGCCCATGAATAAATCCCACTTGGTTGTGATGAATAATCTTTCTAATGTACTGTTGGATCCTATTGGCTAGTATTTTTTTTTTTTAAGATTTTATTTATTTACCTGAGAGAGTGCGTGTGTGTGCGTGCAGGGGGAAGGGCAGAGGGAGAAGCAGACTTCCCACTGACCAGGGAGCCCATCGTGGGACTCAGTCCCAGGACCCTGAGATCATGACCCGAGCTGAAGGCAGCCTCTTAACCAGCTGAGCCACCCAGGCATCCCCCTATTGGCTAGTATCTTGGTGAGAATTTTTGCATCCATGTTCATCAGGGATATTGGTCTGTAATTCTCCTTTTTGGTGGGGTCTTTGTCTGGTTTTGGGACCAAGGTAATGCTGGCCTTATGGCAAGAGTTTGGAAAATTTCCTTCCATTTCTGTTTTTTGAAGTAGCTTCAGAAAAATAGGGTATTAATTCTTCTTTAAATGTTTGGTAGAATTCCCCTGGAAGCCATCTTCCCAAACTTATTATAGTTTATTTTCAAGTAATAGGCTTTATTTGGTTTACAGCATTTCAGTCTTCCTTTGCTCAGTCTCATGGAACTTCACTTGGTATATGCGTAGCACAGTATTTAGCCAAGGATTCAAGTAGACTCCTCAGCTGAGTTATGGAGGTCTTCTGGAGCAGCTCCCTCTTCTAAGGTACTCTTCTCCTCAAATTCCAACTTTTGTCTTCTCAGCTCAGCAAGATAACTTTGATCTGCTCAGGATCCTCCTTGCTCTACATTCCAAAAAGCATCTCCTTCCCCCCCAAAAAGCCAGTGTGCTCACAGGGCTCACTACATTTATTTTCCTTTTCTCCAGAATTATAGTTCTATACTGCCTGTTGTCCAATATTTGAAAACTGTTTTGTATATTTTGTCCAGTTGTACAGGTGTTTACAGGTAGGAAGGTAACCCCCTTCCCAGTTTTGCCATCATGGCTTGAAGCTCCTGTGGTGGTTTTAATATAAATATCTGAGTTTCATTCTAGACTAGATTTTCTGGAGGTGGTGCCTGGGTTTCTGTATTCTTTTTTAAAAAGCTCCTTGGGATTCTGATGCACAGTCAAGTTTGAGAAGCATGGCTCTAATGTTTTTGAAGCCAAGCAGAGATCATTTGAGCCTATCAAGTACTGGGGCCTAACATATCTTAAGTACAGAGATGCTGACATTTGGGACTTCAATTAAACAGAAGGCAAGAAAGATCAGTTGGGAAGGAAGGAGGCTATGTATAAAAAACATTATTGAAAGGATGGTAAGAGGAATTTCCCATTTGGGAGTTTTGAAGCTAAAGTGTATCCTCTCTTCTTTCTCTCAGATAGGAGAAGAAAATAGTGGCCATCCATTTTTTCCTTTCCTACCCGCTACTGTGGCAGACCTTACTGTTACCTATTACCATGTAGACAGATTAGTAGAAGTGAAGAAGATGGAGTTGTGTGGAATAATCCATTTCTGGAGTCTTAAGACCAAGGTTTTCCCTTCAGTCATATCCTCCCCAACCTAATAGAGGTTGAGAGAGAATAGGGTGACCTGGTTCTGTCTCTGATCCAGCTCTCTCTCTTTCCTTCCACATCCCATTCTCTTCACCTCCCAAATTCTTTGTTAGATAAGCAGGTCAAGGTAATATTTTTTTATTTACATTTTGTGTATCCATTCATGGACATTTGAAGAAACTAAAATTGATGCCCTTTTAGAGGTGACTTAGCTAAACCAAATAAACAGGGAACAATGAATGTGTCCCCTAGGAGAGCAGAACTTATAATGTTAAGGAATAACCACAATAATATTTATTTGTAGTCCTATTTTGGCTTAAAACAATGCAAATTTTACATTTTATTCTTTCATGTATCAGTATTTATTTTAACTTAAAAGTGTTTTAACTTATAGAATTGACATTCCAGAAGAATGTACCATCTTTATCCTGTGCCTTCATACACATCTTGATATGCCCTTAGATTTATAACTTCTCTACTTGGTGAAGCACAACAGTGGAAGCTGTTTTGTTTTGTTTTTAATGTTTTATTTCCAACTCTTAAGTTACACTGTAGGGGATATAGGACTTGGAAGTACAGCCACCAGATACTTGATACATGTTTACATGAATGGTTTTTTGAAGGGAGAGTATGTTTCAAATTCTCGTCAACCATGTGGTAGTCAACCGTTATTCCCTTTCTAGAATGTGGCCCAGGTTAGTTGCTACAGTGAAATAGATTCCTGAATGCCCTTTCTCTTCTGGTGTTGTGGATTCCTAGCTGGCATAGTTAAAACACTGTAATGAAGGATAGTTGCAGTCCTCTGAATAAGGACTTGGTTATTTAGGACTTACAGTTACCTTGTTTTGTTTTGTTAGCCAGAAATATTCTTTATTCCTTGCATTTCTGTAAAGCAAGTTTTCGTGAATACAGATGTACTGGTGGCCTAGTCATCAAGTGTAATATAAAGCACTGGTTTCACTTACACTTAGTTTCTACTAAAAACATTGATTTTTCTTTGCCCTTCTGCAGTACCTTCTCCAGGCAAATTCCGCCCCCCTGCAGCACCGTCTCCTCTGGCTCTCCGGCAGCCAGTGAAAGCATTTAGTAACCATGGCTCTGGTTCTCCTGGTAGCCAAGAAGCCACACCGCTCACACAGACCACCTCCTCAGCTGGGCCTCCCATGGTTCAGAACACAGTCCCAGCAAATCCTCCCAACAATATCAACAGCACTGCTCTAAGCAGACCTGCAGGGACAACCGCGATGAGAAGTGGCCTGCCCAGACCCAGTGCCCCTTCTGCGGGGGGCATACCAGTGCCTCGCAGCAAACTTGCACAGCCTGTTCGCAGGTAAGTGGCACATGTGCTGCTGAAACAGTCTGGAGCATAGGAAGGTGGGTAGTTTAGCATTATGCTCATCACTGCACGTGGTAGCAAACCTAGAGTCCTAATGGGTTCCCATTAGAGTCTTAGTAGAATTGGAACAAAACGTGACTTTATTGTTTTAAAGAAATCGTCGTTTAAGACACAAGGGTGTCATTCCACTTTGGTCAGCTAAAATTCACCCAGATGCCTAACATGATTAGGCACCAGCGAGAACTCCTAGGAAAAATTGTTAGAACCACTCAATTTGGTTGTGATATTTGTTCATTTTGAATATGTTATTCAGTAAAGATAAAGAAGCTTATTAGAACCTAGAGTGAGATTTAAGATAAAACTTCTAACTACCAAATCTGAGTATAATCTAGGAGGGTGGTTTTCAAACTTTGATATAGTTCAGAATCTTCTGTAGAATTTATATAAATGTAGAGGCCTAAGTTTTACCCCTAGAGAGTAGATCTAGTATGAAGGCCAAAATCTGTGGGTAATTTTTTTGTTTGTCTGTTGAATCTTCAGGTGATTCTGAGGCCAGCCAGGCTGGGAACCATGCATCTGTGTAATCGTAGTATCTGCCTTTCAGGAATGTGATTACCACCATCAGTAAACTTAGGAGTCCAAGCATAATTAAACTTTAAATATTTATTTGCATGGGGAAAAAAATGGCTTTCATCTTGTAAGCATTTAAACTGAATTACCCATATCTCTTTCATTCTAAGATAAATGTATTACATTTCTGAATTCAGTAGTAGAGTACAACAGCTTTTTGCTATGCACTGTGCTAAATAACTTACAGGTACCTTATTGAATTTTCACAGTAACATTAAACATTACAATAACATAAATATTAAACTGTTATTATCCCTGTTTTTCAGAGGAGAATATTGAAATTTAATGAGGTTAAGTAATTTGCCTAAGACTACACAACTAAAGGCTTTCAGTTCTAAGTATGTCTGACTCAAAAGTCCATTTAAACGCTATGTCATTTTGCCTCTCAAAGTGATGGTGACACTAAGTCTCTACTGTCACATTCATCACTCTGCCCCCCTCAATTAATTAATTAATTAATTAAAATGTTGGTGATCCATGCTGTTGGAAGAGATGAGACTGTCTTTTCCTTTCTTTTACTATAGTAGCTGTGTTAACAAAAAGATGTTAGTGAAGTCACCTGGAAAGTTAGAAATGCCAGGTGTGGGACAATTGTCCTAAAAGGCTGTTTAGAGCTTTGATCTCAGTAGTCCCCTGGAGCAGCTTTCATTGGATCGGGATGCCACCTGCAAAGTAATTAATATATGTGGGAGATAGTATGGTAATGTTTCATAAAGCCTTACAAATCACTTTATAAAATTGCTTTATTTCAGATCCTTGCCAGCTCCTAAAACCTATGGTAGCATGAAAGATGACAGTTGGAAAGATGGCTGCTATTGACCAGCAAAGATGGGAATGCAGAGGCCCACAGCTTCATGGATACCCCTTCACCAGGCTAAAAGACAACTTTTATATGCAGACTGTTCAGATAAGACTCTTGGGGTTTATAAATCCCAGCCCTCTCTGTCTTAATTAGCACAAACTGACAGAGATGATCAAGCAGCACTTTAATGACATTTAACATCAGATGTGTTTGGTAATCATACAATCACTCTCCATGGAATCACATTTAGTTTTGTTTAGTAGAAACTAAGTTGATTTTTTAATATTTGACAGAGGCCAATATCTGGGCAAAAAACTAATGGATGCCAAAGAGAAATGCCCATTTCTAAATGAGAGAATACCTTTGTGCACAAGAAAATGGTGAATTCAAGCTATCCAAAACTTCACATTCAACCTAATTTACTGTATAAATAGCATCAATAAATATTTGTGTTAATGAGAACTAATATTCTGACTAATTATCTAAAATGTTTCACTAGTGTTTCACTAGTACTCCAAGAAACGAAATTGAGATGGAAGGGAGGATGGGGGTGGGAATAAATCTAGGCTAGAGATTTCAAACATGATACCTGATGCATCAGAAAAACTGTCATTTTGTTTAATCTTAAGTTTTGGATGTAGCTCACATATCACCACCACCAGATAACGTTACACCGTGCATCCACTGTATTGCATTGACATATCGGACTTCTGCGTGTTTGTTTTGATTGCCAAAAGGGCTTAATATCAGTTGTACAATCTTTCTAAACTTTATAGCTCCTGGCTCAGGAAAGATAGCCTTTGCTATTGAAGCCAACTCCTTCACATGCTATTATATCTGTTACAGAACTAAGAGATCGTCTTTTTATTAGCAGGTTTCCATGATAGGAAAGAGCAAGTAGTATGTGTCTTTATTCTTGATATAACTAACACCGCCTCAGTGCTTACAACCTGGAACGATACCATACCATGAGAGAGAGGGGGGAAAATATCTATGCACTTAACTTATAAGATCTCTGGTAATGACAGTTGTATTGTTACTCTTAATTGACACAATGGTCTATTATGTGGTAGGAAGATAGAGCCTGCTGAATCCTACTTAAGTTGATCCACTTTAAACTAGGTAACTGTGTAAAACCTCGTTTGAAAATACTGTCCCTTTTGACTTGGATTCTGCCTTACGTTAATTTTTACATTTTTGGTAACAAATGAAACCCACTACATATGACTCTAATCTGTTAAATACTTGCTCTCTAGTGGCCCTTATGTATATCCTGGAAATCACTTATTTCGGTTTTATTAGACAATTACCAGACTAAAACTTCCTTCAGCGGGCTTCTCATTTTTCATGGTGAGGTCTGTTTTAAAATACTTAATTTGAATGGCTCTGAAATATTGGCAATCAGGTTACCTAAAGGATTTTAGAGACTTGAACATAAATTCATTTCCTGTTAGTCAAAGACATTCTGTAAGTTGGCAAAAGAAATTGAGAGACAAATGAGAGACTTGATATTCAGGATAGCATTGAGGTTGATAGGTTGAGAGAATGATAAAATGTTTAAAACCAAGGCCCCAATTCTGCCATGACACCATGGTATTTTTTATTAGCTTGACCAATAGGGAGTCATTCAGTTAGCACATGCAGCTGGAGATTTAAACTGCCAGTGCTAATGTATTTTGGTGTATAATGCAAGGGAGAAATTGTATCCTTGAATTTGAGGGTGATGGGTGTGGGTCAGGGAAGGGCGGCGCCAGAATTCCACATGATGATGAACTAAAAAATGTTGCTGTTCAGAGGAAGATAAAGCATCTGCTTTGGGTGGGGGGTAACTCATGTAAAAATCTAAGGAAAAGAAAGAACTAGCCACTGTCTCTTTTTAAAACCATATGTACACAAAACAAAATAGGTCTCAGTTTCAGTGCAACATTGCAAAAGAAAAATATGCTGCAATCTAATAATTACAAGGAATTTTAACTCTATTTGAAACACCCATTACATTAAGTTAGATTATCTGTTTCAAAAGGAGTATTCAGGTTATTTAACTTTGTTTTTAAATGGCTGCATCAGAAAAAAAAGGTCTATTTTTTTTTTTTATTAAAATGCTTCATCACTTGTTAGAAACGTATTTGGATCTGAGTTGGGTAAAGCATTATTTTACCTGCGGTTGTACAACCACAGACTATTGGCTTTTAGGTTCCTAAAGAGAAAAATTGCCTTTTTACTAGAAGGCCTTTGTGTATTGCCAATTTTTCTGTTTGGGAATATCTAAGGATTCACTGTGGTTAGTCTTACAGAAGAAATGTGGATTTGATAAACTAGTGCCTATGATTTTAACTTATGTTTGATATATAGTAGTAAGGGTTTTATGAATGTTGATTATTTTTCTGTGCCAACAGCCCAGAATTGTCCCTTATATGTAAGCAGAAAGCTATGAGCTCTGCTTCCAAAGTTATTTAATTTTCTCAGTGTTTGAATGTTATTTTTTTGTAAGTGTGTTAATAAAAGTGTAAAAAATTGGAAAAAATATAAATATTCTTAACTCAAGCATTTGCTGGATCATTTTTCTACAGAACTTGTTTGTATAATATAAAACACTCTCTGAAGAGTTGACTTTTTTCAGTTTTCATGCCCTGGAAATCACATTTTGTAAAACTGGGGACCATTCATAATTGTCAGATACTTTTTAAAATTATCTCAATACATCACTTTTATAAGAGTTTTTTTGAAAGGAAATTAGATACATGTGTCCCCAGACATTTGTATAACTCCAGAATGATCTAGACTATGTATGTTTAAATTTTTATTGAATGTACAGACATCCATTTTTGACATTACGCATGGTCCTTTTAGATCACATGAAGTTTGATTTGCAAACATTTCTATAGCTGAACTTGTATGTGTGGTTGCCTCCTTAATAAAACAGCCTGACCATAATGTTTATTATTAAATTTATATTTGTTTTTTCAAGTGTTTTATGAATTTCTGGATATGGTAAGATTCCCCACCCCAAGTTGCCTACAATTGGTTTTAATCAATTTCTCAGTTGATTTTTTTTTTTTAAACACACAGACCCAAGTCATATTGCCCTTTCAAACTTGATCTTCATGAGTCGGAATATATCATGTTATATTCTCCTTGTCCTAGTTATTTCATATTTGAATTATTTGGAGTATATTTATAGTTTACTCAAAACTGGTATGTTCTTAGAACTTTGTCACCTGCTGTGAATTGATACCTACTTTTAAAAAGCCAGCATTAAAAAAAAAAAAAAGCCAGTATATGTAAAACAAGCAAAAAGACATTATATATGAGTTTCCAAAAGGGAAAATTAATACATTTTCAAACCAAATACATTTATTTAGTTAATTGTGCATTTTTCTCTTATGGATAAATGGAAGAAAAGCCAGAATTATACAGTGATTAATTAGTTCCCCACATTCGTTTTGGAAGTTTTTCTGTCCTTTGTTACAATTAGTCTCATTAATACAGCATAGAGAAATGATATGTTTGAATTTTCCCCTCAAGCCAACCCAAAAACTTCTAAGAACCATTTAAAATTAAATGTCAAGGTACTTGTAAATCAATGAGTGAGAATTTTTCTTAAATTTCTTATATACTCAATACAATGGAAAACCCACATGGAGGTTCTTGTGAGATATTTGCTATATCAAAGTTTAACTTTGAGTTACAACAGCAGAGTAAATAATAGAGAAACGAACTTTGAGGCAGGTAGTGAACAGGATGTTCACGTGAGCATGAAGCCAAAGTTAGCAACCCCTAATATATTTTTAATGATCCTAAATATAAGTCTGAGTGGACTAAGTGGTCCTCTGGTTACTAGTCTGAAAATGGAACAGATTTCGCTCACAGACCTTACTTAATACAAGTCAGTTTAAAACTATGTTAACTGCATGCCAATTTCGAACCAATTCTTTATCTAAACTGGCTAAACTTAATGTTTTCTCTTTTAAAAACAAAAAATCTTAATATTTGATTTTGAAACTAATAGAGACTCATTGCTTCAAAAACCGAGAATATTAATATAAATGATCCCACATTTCACCTTGGGATCCTGCAATCCCACCATCCAGAAATAAATACTTAAGTGCTAAACCTAACATTCTTTTTTTTTTTTTTTTTTTTTTTTTTTTAGATTTTATTTGTTAGAGAGCTCACAAGCAGGGAAAGCAGGAAGCAGAGGGAGAAGCAGGCTCTCTGCTGAGCAAGGAGCCCGATGTGGGACTCGATCCCAGGACCCTGGGATCATGACCTGAGCCGAAGGCAGACGCTTAACCGACTGAGCCACCCAGGCATCCCTAAACCTAACATTCTTATAAAATGCTAAATGGAAGGGTAGAAAGTCTTCCGTTGAGGATGGGAAAATATTTTAACATGAGTTTGCTTTTGAATGGAGGTGTACATTAACTGATACTGAAAGCTTGACCCACATTTCTCAATTCCTGAGTGCAGATATTCCTAGATGTTATTTAGAAAATCTATCATATATATTGTTTGTATCTTTATAACGTTAGTTGGTTTTTCTTATGAAAAATTGTTTATTATATAAAACTAGAGAAATACAGTTAAATTATAAAAGAAGACAAAGCACTTAATTCCCTAGGTAATCAACCACTTAAATTTGCAGATATTGTCATTTGTTTTTTTCTTCTTATGAAATTGGGATCATATTCATGGTTAACACCGTAACTTTTTAAAAATTTTTTTATTGTTATGTTAATCACCATACATTACATCATTAGTTTTTGATGTAGTGTTCCATGATTCATTTTTTGTGCATAACACCCAGTGCTCCATGCAGAGCGTGCCCTCTTTAATACCCATCACCAGGCTAACCCATCCTCCCACCCCCCTCCCCTCTAGAACCCTCAGTTTGTTTTTCAGAGTCCATCGGCTCTCATGGTTCGTCTCCCCCTCCGATTTCCCCCCCTTCATTCTTCCCCTCCTGCTATCTTTTTTTTTTTTTTTAACATATATTGCATTATTTGTTTCAGAGGTACAGATCTGTGATTCAACAGTCTTGCACAATTCACAGCGCTCACCATAGCACATACCCTCCCCAATGTCCATCACCCAGCCACCCCATCCCTCCCACCCCCCACCACTCCAGCAACCCTTAGTTTGTTTCCTGAGATTAAGAATTCCTCGTATCAGTGAGGTCATATGATACATGTCTTTCTCTGATTGACTTATTTTGCTCAGCATAACACCCTCCAGTTCCATCCACGTCATTGCAAATAGCAAGATCTCATTCCTTTTGATGGCTGCATAATATTCCATTGTATATATATACCACATCTTCTTTATCCATTCATCTGTCGATGGACATCTTGGCTCTTTCCACAGTTTGGCTATTGTGGACATTGCTGCTATAAACATCAGGGTGCACGTACCCCTTCGGATCCCTACATTTGTATCTTTGGGGTAAATACCCAGTAGTGCAATTGCTGGATCGTATGGTAGCTCTATTTTCAACTTTTTGAGGAACCTCCATACTGTTTTCCAGAGTGGCTGCACCAGCTTGCATTCCCACCAACAGTGTAGGAGGGTTCCCCTTTCTCCGCATCCCCACCAACATCTGTCGTTTCCTGACTTGTTAATTTTAGCCATTCTGACTGACACCGTAACTTTTTCTTAACTCCGAGGTCACTGCCATCATTTAGATCGATTCTGCTGGGGGAGGAGTTCCAGAAAGAGTATACAAATACTAATTCCAAAACTTCACCAAACCAGTATTACCATAGTTCTTCATATAGTATCTGTTATTGACACTTGAACTGCCACCCCGCCCAACAGTTTGCCCAGACAGAATTGACAATATTGGTTGAATACAGTTCCTGTTTTAAAACAAAATACTTTTAAGAAATAATAGGCACAACCAAATAAAGAATTGAGATAGTCTAGATTAGAGTTCTCAATCTTTAGGATCAGCTGATTGGCTGCACCCCACCCCAAGCATGCCTATTCAAAAATAGGACTCTGATCCTGAGAACAAAACTTACAGGAATAGGATTCCTCAACACAGTCAAGTGCTCATTTCTGGACTGTGGTCAGGTGATCAGGGTTAATTAAAAGCTCCTATGAAAACATGGATGGAATGAGGGAAGACCATTTTCCCTGAAAGTAGTGCTATCCCCAGTAAGTGGGCCTAGTCTTGCACCACAAATGTCTCAGTGCATATCCTATAAAATGATTGTTTCATGTCAGTGGTCATATTTTCCTAGAGGGAACATCTGTAGTGAGAGAAGGCTCTAACAGTATTTGAGCCCTTGGCTCAGTTGTCCTTGAGGCCCAGGATCATTCCTGTTCTTGAATTCCATGAAGTAACCTCAGTCATTATAAATTCCCCTTGGTACATAGGTCAATTTAAGCTAAGATTCTATCCATTCCCCAGAGAAGGAAGAGTTAAATTTTCAAATGTTTTTTGAAGTTGATATGCAAAATATGTACAGAAAAGTACAAAATGAATGTTCAGCTCAGTGAATTACTAAGTGATTACATGTGTAACCATGTGGACAAGAAATAGACCGTTAGCACCCCTAAAGCTCTCATATTGCCACCTGCCAATCACTCTTCCCTCTCTTCGTGATAACAGCTATCCTGATTTCTAACATTATAATTTAGCTTTATATAAATGGAACCATACACTATGTAATTTTCTTCTATCTTAATTTGATTAAAGGCAAAAATGGAGTTTCTCTCAGACTCAAGCACTAAACAACAGAAGTAATGTGAGATTCACCCATGTTGCTGATGTCACTGTAGTTTGTTCCTTCTCGTTGCCATGTTATATGCCATTGTATAAATATATCACAATGTGTCTATTCTAATGTTGAAGGACAGTGGGGTTGTTTCCAGTTTGGGTCTCTTAAAAATAATGCAGCCTTGGATTTCAGGCATAGTCAAGATGGAGTAAGCCCTCAAAAACCTCTCTCCCACTTAAAACTAAAAATGCAAAAGGCAACTACCTGAGGACACTGAAAAATATACAAAAGCAGATGGAATGGGAGTGGAGTCAAACCTGGAGAAGAGATCCATACAAGGGTGAGTTTTCATCCCCTACCCCCTTCCTTTTCTCTCTCGGCCCTGAGCCAGGAGAGGGCACCTAGTAGACCTGTCATAGTGGTTCCTCTGATAGGTTAAACCAGAGGAAACTGTGGAAAAACCTATGAAAGAAAAATTCTAGAAGACCAGAAAAAAATGAGCTCCTGGAAGCTAGAGCATGTTGAGGGTTTTTCTTTTCTCTTTTCTGTCATGGCGTGTCACTGGTAAGCCCCGGTAACAAGCAGTGCCAACAGTTAAAATTGATGGAAACTCTTGACAGAAGTAATGGGAAGAGAACACTTGGCATCTGAAGAATGTGAGGATAATCCTCATTTTTTTCTCTATTTACTCTTTGTCCTGAAGATGGGTTGTACTGTGGGAACTGCACAGTAATGGTGTCAAGTTGAGCTAACATTCCAAGAGGACCCCCATATATCTGGTCAAAGGACGGGGCAAAGGGGCCCTGTGTGGCAAGGGGGGATACCAGAGAGAAGAGAGCTAGAGAAGGGACTCCTCTTATTTTGTTGTAATTAGCACAACCTTTAAACTTAACCCTGAGCTGCACATACTCAGACCCAAAGCAGCACAGCAAGGTCTTTGAGAACTGAACTACAGTTTAGAGCACTGAATATGACACAGACTAACTACTGAGTAGTGCATGTGTGAGATTGATCCAATTTAGCATAGCAAAGCCTTCGTAAACTGAACTGATATTAGAACCACAGCCTGCAGAAGATGAAACAGAACTTGCTGTCTGATCCTGTCTGGGTTGGTTGGTAAACAAAAATCAACATTGCCCAGAATATTTTAACAGGACCTAGAGTCTATATAATATTAAAAATGTTCAGCTTATAATCTATAGTTATTCAACATATAAAGAACCAGGAAAATGGGATCAATTCTCAAGGAGGACAACAAATGTCAATACCAAGATGATCCAGATGTTAGAACTATCAGAGATTTTAAGGCAGCTGTTATGAGATAAAGGAAAACATGAGATGAATGGAACTATAGAAATTTTCGAGAGGGGGGCACCTGGGTGGTTCAGTTGTTTAAACGTCCGACTCTTGATTTCAGCTCTGGTCATGATCTCAGGGTCATGAAATTGAGTCCCGCATGGGGCTCCAGGCTCAGTGGGGAGTCTGCTTGAGATTCTCTCCCTCTCCCTATGTCCCTTCCTGGCTGTGCATGTGCACTTGCAAGCTCACTTGCTCTCTAAAAAAATAAATCTAAAAAAAGAAAAGTTCTAGAGAGTAGTATATTATTTTTTAAAGAACCAAACAGAAAGTTTAGAACTGAAAAGATAATCTGAAATTTTAATAATTTGCTAGGTGGGTTCAATAGCTGACTGAAGATGATGGAAGAGTCAGTGATGTTGAAGAGGAATCAGTAAAATTTGTCCAACTGAAGACAGTAACAAAAGACCAAAAAAATGAGCACAGCCTTAGGAACCTGAAAACCAATATCAAAAGATCTAATATTTGTGTCATTGAGTCCAGTAGTAAACTGGCTCTCAAAAAAAAGAAAAAAAAGTCCTTATCTGTAATGTTTTCCTACGTCCAGGTGTAAATACTCCTACCATGGCCATTTTCAAGCTATCAACATGATGTCACTGAACGTGGAGTTGGGAAGAGATATGCAGAATCAACAAGCTGGCTTCAGCACACCAATGTTGGTCCCAGAAAAAGAGGAGAAAGAAATAGCACAGAAAAATTATTTGAAAAAATAATGGTTAAAATATGGAAATTTGATAGGCATAAATTTACAGATTCAAGAATCTCAGTGACCTGAACCTATCTGTATTGATAACCAGATAAAGAAAACCACACCCAGACACATCATAATTAAACTGTTTAACTCAGGGGTTCCTGGGCTTGCTCAGTCAGTGGAGCATGTGACTCTTGATCCTGGGGTTGTTAAGTTTGAGCCCCGTGTTGAGTGTAGAGATTACTTAAAGATAAAATCTTTTAAAAAATAAACTGCTTAACTCAAGGGCACCTAGGTGGTTCAGTCGGTTAAGCATCTGCCTTCGGCTCAGGTCATGATCCCAGGGTCCTGGAATTGAGTCCTGCATTGGGCTCCCTGCTCAGTGGGGAATCTGCTTCTCCCTCTACCCGCTCGCTCTCTCATGCTCTCTCTCACTCTCAAAATCTTAAAAAACAAATTGCTTAATTCAAGAAAACAAGATAAACTCAAACACATACCCAGTCAGAAGTTAATCAAACTGCTAAAACCAGCAATTACAATAAATATTGAAAGCATCAAGATAAAAACACATTATATATAGTAGAACACAGTTCCGGGGATCAGATTTCTGATCAGAAACAATGGTGGTGAGAAGATAGTGAACATTATTTTTAAAGCGCTGGAAAACAAGAATTACCAACTCAATTTTCTATCTACTGAAAATTTTCTTCAAGAATCAAGGCAAAATAAAGACATTTTCAGGTGAAGGAAAACTAAGAATTTGTCTGCAGACTTGTTTAAAGGAACTGGTGCTAAAGTTAAATTTAGAACTGTAAGAATGAAGGAAAAACAACAATGTTAACTATATAGGTAAATAGAAAGACAGTTTTTCTAAGTTATTTAAAATGTTATGACTGTTGGGGCACCTGCGTGACTCGGTTGAGCATTGGACTCTTGGTTTTGGCTCAGGTCGTGAGATTGAGCCCCGATTTGGGCTCCGTGCTCAGCAGGGAGTCTGCTTGGGACTCTCCCTCTCCCTCTCCTTCTGCATCCCCCAATCACATTCTCTCTCTCTCTCTCTCTGAATAAATAAATCTTAAAAAATAATAAAATATTATGACTGTTGAAAGCAAAAACTATAACCTTGTCAAGAGAAGTTTTCAGTGCATTTAGGAACAATACATATGACTATAAGAAGAATAAAGGGATATATATATAGTTGTGAGGCTTCTATGTTTTACTTGCAATGGTAAAATATTAACTCTAAAGAGACTGAAGGGTTAAGTATATATATTGTAATTCCTAGTGTGTGTATATTGAAACTGCAATTGAAAGAAAGAATAGATAATAAGTTATAAGTCTGTTCAAATAATCCAAAAGAAGGCAGGAAAGGTGGAATAGAATAACAAAAACAGAGGACAAACAGCAAGCAAATATTAAAATGGTAGATCTAAATCCAACCATACCAATAATTTCATGAAATGTAAAAAATGGCCTAAACACACCAAATTAAAAGAGGTTGCATTAAAAAAAAGATGATATCCAACTATATGCTGTTATAATTATATGCTATCTATAAATAAGATATAGGTTAAAAGTAAAAGGATGAAAAAAGACATACAATGCAAACATCAATCAAAAGAAAACTAGTGATTGGGGCACCTGGGTGGCTGAGTCGGTTAAGCATCAGACTCTTGGTTTTAGCTCAGGTCATGATGTCAAGGTCACGAGATGGAGCCCTGTGTCAGGCTCCACACTCAGCAGGGAGTCTGGTTTTCCCTATCCCTCCCCCTCTGCTCCTCCCCTCTCTCCCTCTCTCTCTTAAATAAATAATCTTTAAAAAAAAAAACAAGTGACTATATTATCATAGACTTATGAACAAGGAACATTACTAGGGATAAAAAGGGAAATTACATAATGATAAAAGGTCAATTCACCAAGAAGATGTAACAGTCCTAAAAAATGTATGCTCCTAATAACAGATCTTCAAATTCATGAGGCAAAAACTGGTAGAGCTAAAAGGAGAAAGACAAATCCACAATTGTGATTGATAGAACAAGTAGACAAAATTAGGATATGGAAGACTTGAACAGCACTGCAAACCAACTTGACTAAATTGACATTTAAAAAATACTCAATCCAAAGGTAGTATAAAACACATTCTTTTTAAGTGCACATGGAATATTCACCAAAACATTATAAGCTGGGTCATAAAAACAAATTTTCTTTTAACAAATTTTATTCTCTGAATGAAAGTTAAAGCAGAAATCAATTACAGCAAGATAGATATCTGGAAAACACAACAATTTGGAAATTTTAAGACCTTTATTAGAAATTAGAAAGTATTGGGGCGCCTGGGTGGCTCAGTCGGTTAAGCGGCTGCCTTTGGCTCGGGTCATGATCCCAGGGTCCTGGGATCAAGCCCCACGTCGGTCTCCCTGCTCAGTGGAGAGTCTGTTTCTCCCTCTCCCTCTGCCTGCCTCTCTGCGTACTTGTGCTCTCTATCTCTCTGTCAAATAAATAAATAAAATCTTTAAAAAAAAAAATTAGTACTTTTAGTTGAATGAAAATGAAGGTAGAAACATTGAAATCTGGGGGAAAGAGCTAAAAGTAACTAGAAGGAGATTTATAGTATTAAGTGCTTATATTAGAAAAAAATGTGGTTGGCAGAAGAAAAGCCCTCCAAAGATGTCCACATCCTAATCCCTGGAACCTATGAATATGTTTAGTTACGTGGCAAAAGAGATTTAAAGTTGCAGAAGGAATTCAGTTTGCTAATCAGCCGACTTTGAGATAAGTTATCCAGGTGTATCCAATGAAAACACAAGGGTCCTTATTCTTGGAGGAGGAGGCAAAAGAGAGAGGGATGGCAGCATGAGAAGGGCTCAGCCTAACATTGCTGGAGGCAAGTGGCTGTGGACCATGGGATGCAGGCCATCTCCAGAAGCCAGGAAAGGCAAGGAAATGGACTCCACAAAGGCTCCAAAAGGAATAAAGCCCTGCTAATGCCTTGATTTTAGCCTGCTGGGAAAATTTCAGACTTCTGGCCTACAGAACTGTGAAATAATACATTTGTGTTTTAAGCCACAAAGTTTGTGGCAATTTGTTACAGCAGCAGTAGGGAGCTAATAAACGAAAGTGTGCAAATCAATGATCTAAGCTTCTGCCTTAAGAAACTAGAGAAAGGAAGGAAGCGGGAAAGAATAAAGAGTAGAAATCAGTGCAACTGAAAACAAAAACAACTGCGAAATCAGTGAAGTCAAAGTAATGCTACTCTGAGCTTTCTGGTACATGTGCATACATCTCTGCTGGGTGTACATGTAAAAGTGGAATTGCCAGGTAAAATGATGTGTATATGTTCAACATCTGCAAATGTTTTCTAAACTGTTTTCCAAAGTGGTTGTGCCAGTTTACGTTCCTACTACAGTGCATGAATATTCCCATTGCTCCACGTCCTTGCCAATGTTTGGTATTGACAGTCCTTTCTATTTTAGTCATTCTGAGTATGTTGTGGTACCTTTGTGGGTTCAATTTTCATTTCCTTGATAACTTGTGATGGGTGAGTACGTTTTCATATCTTATTGACAAATGGATATTCTCTTGTTGAAGTCTGTTCAAATAGCTTGCCTGATTTTCTAATTGAGTTGTCTCCTTCTCTTACTGATTTGTAGTTCTGTATGTATCCTGGATAAATAAGTATACATAGTTTTTAGTAGTTTTTCATGATTCTTATCTTTTTAATGAGTTTTAATCAATTTTGTCCTCGCAGCTGTTAGTTTGATGTGTCCCAGGGTCCAGTGCTTGGCCTACTTCTCTGTCTACACTCACTCAGTGGTTCATAGCTTAGAATTCATCTGTTATCTATCTGGAATTCAGACCCATCTCCTGAACTCCAGATTTACATATGCAAATGTTGATTTAGCATCTTTACTTGGATATCTATGGACATCTCAGGGTATACATGTGCAAAACCAAACCTCTGAGCTTGCAAAACTGTTTCATCTTTCTTGGCTGATGGCAACAGGCTGAAAACAAACTTTGGAGTCATTCTTGATGACTCTCCCTTTCCTCCCCATGCCCCCATCTCTATCTCTGTCTCTCTGTCTCTTTCTCTCTCTGTCCCCCCCACACACACACACACACTATAAGCTTCACAGGAGCTTTGATTTATCATTTGTCTTAAGTGCCTAGAACAGTACCTGACATATTGTAGGCATTCAAATATTGAATGAAAGGATTGCTGGTGAGAGTCTTTAGAAAGCAATTTTTAACACTTAACAAAATTTAAAATGTACCTTTAGATTCAATTATTCCCCTTCTAAGAATTTATCTTACAGATATACCTGCACATTTGTTAGTGTAGATGTGAATATAAGAATATTTATTACACTATTATTTAGTGGGTTTTTTTCAGTTCGCAAATCTTTTTAATTCAAGTATAATTAACATACAGTGTTATATTAGTTTCACATGCGCAATATGATTCAAGAATTCTCTACATTTCTCAGTGCCCATCATGGTAAGTGTACCCTTAATCCTCTTCATCTATTTCACCCATCCCCCCACCCACCTCCCTTCTGGCAACCACCAGTTTGTTCTCTGTATTTAAGTCTCTCTTTTTGTCTCTTTTTATCTCTTTCTTTTGTTTCTTATATTCCACATGAGTGAAATCACATGATATTTGTCTTTCTCTGGCTTATTTCACTTAATATTATCCCCTTTAGGTCCATCCACATTGTTGCACATGGCAAGCTTTTATTCTTGTTTATGGCCAAGTAATATTCCATAGTTTATATATAGCACATCTTCTTTATCCATTCATCAGTTGATGGATTTTAGGATTATTTGTTCCAGCTCTGTGAAAAATGTTGATGGTATTTTGATGGGGATTCCATTAAATGTTTAGATTACTTTGGATAGTGTGGGCCTTTTAACAATATTAATTCTTCCAATCCATGAACGTAGAATATCTTTCCATTTGCTTGGTCATCTTCAATTTCTTTCATCAGTGTTTTATAGTTTTGGAGTACAGACCTTTCTCCTCTTTGGTTAAGTTTATTCCTATGTATTTTATTATTTTTGGTGCATTTACAAATGGGATTGTTTTCTTCATTTCTCTTATTGGTGCTACTTCATTATTAGTGTATAGAAATGCAATGGATTTTTGTATATTAATTTTGTATCCCGTGACTTTATTGAATTCATTTATCAATTCTAGTAGCTTTTTGGTGGTGTCTTCAGGGTTTTCCATATTTAGTATCATGTCTTCTGCAAATAGTGAAAATTTTACTTCTTCCTTAAAAGCATGTGGATGTTTTTTTTTATATTTATTTATTTATTTTAGAGAGAGAGAGAGCATGTGAGAGGGGTGAAGGACAGAGGGAGAGGGAGAGAATCCCCAAACAGACTCCCCACTGAGTGCAGAGCCTGACATTGGGCTCAGTCCCAGGACCCCGAGATCATGACCTGAGCCAAAATCAAGAGTTGGATGCTTAATCGACTGAGCTACCCAGGCACCCCTGTGGATGCTTTTTATTTCTTTTTCTTGTCTGATTGCTATGGCTAGGACTTCCAGTACTATGTTGAATAAAGGTGGTGAGATTGGACATCCTTGTCTTGTTTCTGATATTAGAGAAAAAGCTCTCAGGTTTTCACCACTGAGTATGATATTAGCTGTGGATTTTTCATAGATGGCCTTTATTATGTTGAGCTATGCTTCCTGTAAACATTTTGTGGAGAGTTTTTATTATGAATGGATATTGTACTTTGTCAAATGCTTTTTCTGTATCTTTTGAGATGATCATACCGTTTTTATCCTTTATCTTGTTGATGTGATGTACTACATTGATTTGTGAATATTGAACCACACTCGTATCCCTGGAATAAATTCCACTTGATTGTGGTGATTGATTTTTCTTTAATGTATCGGACTCTGTTTGCTAATATTTTGCTGAGGATTTTTGCATCTGTATTCATCAGAAATACTGGCCTGTAGTTTTCTTTTTTTAGTAGTGTCTTTATCTGGTTTTGGTATTGGGGTAATGCTGGCCTCCTAGAATGAATTTGGAGGTTTTCCTTCCTCTTGTATTTTTGGGAATAGTTTGAGGAGAATGAGTACTAATTCTTCTTAACATTTTTGGTAGAATTCACCTGTGAAGCCATCTGGTCCTGGACTTTTGTTTGTTGGTAATTTTTATTACTGATGCAATTTCATTGCTAGTTATCAGTCTATTCAATTTTTTTTTTCTTCCTGATTCATTTTTGGAAGGTTATATGCTCCCAGGAATTTATCCATTTCTTGTAGGTTGTCCAATTTGTTGGCATATAATTTTTAATAATATTCTCTTATAATCCTTTGTATTTCTGTGGCCTCAGTTCGTATTTCTCCTCCTTCATTTCTGATTTTATTTATTTGAGTCCTCTCTCTTCTTCTTCTTCTTCTTCTTCTTTTTTTTTTTTGATGAGTCTGGCTTAAAGTTTATCAATTTTGTTGATCTTTTCAAAGACCCAGTAACCAGTTCCTGGTTTCATTGATCTGTTTTATTGATTTTTTAGTCTCTATTTCATTTATTTCTGCTCTAATCTTTATTATTTTCTTCTTTCTAATGACTTTTAGCTTTGTTCCTCTTTTTCTAGCTCCTCTAGGAGTAAGGTTAAGTTGTTTATTTGAGATTTTTCTTCTTAAGGTAGAGTAGTATTGCTATAATATTCTTAACACAGCTTAGAACAGCTACTGCTGAAGCCAAAAGATTTTGGACCATTGTGTTTTCATTTTCGTTTGTCTCCATGTATTTTTTAATTTCCTCTTTGATTTTGTGGTTGACCCATTCATTGTTTAGTAGCATGTTATTTAGTGTGTGTGTGTTTATGTTTTTTCCATATTTTTTCTTGTGATTGATTTCTAGTTTTATACCATTGTGGTTGAAAAAGATGCAGGATATGATTTCAGTCCTTTTGAATTTGTTGAGACTTGCTTTGTGGCCTAACGTGATCTATTTTGGAGAATGATCCAAGTACTCTTGAAAAGAATGTGTATTCCACTGTTTTGGGATAAAATATCCTGAATATATGCTAGGTCCATCTGGTCCAATGTGTCATTCAAAACCACTATTTTCTTGTTGATTTTCTGGATGGTCCATCCATTGATACAAGTAGAATATTAGAAGTCCCCTGTTATGATTGTATTACTGTCAATTTCTTCCTTAATGTCCGTTAATAGTTGTTTCATGTATTTAGATGCTCCCACGTTAGTTGCATATTTGTGATTGTTATACCCTCCTCTTGGATTATTCCCTTTATCATTATGTAGTTGTGTGTGTGTGTGTGTGTGTGTCTTTTACAGTCTTTGTTTTAAAGTCTGTTTTGTCCAATATCAGTATTGCTACTCCAGCTTTCTTTTCACTTCTATGTTCATGGTAAATGTTTTTCCATCCTTTCACTTTCAATCTGCATGTGTTTTTAGGTCTAATGTGACTCTCTTGTAGGCAGCATATAGATGGGTCTTGCTTTTATATCCATTCAGTCACCCTGTATCTTTTGATTGGAGCAATTAGTCCATTTACATTCAAAGTAATTATTCAGGGGTACCTGGGTGGATCAATAAGTTGAGCATCTGCCTTAAGCTCAGGTCATGGTCCTGGGGTCCTGGGATTGAACCCACATCAGGTTCCTTGCTTAGCTGGAAGTATGCTTCTGCTTCTCCCTTCCCTCTCCTCCACCACTTGTGCTATCTCTCTCTCTCTCAGATAAATGAATAAAATCTTTTTTAAAAAAAAAGTAATTATTGATAGGTATGTACTTAATGGCATTTTGTTACTTGTTTTCCAGTTGTTTTTGTAGTTCTTTTCTGTTCCTTTCTTTTCTTGCTCTCTTCCCTTGTGGTTTTATGGTTTTCTTTAGTAATACGTTTGGATTCTTTTCATTTTTTGCATATCTATTACAAGGTTTTGATTTCTGGTTACCACTAGGCTCATATATAATATCTTAACGCATATAGCAATCAATATTAAATTGATGGCCACTTAAGTTTGAAACATTCTAAAAGTACCATATTTTTACTCCCCTCCCCCCACATTATAGGAATATGGGGCCATACTTAACAATCCTTTTATTTTGTGAATCCTGGACTAATTTTTATAGATATAATTGATTTTACTGCTTTTGTGATTTAACCTCCATATTGGTTTTATAAGTGATTAATCTACTAATTTTGTTATGCTTGTATTTACCTGTAAAATTATTTTCTTTCAGCATTTTCTTACTCCTGATTATGACCTTTTCTTTCCACTCAAAGAATTTCCTTTAATGTTTCTTGTAAGTTAGCGGTGATGATCTTTTTAAACTTTTGTTTGCTTGGGAAACTCTTTATCGCTCCTATTTTATTTTTCTCTCCTTCTATTTTAAATGATAGCCTTGCTGGGTAGAACATTTTTGGTTGCAAGTGTTTTTCTTTTAGCACTTTGAATATATCATGCCACTTTCTTCTGGCCTACAAAGTTTCAGCTGAAAAATCAGCTGATATAGCCTTATGAAGTTTCCCTTGTATGTAACTATTTTCTTTTCTCTTGCTGCTTTTAAAATTCTCTCTTTGTCGGGCGCCTGGGTGGCTCAGTTGGTTAAGCGACTGCCTTCGGCTCAGGTCATGATCCTGGAGTCCCTGGATCGAGTCCCGCATCGGGCTCCCTGCTTGGCAGGGAGTCTGCTTCTCCCTCTGACCCTCCCCCCTCTCATGTGCTCTCTCTCATTCTCTCTCAAATAAATAAATGAAATCTTTAAAAAAAAAAAAAAATTCTCTCTTTGTCACTACTTTTTGCCATTTTAGTTATTATGTGTCTAGATGTGGACCTCCTTGGGTTGATTATGTTGGGGCCTCTCTCTGCCTCCTGGATCTGGATGTCTGTTTCCTTCCCCAGATTAGGAAAGCTTTCAGCTATCATTTCTTCAAATAAATTTCCTGCTCCCCTTTCTTTCTCTTCTTCTTCTGGGATCCATTTGATGTGAATGTTATTATACTTAATGATGTTGCTAAGTTCTCTTAACCTATTCTGATTTTTTATTATCCTTTTTTTTTGTTGTTGTTGTTGTTGTTGTTGTTGTTGTTCTGCTTGGTTGTTTTCCATTACTCTGTCTTCCAGATTGCTGATCCATTCTTCTGCCTCCTCTAAACTACTATTGATTCCCTCTGGTGTATTTTTAATTTCAGTTATCAAGGTCATCATCTCTGATTGGTTCTTTTTTATATTTTCTGTCTCTCTATTGAAAGTCTCACTGAGATCCTTCTCTCTTTTCTCAAGTACAGTAAGTATCTTTATGATCATAACTTTAAATTCTCTATCAGGAATTCTGCTTATCTTCATTTCATTTAGTTTTTTTCCTGTGGTTTTGTCCTGGTCTTTCCTTTGGGACATATTCCTCTGTCTCCTCATTTTATCTAACTCCCTGTGTGATTTTATGTATTAGGAAAGTCAATTTCATCACCTGATCTTGAAAGTAGTAGTCTTATGAAGAAGAGGCCCTGTGGTGCCCTATAGTGCATTGTTCCCCATTCACCAGAACCAGGCACTTCAGGATTGTCTCCTATGTAGGTTGCATTTGCCCTATTGTTGTGGCTAAGCCTCATTTGCCCTCAGTCCAGTTGGCTTCAATGGCCTACTTTGCCTGTTGTGGGCAGGGTTTGGACCCTATGCTGTTAAGGGGCCAGTCTGGGGCCACCATGGGCTTGTAGTTGGGTGGTGTCAGCAGTCTGACCAGATGCCTGCCCTCAGTCCACTTGCTGAACTACAGGGAGCTCTCCCTGCATTGTCCCCTGAGAGGCTTTTGTTGATGGGTGGAGCCAGCAGTCAGACCAGATGCCTTCCCCTGTCCATCTGCCAGGGATGCAGTGACTCTTAACTGCAGAGCTCTCTCCCTCTGCTGCCCCTGAGAGGTTTTTGTTGGTGGGTGGGGCCAGCAGTCAGACCAGATATCTGCCCCCAGTCCATCTGCTGAGGCTGCAGATGCATTGATCAGTGGGGCACTCTCCCTACACTACCAGTTATAAGGTTCAGCTGCTGGACTGCAATTGAACTGGTGTGTGTAGTTATCTTCCCCTCTCCCCAGGTAAAGAGTCACTTTGGAGTCCCCTGGTCCCTGCTAGGGCTGCTTACAGGCTAAAATGAGGCAGGAGCCATTTTGAAGGGACTCCTGCTCAGTGAGATGGACTGGATGGGGTGGATTCACATGAAAATGCAGGGGTGGGATGCATGGTGTTAGCCAGGTAGGTGGAGGGTGTTGGTTCCTGCAGGTGTCCAGCTATTGGGGGGGACAGGGAGGGATAGTGGGAGAGATATAGTGCATGCCAGCTCTTTTGTTCTTACAGAAGTCTCCTAAAGATCCCTGCACCTCCAGCATGCATTCTGAGATTAGTAAATAAATCTTTTTTTTTTTTTTAAGATTTTATTTATTTATTTGACAGAGAGAGAGCATAAGCAGGGGAAGCAGCAGGCAGAAGGAGAGGGAGAAGCAGACTCCCAGCTGAGCAGGGAGCCAGATGCGGGACTCGATCCCAGGACCCTGGGAACATGACCTGAGCTGAAGGCTGATGCTTAATGACTGAGCCACCCAGGTGCCCTAAATCTTTTTTTTTTAATAAATCTTTTTCATACATACCCCAAGTGCTTTTCAAACTGATGCTTCTATGTTGTAGTTTGTGGGTTGTTTGTTATGCTTCTCTTTAAGGGCTGGGACTCAGTTTCCTATTGCCTTCTGGCTCTCCCAGAGCCAAGCCTGCTGATTTTTAAAGTACCTGGAATTAAGCCCCACTGATTATAAACAAACAAACAAACAAATTCACATAGTTAAGTCCCACTGGTTTTCAAAGCCAAATGCTACAGGACCTATCTTCCCAGTGCAGTTTCCTCATGTCTGGGGTAGCTGGTGTGGGATTGGCTTCTCTCCCTTCTCCATGCTTGTGGTCTCCCTGGGAGTTTGGTTCCCAACCATATCTCTGCCCTTCCTACTGTTTTCATTGTGGCCTCCTCTCTGCAATTAACTGTGGAAAGTCTGTTCTCCCAGTATTCCTTTTGTTTTCAGGGTTGGTTGCACTGATATGGCTGTTATCTAGGTGCATCCATGGGATGAGGCAAGCTTAGGATCCTCCTACTCTGCCATCTTCCCAGCCTTGCCCTCCAAAGATATATATTACAGTATTATTTGTGACAAAAGCTGAACTTACATGACTATCAATAGGAAACTGGTTAAATTATGATACATTATTACATTATTCACTAAATATGTAGCCATAGGGAAGATCAAGATACAATAGTTTTGGGGTGCCTGGGTGGCTCAGTTGGTTGAGTGTCTGACTCTTGATTTCAGCTCAGGTCTTCATCTCAGGGTCGTGAGTTCAAGCCCCATGCTCAGCATAGAGCCTACTTAAAAAAAAAAAAAAGATACAATAGTTTTATAAGTAATGATGTAGAATCATTACTTATGATTTAAATAAGGTGCCAAACAATACCATGTGTGGAATAAAAAGGATTGTGTGTGGTATTTGTTTGATTAGCAATGACTGCCTCTAGAGGAATACAAAAGAAACTGGTGACTGATTACCTCTGGAGAGGGGCATTGGGGATGAGGTTAACAATGATAAAGAAGACTTCTTTTACCCGATAATTATTTTGGTGCTGTTTGAATTCTTTAAAATGTGCGTATGTAAACACACTGGTTTTTCAAAAGTAAAAGAGAAATTTAATTCTTCTCCTAACTATCCTCCCTTCAAACCTATCTGACTTAGTTAAACAAGTAGAATCTGATCTGCAGGACATGCTCTTCATTGCTTTAGTCTTCTCATTTATGTCATCTTAAGTTTATATATTTAGGCCACAAAAAGCATTTTCATAAATTTTACTTTAATGTTATACTTTGTTATTTTTTTTTAAATGCTTCTGTCTCTGGTGTAAAATTATCAAGAGCACTGCTCATTATGTTGTTCAACATCCCCTATATATGGGCCCATGTGCATGGGCAGTACCTAGAAAGTAATTGTCTCTCTTGAAGAACTGGGGCTCCCTGTTTTGGGTACAAGACCTATGTGCTTTATCATGTTTGCATTATTGTCCCTGCTGCCAGAAAGTTTAGATCTATATGTGCTGCTCAATTGTAGTAACTGAATTTATTTCTTTATAGCCTGTCTTGATATAAAAAAATTTAGGGGCACCTGGGTGGCTCGGTTGGGTGAATGTCTGACTCTTGGTTTCAGCTCAGGTCATGATTTCAGGGTCCTGAGATCGAGCCCCATGTCAGGCTCCGTGCTCAGCACTGAGTCTGCTTAGGATTCTTGCCTTCCTCCCCTTCTGCCCCTCCCCCCACTCATGTGCATGCACTCTCTCTCTCAAATAAATAAAATCTTTAAAAATAAGTAAATAAATAAAATTTAAGGTGGTTTACACAAATACAAGAAGTTTTTAATTAGATAGGAAAACATTGTGAGGCTGAAGAGAATACAAGAAACCCTGTATTTGCTTCCTCTTCCTTTCCAGAGCCCAGATTGTATTATTTTATGATATAAATATTCTCTTAAAGTAAAGTGAACATAAGTGAAGAATCCATATTTACATTTTTAATCTCAACATTAAATTTTTCTACCTATTTTCATTCTTCAGCCAGCAAGAAAATCTACTGTAGATTTATTTTGCACAGCCCTAAGTTGTGGACTGAGAAAAAAAAAATCAGTTCTGATAATACAATTTTATAATCAAGTTATAAATATTAGGGTTTTTCCAGTTTCATTAAGAAATAATTAACATATATCACTGTATAAGTTTAAGGTGTACAGTATGATGGTTTGATTTACATAGATCGTGAAATGATTACCATAATAGGTTCAGCTAACATCCATCTTCTCATATAGATACAATAAAAAGAAAGGAAAAAAGAAACAAAGGAAAAAAATTTTCTCCTTGTGGCGAGAACTCAGGATTTACTTTCTTTTTTTTTTTTTTAAAGATTTTATTTATTTATTTGACAGAAACACAGCGAGAGAGGGAACACAGCAGAGGGAGTGGGAGAGGGAGAAGCAGGCTTCCTGCGGAGCAGGGAGCTTGATGCGGGGCTCGATCCCAGGATGCTGGGATCATGATCTGAGCCAAAGGCAGATGCCCAACGACTGAGCCACCCAGGCACCCCCTAAATAAATAAAAATTTTTTAAAAATTTCTTTTAGAGTAAGGAGTCAGTATATAATAAATTTGGCTTCAAGTAATAGAAAACTTGCTTTTCAGGAACATATATAAGTATGCAAGAAATCCAAATTAGCTTATTTGTGATGTTGGTTCTGTATTCAACAATTTCAGAAATCCAGGTTCTTTCTAACTTTATGCCCCACCATCCTTATAATTGAATTTTGTTTTCATTCTTACTGCCTCATGGTTCTACATTACTGCTGCAGATCCAGCCATCACATTTTTACTCAAGGCGGGAATATGGGGGGAAGGGACAATGCCAGGGATGTCCTTTCCCTTCCATCAAGAAAGCAACAGCTTTCTCAAAGGCCCAACAATTTCTGGTATCTCATTGGCCAAAACTGTGTCACAAAGCAACTCCTAGCTAAGGAAGTTGGGAAAGTGAGTATTTAGCTGAGTATATTGCTTCTCAAATAAATTAATTCCATTACAAAAAAAGAGGGGGAGTGGATGCTGGATTAGTAACTAACAGAGTTTGCCACAAATACATGAATTTTATAAATAATAGAAACTTTGCTGTGTTCCAAAAATCTTTTTAAATTTTAGTCATTTTTAATGAAAATCTTTCTGATGCTTTCATAAACGGAAGATGCTGATTATGATGTGAATGTTGCCTAATGATTTAAGCTCAGTGATAAAGTGAATGCTATATTCTGTGTTCAGTAGAATTTGTTTTTCTTTGGCTACCAGCTGTCAGTCTTACTGCCAGAAAGCCAACTTTGAAGCCATCCTGACAAATGAGGTTTATCAGAATTACATATAAAAATAGTAAGTTCTAAGTTCTTAACTGTGTCTATTTCTATCTGGATGCCTACTTTCTGTTTATCTGTCTTTGGGATAGCTATTTCACAGCCTCTTTGGGCATACTGCTTGATTTTTCACTATGTTCAAATGGTTGAATATCCCGTAATTAAGGAGGGGACCGGAGGGAGTGGGGGAAAAGTGCTGCTAAATACAGTGCTCATCAAGCCTAATGAAGTGGAGAGGCAGCTATTTAAGATAATATAATATACTCGCATTGAATGCCTTACCTTTTAGATTCATCTGATAGCCACACACCAACCTCCCAGGCTTTTGACATTACCACCTGTCATGGCGGGGCCTCTGTCTGTCTTCAAGGACATTTTATTGTTGAGGTTGTTTGCCATAATTGTTAGTTATTGATAGTATCTTCCCTTTCTTTTGATGATATTTAAACTCTAGTATTTATTAGCCTTTCCACAATAAACTTTTTTAGGAAGGCGAGTCCTTCCGCGGTAGCACTACCTTGGAAAGTCAAGATGCTATTTTCTATTCTGAACACTAGGGGGAAATCTTGTTTTCTCTTGGAGTGTCTTAAAATCCCAACTCAGCTAGCTCTGAATTCATTTACTTTAGTTTCAGTATGAGTGAATCAGTGTGAGATTTTCATATTTATCAAAATAAAATGAGACATGATGACTAAATGTAATGTGGTATCTTGGGCGGGATCTTGGGACAGAAAAAGGATATTAGGCAAAAATAAAGGAAATCTGAATAAAGCATGGATACTAGTTAATAATAATGTATCAATATTGGTTTGTGGATTGTGACAAATATAGCATACTAATGTAAGATGTTAACAAAAGGGGAAACTGGGCAGAGGGTATGTGGGAACTTTGTACTTACTATCTTTGCAAGTTTTCTAGAAGTCTAAACTGCCAAAATAAAAAGAAAATGATTTTTTATTTAAAAAATTCATTTCAAAAGTGAGTCCAGAACATAATTTCCATTCTTTTTCTTTTTGGAACCATGGAAAATAATTTTAAAACAATATATTTGCAGGATAACTTGAATATTAGAAAGAACTTTGCTAAATGAGCTTTAAGTATACGAAGATATAATTAAATAGGATTGGATACATTTAAAATACTGAAATATAAAAAAAATATTTGTTATCTGAGCTTTGCAAATTCCCACCAAAGTAGCCCTATCCCAGCAGAGATGAAGGAGGAGAGGCTCCTAGCGCAGTGTAGCCTGCTTCAAGTACCACGTGTCTGGGAAATTCCTCAGGCTCTCTTGCTAACTCCCATGCATGGGCTCCCTTGAGCCCATCTTAGCCCGGTGTTCCATCTCCAAGAAACATAATAAAAGTCTGTTAAATTTTCTTAAGGAGCTATCTCTTCTTCTGATACGTGTTTTTTGTTTTTAAAGATTTTATTTATTGGAGAGAGAGAGAGGGAAGGAGAGAGAAAGCACAGGGAGAGTGAAAGGGAGAAGCAGACTCTCCGCTGAGCAGGGAGCCTGATGTGGGGCTTGATCCCAGGACCCTGAAATCATGGCCCACGCCAAAAGCAGACGCTTAACCAACTCAGCCACCCAGGTGCCCCTCTGATATGTGTTTTTATGTGACACACCACTTTCCAAGAGTTCCTGAGACTCCTCTCATGCTAAGATTCTACTCCTTACAAGAGCTCTCTCATTTCTCTTCTCTCTCTCAAAATTCAAACCCACGGTCCTGGGATTCATGGCTCCCTTCCCTTCTCTGGACGTTTTATTCCCTCCCTGAGGACCCATTTGTTCCTCCCTTTAGGGGGCTCCACTCATCTAGAGCCATGGATTCCTTCCCTGCAATGGGGAGGCGTGGGGCTCTGTGGTAGGCGTGAGGGTGTCCACGACATTTCGGTTCTCCACGTGGGCATAAGGTAGAATTGCCGTTCCCTTGTTGCAGCCAATGGAACATACCAGCCTGTAAGAGCTGGTATATAACTCCCCACGTTTTCTTCCTCCCTCCACAGAAAACACTGTCTTTCCTGGGGATGGAGGCTCCCTCAGCTTGCACACTTAAGTGAGGACAAGGTGGAGCCCCCAGCCAACAGTCGGGGACATACAACATCATAAAGAAAGGTGTCTTTCTGGTTTTAAGTCACTGAGATGTTGGGGTTTTTGAGCAACATAGCATCGCTCGCCCTGACCATCCACCGTCCCTCCAAGCAAAACATATTATAATCTTCCCCATTTTCATGTGAAGAAATGGAAGCACTGGGAGATTAATATCACCTAGCTACTAAGGAGCAAACCGGGATTTAAACCCAGAAAGTATGGCTCCAGCGTCAGTGCCCTTAATAGCCACCCTTAGAGATACCCAGAGAAACAATCCAAGAACACATCTTCCTTTCCTTTCCTCTGAAGAGCACCATCCTGCTGCTCCCGCGGGCCAGGTGCTTTCCTCCTCCTGCTGCGTAGCTGTTGTCCTTAGACGGGCCTGTGTGGGAGCCTTCTCCCGGATCCACGGCTTTTCTTTCTGAGCCTTCTCTCTTGTTCTGCTAAGCTTTCTAAGATGCCCCCAGGAAAGGGTCCACAGGAGGTTAACTTTTGGAGGCCTTGAATTTTTGAAAAGATCTTATTCTTCTCTCATTGTGATGGTTAATTTTACGTGTCAACTTGGTCGGGCCATAGTGCCCACGTATGTGTCAAACATTATTCTGGAAGTTCCTATGAGAGTCTTTGCATGAATTAACATTCACAGAGGGGGATGTTCTGTTGGCCTCAGCCTATGGATGGTGATGCTCTTGGCTGGGAATGCCCGAGGCACTTGCCTGGGCCTGTACAGCTGACAAACCCCCACAGACATTCCCACACAGCGAGGTTGAGGGGGAGAGACAGCAAGGAAGCACGGACTTGGGGCTCAGCTTTTACTGGGGTCTGAGGGTGAAGTGGTTAAGGCTCACTTCTAACTGGTGAATTTATTTATTTTAAATATTTTTAAGTAATATCTACACCCAACCTGGGGCTCAAACCTAGGACCCTGAGATCAAGAGTCACCTGGTCTACCGACAGAGCCAGGCAGGTGCCCCCTTTACTGATGAACTTAAAATGCAAGCACAGCAAGGGTACAGGAAGGGAAAAGCAGGATCAGTCAACTGGTCAGTTATTTAGGTTACCCAAGGCTTTCTAAAAGGAAGACTTCACGGGTGGGGTGGTCTGGTTTCTTATCTAGTTGTTTTACTAGTAGCTATGTTATAGAGCTGGCAATACGTTTATTCGAGATAGATGTCTTTGACATGGATGGCTCAGTAATCAGAAGCTTAATGTCAGGCATTTACACTACAGTTGGCTTTGAATAATGCAGATGACCTTGCATCCCTCCATAATGTGGTGGGCCTCATCCAATCAGTTGAAGGCCTAAATAGAACCAAAGACTCACCTCCCCCAAACAAAAGGGAATTCTGCCAGCAGATGGCTTTTGGATTTGAACTGCAACACTGGCTATTCCCAGGGTCCCAGTTGCCAGCCCACCCTGCAGATTTTGAACTTGCCAGAATCCATAGTTGGATGAACCAATTCCTTAAAATAAATCTTTCTCTGTAGATACACATCCAATTGGTTCTGTTTCCCTGGAGAAGCAAACTAAAACATTCACATATAATCGATAGCTTGTAAGGTATAGTATCCCCCCTTGAAAACAATAGTTCCTCAGAATGTTGAAGGTATTCTCTATGGTCTTCAAATAACTAGGGTTGGCATTGAGGGTCTTATTTTCATTCTATTTGTGTTCCTTTGAATGTGGACTTTTCCCACTTCTCTCTTAAGAAAGGTATTTTATTTGTCCCAAGTATTTTAATATTTTATCCTTTTTTTTTTTTTTAATTAGTTAAAGCCTTAAGAATGTGTTGTCCTGGGCCCAGAGTGGGACTTACCAACATGGAGATTCATGTTCTTCAATTCTGGGAAATTTTCTTCTTCACTTATGAGTATACTTTGTTGGACTAGAAGCTTTGTGAAGGCAGGCCCATAAATATCTTTTTCCTTGTTTATTTATGGGGCATAGTGTAGTAGAGTGCCTGGAACCCCATAAGTACTTGAATGAGGGAATGAATGAGTGAACATATGCAGAAGGACATGTATGCTTGGGTGGGGGAGAGATTGAGCTGAGTTTTAGACATGTACATCTTGAGGTGTAGGTTGGATGTAGGAGCCTGGGATCCAAGAAAGACTTCAGGGCTATCAGTGTAGACCAGGGAGGTAAGGGCATATGTCTACCACGGAGGATGTCCTCTGTGGTCATGAAATGAGCTCCTGGAAAAGTGTACGGAGAAAGGCAAGAAAAGAAGGTGGGCAGCAGAGCCTGTAAAGGAAATTATTTCTTTGAATAAGAAAAAACTGTGTTTCCTAAATCTTCCAAACACAAGTAAAACTCAAGGAAGATATTCCCTTATCCTATGGCTTTCTGTACCTCCCATCAGAATTCTGCATATTCTTTGAGAAGCATGGTACTAGAGCACATTAATTACAGGATCTGCCATCAAAACTCACCTCTTTCTGTATCACAGAAGCAGAGAGAAGGAGACATACACAGGCAGGAAACAGAAATGGAAGAGAGGAAAAGCTGTGGACAGGTAAGAAAAGTTCCCAGAAGAGAAATGTAGGTGGACAGTTCTGACTCATCAAACCTTCAGTCTCCCCTTAGCTACTCAGACCCTTGTTCCCAGGCCCTCTGCTCCTGAAAACATTACATACTGCTACACACTCCCCCAAATAGCCCTCAGTACTCCACCCCTGCCATTAGCAAGTATTTCTTGCAGGTCCAGCTTCTGGGTCTTCCGCACGCCCCCGCCCCCACTTTCCACCAAATCTTGTTCCTTATCTAAGAGGGCTCAAGTCTCCTGTGTGGTAAGCCTAGCTTGAACTGAAACCAATATCCTTAATTCTGGCTGAAGTTAGCTAACTTCTCCAACCCCTGGATACCTAAGCCCCCTTTAACTGCCTATTTCAACAGCCAAACCACCTGCTTTGACCCTCAGCCCAAGGTCCTATCTCTACTTCTCCCCCTCTGAATTTGCCTGCAGGCCCCACACCATCTCAGAGTGCGGCTCTCAGGGAAAGCCCGCCCTGGATGGTGTCTTCCTGCCAGAACATGCTTGCAGATGAGCTCACAATTGGATTTGTTTCTTTTAATGCTGGGGGTTTGGGCACCTAGAAGCTAATTTTAGAAGATGCATTGCCTGTCGGATGAGATGATGATGAAGTCCACATCTAGCCTGCAGGTCTGAGAATCTCCACCAGCACACTAGCTGGCTAGAGTGTTAGAAGGAAGCAGAAAGATGGTGTGCGTCCTGTAACATTCTATACAAACAGAAATTCAGTTTCCATTAATGACGGGCTAGATAATAAGGACCAACCTTTCCTCTAAAATGAAATATGTTGGATAAAACATATTTAAAGTCACATGAAAAACAACAAAGAATGAGAAAGATAGTGGGACCTGCCATGCTAAATTTGGGGGAAAGGCCTGAACCGAGATGTCAGGGGAAAATGTCTGAGCACCAAAACCACTTTGTACTAAAGATGTTTGCTGATGCTGAACACTTAGTCTTGAGTTCTCCAGCCTTGTGGCTAAAGGAGACAGAATCAGAGCCAAGGGCCCACCCAAGAAGAGGAAACTCAGGGGATAACATTTCCTACATCATAGGGACCCCAAAAGGCTGCTGTTAGATTGTGATTTACAATAGGAAGTAAGTAGTTGGTTTCCTCCCTGTGTCTAGCACAGAGCTTTTAAAACCCCTGGACTTTCCAAAGTGATGAGAGCATAAAGGTATCATTTGTTATATTAACAAAATGATGTTTGGATAGCACCTAAGGCTGGGGCTGGTTACAGGGAGAACCAAATAGGAATAGAGGGCTGGAACTTGCAGTCCACCCCTTATCTGGGGAGGAGAGAGGAGCTGGAGGTTGAAGCAATCACTGAGGTCCAGTGAAATCCTCCATAAAGGAAAAAAAAAAAAAAGTAAAAGGATGGGGTCCAGAGAGTGTCTGGGTTGGTGAACATGAGATTTGGGGAAAGTGGTACGCTCAGAGAGGGCATGGGAGCTTTGCACCCTTTCCCTGTGCCTTGCCCTGTGCCTCTTTTCATCTGGCTGTTGATTCAGATCCTTTTTAGTAAACCTGTAATCTAGTGAGTAAACTGGTTTCCTGTGTTCTGTGAGCTCCTCTAGCAAATTAATCAAACTCAGGAGGGAGTCATGGGAACCTCTAAGTTTAGCCAGCCGGTCAGAAGCAGAGGTAACAACCTGGACTTGGGAATGGTATCTGAAGTGGGATCAGTTTTGTGGGACTGATTGCTTAACCTGTGGATCTGCTGTTATCTTTGGGTAGGTAGTGTCTCAACTGAGTTGAGTGGTAGGACACCCGGCTTGTGTAGGACGATTGCTTTGTTCAAGGGGGGTGGAGGGAACACACACATTGTAATGGGAGGCAGAATATTAGCTACACAATAAAAGAAATGGTAAACCAGGACTAAACTCCCCCTACCTGTAGTAACAGAACAGGAGAAAACAAGCAAACAAAAACAGGAAGGTAAGGGGAGAAAATTCTCTAAGACCTTATGGCCGTAGATTTGTCCTTAAAAATATTTGTACCCTAGAGAAGCATAGCCTGGGTGAACCAGAGAACCTCGAGGTAAGCTGGTTGACAACAGGTGTCTCCTTGCACTTGGCAGACACAAATGTAAAACCTCTATGAAATAGGGCTCATTTATCCTAGGCACCAGGGAACCCACCAGACTTTTCCTAAGGGCAATAATCAGTAAGCAAAAATATACAAGAAAGCAAGGCAACAAGTATGAAAAACAGTAGAAAAAAAAGAAAAAGTGAAAACAGGCTTATCTAAATTTCAGATATTAGAATTATCAGACAGAAAATATATAAATGAAAAGCTTGAAAATATCTGTAGAAAACCATGAAAAGTAACATAGCAGATCTGGGAAAGAACAAAATAAAAATCCTAGAAATGAATACTACACCAACCAAAATGGAAACTGGAAAGACACCTCTGGTAACAGAAAAATCAGTGAGCTGAAAGACAGATGGGAGGATATGACTTCAAATGTGTAACCCAGGAGAGGA
The DNA here is from genome assembly GCF_004348235.1 of Phoca vitulina. Classification (NCBI taxonomy): domain Eukaryota; kingdom Metazoa; phylum Chordata; class Mammalia; order Carnivora; family Phocidae; genus Phoca; species Phoca vitulina. Next base: position 35,255,528 of record NW_022589706.1, read on the forward strand.
CGGGAAATACAGGAGGCAGGGAGGAGACTTGAAGGACAGGCTGAGAAACTCCTGGAACTGGAATCCCAGCAGGAGAGGAGACAGAGAACGGAGCAGACACAATGTCTGCAGAGATAATGGTGGAGCATTTTTCAGAAAAACATGAAAGACACAAATCCACAGATTCCAGAGGAATTTCTTTGTATTCATGTTGCTTAGGCTTTTCACACCAAAATACATCGTAGTGAAACTTCGGAACAACTAAGACAAAGGCCAAGTCTTAAAAGCAGCCAAGGGGAGAGGGAAAGAGAGCATCTTCAAAGTAAGAGCAGCTAGACACACAGCTGAGTTCTAGCAGAAACAATGGAAGTTGGAAGACGATGCGGGGATGTCTTAAATGAGCAGAAAGAAAAGAAGTGTGTGCATCAGTCAGAGTTTAAGCAGAGAAGCAGAACCAGGAGGAGATACATATGAAGTGACTTGTTGCAAAAAATCAGCTAAGACATTTGGGGGCTGGCAAAGTAAGTCTGAAGTCTGAAGGGCAGGCCGGAACTCAGGCACAGGCTGGAGCTACGGGTCCACAAGCAGGATTTCTGTTTCCCTCTGTGAAACCTCAGCTCTGCATTTTAGGGCCTTTCAAATTGTTGGATCAGGCCCATTTAAGTCATAGGATGCTCTTCCTTACTGAACGTCAACTGATTATGGAGGTTAAACACATCTACAAAACACCTTCACAGCAACCCCTAGATCAGAGTTTGATTCAATAACTGTGAACTAGAAAGGTTGATACATCCAAAGAATATCACACCTGCCAACCTGGAATTTTATACTCACTGAAAATATCTTTTAAGAATGAGAGAAATAAAAACAGTCACCAAAGATGATAAAACACCAAGAAGACAGAAATACTGTGACATTATAAGTCTCTCAAATGTGCTCTGCCGAGATGTGTTTTGGATAAAGATAAGGATGTACATGTGTATCATGTGTGGCAAATAGAAACTAACGGTAATGCTCTGGCTAAATGTCTCATGCTGCACAAGACAAAAGGCCTGTAAGGGAATGCACCCTAGACTTGAAGTTAGGAGCCCTCGGACTTGGGTTCAAGCCTTCCCCTTCTTACCTCCAACCACCACTTATCAGCTTTATTTAGCTGTGGGACCACGGGAAAGGCCTAAATTTTCTGACTGCCCACTTCACACACTATCAAAGGGTACTCCTTGCTCTATTTACCTCGCAAAACTATTGTGCTATCACATGAAGCCATTGACATGACAATGACTCTATGTAAATAACACCATGGACCACAAACATGTCTCAAGTCCAAATAACAAGCAGATGCAGAAAATGAAACACCAGAGGTTAGTCCCAATAGTATTTGGAAAAACAATGATTTAGAGAGATATATATATACAAGGTCGATTTGAAAGTTCCTTGGAAACAGACAAAATAGGGCCCTGGGTCAAGTTTGCATTTGTGTGTACATGTCTTTCTCCTTACCCTATGGTCCCATTCCGTCCCTGAGAGTTTACAGACTCCAGAAGGTCAGACCGAAGAGTTGGAAGAAGGTGAAAAGGAAGTCCTGTACATTGTGCGAAAGAAATGAGAGGCGCTGAGAGTGGGGAAGGGCGACCAGAGAGAGAAGGGCAGCCCCAGGGTAAGCAGGAGTCATGGGGAGTTTGTGTTGATTCTTGGGTCATTCCCAACCCAGACCAGTGGGAAACCTGCTCCAGGTATCCCATCCAGCTTCCGTCCTGGCCCCAGTGCTACCACACTGAGAAAGCAAACAGACAACTTTGCTGTCTTCTCTTGCTATCTCTATGGGAAAAGGTAGGATCGGGATAATGTTCCCTGACATCTTGGAGGAGAGGATAATCTGTGTATCACAGAAGCCTGGGGAACATGGCCTGAAACCAGTAGGCGAGGAGAGAGACAAGGAGAGGTATGAGATGGGGGAGACAAACAACAGAAGTTCTTCTGGACTTGCTGGCAGGGTTTTGTACCTTTTTGGTTTGGGAGTACATAAGCTACTCCTTGCAACTAACTATGACAGTGAGTCATACTTTTATGTAACACTTACTGCTTTGCAAAAAGTCCCAGTACACTTCTCAAGAATTCTACAAGTTCTCTTTGTCACAGTGGCAGAAGTAGAGAGGGCCACAGAAAAAAGCAGGCTCATGCACTGAAGGAGAAAACGGTATTATGCTTGGCCAGAGGCCTTCACTGCAAAAGAAAAGAAAAAAGCCTCTCTCTCTCTCTCCAAAAAGAGCAATTGCATCCTTGCAGCGATTGTCAAAGAAGACTATGAAGCCAATCCCCTTGGAAGGGTGATAGAGTTGCAGGAGTTTGAATGGTGGAGGAAAGATCATTAATCTTTAATTTCTGGCCATTTATATTGCTAGTAAGTGGTCCTGTAAGGTGATCCAATTAACTTTCTCAAATAAAACAAAAGATAACAGTAACTTCCCAATGGTACTTGAAAAAAAGAAAACAACTATGCTTACTGTAGGTCGAGCCACATGAAATTGCTGATATTTGACCATTTATGACCTGCAAAAAGAGTAGTCACATACAGCTCAACTTGCTACAAAATCAGAAAGAAATGCCCATAAATATTTTTAAAGGATGGTATTAGGTGTGTATTTTGAGTAGGAGAGAGAAGACCAGAAACCTCACTTGAAAGGGAGGGGAGTTTCCCTTGGAGAAAATCCACATACAAGATGGCATCTTACTCATTTAACAGTAATATATTTTTAGTTAGGCCATTCATAAACAATTTTCTTGAGTTTAGAGTATATAAATAACATAGAGACATAACAGAAAACCAAAACCAGGGTAATGTTTTTTTTTTTTTTTTAGATTTTATTATTTGTTTGCTTGTTTGTTTAGAGAGAGAGCATGAGCGGGGGGAGGGGCAGAGGGAGAGGGAGAAAAAGAATCTTAAGCAGGCTCCATGCCCAGCTTGGAGCCCACATGGGGCTCCATCTTACGACCCTGAGATCATGACCTGAGCCAAAATCAAGAGTCAGATGCTTAAGCAAGTGAGCCACCTAGGTGCTCTAGTAATGTTTCTTTTTAAAGAACAGTCATAAGAAGATCATTTCCAAAGTAAAAAAATTATTTATCTTTTTCTCAATTTGTTTCATGTAACAGAAAGCAGCTAGACACTCCCCAAACCTGTTCATTCCTCTTGGACACACAGCCAACCCCTTTTCCGGCCCTCTTGCATCTATTTGGTAGAACCCTGTGACTCTTTGGTGTGCTAGTCCATGTTTAACACTTGGCTCTTCAGATGGAAAAAGGCTTCATGTATAGTATTTGCCTATTTCCATGGTGTCCATATTCCCACAAAGGCATATTTCAAGCCACCAACAGGATGCCATTGAATGTGGAGTTGGGAAAACATGCACAGAAGAACTCTCAGAAGCTGAGACCAGATGGTTCCAGCACACCACCAGGATGGCGGTGAGTTCTTGCCAATGGAATGAGGGAAGTGACATGTCACTTAACAGGGAAGGAATTATGTGCCCAGGGCTGTTTCCACTGGAACTCTCTTCCTCTCTCACAACTTGGTGGCCCTCTGAGGAAGATATCGAAGCTGTAGGATGGAAGGAAGATCAATTGTTGAGTAGCAATTCCTTTAGTGCTTAAGAACGTCTGCCCTGGGACTTTACACGAGTGAACAGTAAACTTCCACTAATCAAAACGCTGAGATGTAGGGACTGTTCGTTAAAGCAATTAGCCTCTCCTAATTTATATATTGCCTTTAGAGAAACCGCAACTACACTCCAAAATATCTCTTCTTTATCAATCATATGTCTTCCTTCAACTCAAACTCTAACCAAGGATATAATCATTTATGTACCTTATATGATGTTATAATAAGAAATATATATTGGGTCTCTCCTATTTCTGGCAAAGAGCTCGTAAAAGTGTTGGAATTTCCTAACTGTCGGAGTGATAAGTGTCTTTTATGTTAATGAGGTGACATTGGACCTCTCCTGGTCATTTGCGGGCTGGTTGCCAGGAAAACCAATTGTGTGAACCAACCCCAGAGGAGGGAAGAGGGGCCGGAGGTTGAATTCCATCACCAGTAGCCAATGATTTAATCAATCGTGCCTACGTAATGAAGCCTCCATAAGAACACGAGGGGATGGGGTTAGGAGAGCTTCCTGGTTGGTGAACACACGGAGATTCTGGGAGAGTGGCGCACTTGGAGAGGGCTTGGAAACTCTGCAGCCTTTCCCCGCACCTCACCCGATGCACCTCTTCCATCTGGCTGCTTCTGTGTTATATCCATTTCTAATAAGCCAGTCATCTAGTTAGTAAGTAAAATGTTTTTTTGAGTTCTGTAAGCTGCTCTAGCAAAGTAATCAAACCAGAAGAGGTCATTGGAACCTCCAAACTATAGACAGTTGGTCAGAAGCCCAGGTGACAACTGGGACTTAAGATTGGCCCCTGAAGTGAGGGAAAGTGGGGGTGCAGTCTCATAGGACTGAGCCCTTAATCTGGGGAATTTGACACTATTTGCAAGTAGATAGCGTCAGAATTGAGTAGAATTGTGGAACACCCAGCTGGAGTTGGAGAATTGCTTGGTGGTGTGGGAACCACCCCCCAGCCACCTCAGAATTGGTGATCAGCATCATGACCCTACAATTGTTGATCTTGCTTTAAGAAAAGAAGTCTTCATTCTTAAATAAGCCATTATTGTGGGTTTTTATTAAATAGCAAAGTGAATGTTTCATAATTTTAATAAATGACTTTCAGGAAAACATCAATAAGAGACATTTTACTTTGTTTCAAATTAAAAAGGCTGAAATAATAGCCCAATCATTTCAGTCCTTTAAAATAGCCTGGTATCAATTAGAAAATAATGATTCAATTCAGTTGTATAATCACTTTAACCCTTGAAAGTATAGATAACGAACAGATACACCTTGGACTGTTTTCCTCGCAAACTCTCAACCTGAAGCATAATAATGGTGAGGTAATTGCATGTGTCAGGGTCCTATTAATTCATTTAAGACTGCAGTAAAATTTCTTGGCAGAATGTCTTCTAATGGTATGGGCTCTAAAGAAGGATCTAGTGAAATGTATGCTGTAATTGACTCCACCTGGCTTTGTCACACTAAGTGCTGTCAGTTATCATGAGAGAATGGAATGGTTGAGACAAATGTTAACACAGATTGATGTCATGAGTCTTATTTCCTGGAACTACTTGAATCATCAAATTCTAAGTGACCAATCAGACAAGAGGGGGAAACCATCCCTTCAGGGTATGTTTTTCAACCACTGTTGAATATCCTGAATTTTTTATTGAGCATACCCTCTCCCTCAGTTTGTATGGTGGAAATTCCCAGGACCAAAGTTGACAGTAGGCCTTCCGTGGCTCCCTTGGCATTCAGCTTGGGGGTGACATCACTGAAAGAAAGATTTCCAGGCTACGGGGCAACTAGCGGAACGTTTCTGATAGCTCCTTGTTAGAAGACCCCTTGGCCTTAATCCCCCAACTTCACACAGTGCAGCCTCTTAATACATTTTCCAGCTGAAGTTTATAGAGAAAAATTTTTTATTTATATCCCCAAATCCAACATTGTAAACAAAGTGATACATAGGTAAAATCTCAAATTACTTCCAAAACTGATTAGGAGATGTCAGAATGATGAGGGGTTGGTTTGAAAGGGCACCAAGCGTGCAGGCTTCGGTGTTGCTGGATCTCACAAGTCAATTGCTTGTGACAGCCTTATTAATTACAAGGCACCCCAGAAGTGGGGTTTTAATCATTGTACATCCTAATGTGGAAGGTTATTACTTATGTGTAAGTGTGTAGGTGTTTTACTAAGTTTGATGTTGGGAAATTGATTGAGTTCTGGGAACTTTTAGGAAAAGAATGAGTTCTGGAAAACAGATGGCTGACTGACCACAGCTGGAGCATCTGGCTGGAACATACAGATTGTCATAAAAAATAGTATCAAAGGGAATTGAAAGTTCTGTATTTCTTGCTTCGAGAATCATATGACCTGGGGCACCTGGGTGGCTCAGTTGGTTAATCGTCTGCCTTTGGCTCAGGTCACAATCCCAAAGTCCTGGGATTGAGCCCCCGCATCAGGCTCCCCGCTCAGTGGGGAGTCTGCTTCTCCCTCTCCCTCTGCCCCTCCCCCCACCTGTGCACTCTCTCTCAAATAAATAAATAAAATCTTTAAAATCATATGACCTAACTTCAGCTCTTAGGAGTATATCAAAATATCTTGGAATAAATGAGCTTCTTAGATGATTCAAGCAACAGGACATGGAGGGGAAAACAGGAATTTTTGTAGCAACACCTAAGAAAAGTCAAGTACATATAAGAATATAAGCAGGCATGGGTGCCTGGGTGGCTCAGCCAGTTCAGTGTCTGCCTTTGGTTCAGGTCATGATCTCGGGGTGCTGGGATCGAGTCCCACGTTGGGCTCCCTGCTTGGCAGGAAGCCTGCTTCTCCCTCTCCCACTCCCCCTGCTAGTGTTCCCTCTCTCGCTATGTCTCTCTCTGTCGAAAAATAAATTTAAAAATCGTAAAAAAAAAAAAAAAAAAAAAAAAAGGAATATGAGCAGGCATTCTGTCTTCAGGTAAAAAAAGTGGGGGAGGAGACTAGAACGATGCTAGGAATCTTGGTGATGACAGCTCTTCTCAATGTGTCCTTGAATCCTACTCCTTCCCTGTAGACTGCTTTCCCCTATATTTGTGCACAGCTATCACTCTGGTACCTCTTTTCAGTTTCCTCCTTGAGATTTCCTTGGCCTCTCTCTTAGGCTGGATCTTCTGTTTTCCATGTCTTCTTGGTTTGCTGTTTGATTTTAATGGAACACATCCTACAGTAACTTCATCAGAAAGGGTACATGGAAGGTCAGGTTTTTGAAAGATTGCCAATCAAAAGTCTCTTTATCCTAACCTGGTAATGTATTAATAGTTTAGCAGGGTATAGAATTTCAGATCAGGGGCGCCTGGGTGGCTCAGTCGTTAAGCGTCTGCCTTCGGCTCAGGTCGTGATCCCAGGGTCCTGGGATCGAGCCCCGCATCAGGCTCCCTGCTCCGCGGGAGGCCTGCTTCTCCCTCTCCCACTCCCCCTGCTTGTGTTCCCTCTCTCGCTGTGTCTCTCTCTGTCAAATAAATAAATAAAATCTTTAAAAAAAAAAAAGATCAGCAATCATTTTCCTTCTGAACTGTGAAGGCGTTACTGTACTGTCTTTTTTAAAAAATTATTTCATGTATTTTTCATTTCTGGAAATGATCTTTAGTTCTTTTTCAAAACTGGTCTGTCATTCTCACAATTCCTTGTTTCCTAAAGATATTTTTAAGTTAAATTCTTTAGTTCTTTAAACTTGGTAGGCCTAGTTGTTTAAAGTTCATGACTGATAATTCCAGTGCCCCGTTGTCATTCAGATTCAAGTTTTATTTTCTGGTGTGCTTCTGCTGACTGCTAGATATTACTTTAGAAAAATGACTGTGGTGGTTCTCCGAGGTCTAGGCTGGATGTGCCTTCCTGCAGAACTTTCCATTTGTTTCTTCCAGGTGCCTAAGGGCACTATCAGGAAGAACCACATCAAGGTTTGAGAGTTCCTGGCCCACCCAGGTTATGTACGCAATACAATTTCATGTGAGGGCCATCCGTGGGCATGGCCTCCTCAGGTCAGCTTCTCCCTTTTTTTCCCTTCCTGCTCCCCAAGGCAGCACCAAGGCTGTCCTCCCCACAGTTCCCTGCGCTGCAGAGGAAGGAGAGCAAGTCTAGCTCAGGTTTGCCATTATTGTTGTGATGTTCTGCTTGCCTCTCTGGTTATAAGCTCTAGTCCTGAGAGTTTCCAACTGTCTATGTCTTTAATGCTTTTGAGGTATTTTTATCTTCAAAAATATATTTTATCCAGTGTTTTTCACTGTTTTCAGCAGGGGGATTGCTAAGTTTCCTACCCTGCCTTTACTGGAAACTGAAGTGCTTTGTTGATGTCTTGCTTCTAGTATTACTGTTAAGTCCAAAACCATTTGGATGCCTGATCCTTTATATACAATCAAGGTTGTTGTTGTTGTTTTTACTTTCTCTTTCTCTGAAAGCTAATAAACTTTGATGCTAGTTTTGTGAAATTTCATAATGATGTGCTTCAATGTGGATCTGTTTTATCCATTGTGCTGGGCTTTATCAGTGTGTCCTTCCAGTCTGCAAATCCCATCCTTAGATTCTGAGAAATGTCCTTGAAAACATTCACTAAAGATTTACTTTGCTCAGTTTTCTCTGTCCTTCCAGGAATGGGTATTAAATATTGTCCCTTGGGGACTGGCCCTCTGTTAGGGACTGAATGTTTGTGTCCCCCCCACAATTCATAGGCTAAAACCCAATCTAATCTAATGCAATGGCGTTAGGAGGTTGGGGCCCTTGGAAGATAATTTGACATGAGGGTGGGGCCTTCATGAATGGGATTAGTGCCCTTATAAGAGGAGGCCAGAGAGCTAGCTTGCTCTCTTTGTGCCATGTGAGGATATAATAATAAGTCTGCAACCCTGAAGAGAGCTCTTTGAAGTTGACCATGCTGGTACCCTCATCTCGGACTTCCAGCCTCTGGAACTGTGAGAGACACATTCCTGTTGTTTAAAAGCCATCCTGTCTATGGTACTTTTTTTTATAGTTCTTGAACTAATTAAGATGCCCTCTAATTTCTGTAATCTTTCCTATGTTCTACCTCTGTCATTTTGCTTTATTTTGTAGAATATATTAACTTTATGTTCTAACTCCGAGATTGTTTCATTTCTGCTTTCATATTTAACATTTTTAAGACCTCTTCTTTTTGTTGTTTTCTAAATGTTCCTTTTTGTGGCATCCTGTTCTTACTTTGCAATTGCAATACCCTTGTCTGAAAGGGTCTTTTTTAACTTTAAAAATTATTATTTTCCATGCTTGGTCTCTATTTTTGTAGGTTGCTTGCTTGTTTGCTTTTTTGTTTGTATGGGTCTTTATCTTCCACAGTGGAAGTTTTCCATAGATGTCTAGTAATCTTTGGTTGTGTGTTCATTCTTTTTTATTTTTTTTAAGTAGGCTCTACACCCAGTATGGAGCCCAATGAGGGGCTCGAAACCACCACCCTGAGATCAAGACATGAGCTGAGATCAAGAGTCTGACACTCAACTGACACACCCCAGTTGTGTGTTCATTTTTTTTTTAAGATTTTATTTATTTATTTGACAGAGAGAGAGAGTTAGCCAGAGCAGGAACACAAGCCGGGGGAGTGGGAAAGGGAGAAGCAGGCTTCCCACAGAGCAGGGAGCCCAATGCAGGACTCGATCCCAGGACCCTGGGATCATGACCTGAGCCAAAGGCAGACACCTAACGACTGAGCCACCCAGGTGCCCCTGGGTGTTCATTCTTAAGAAAGGGAGACTAAACCGCTGACCGGAAGCTCCGAACACCCTTTATGGTGATCCGGGATCAGCCATTTTATTAGGGAGACCCTAGTGTTCTTTTTTTACACAGCAGCCAAGTTCTGGGAACTTGAGGGGAAGAAGAAGGAAGAAGGCTAGGGTAACCAGCCACAGTATCTCATGGGCACACATTCACCTATTATTTTTGCTTATTGCATTTGTACCCTCAACTATGTCTGATGTTCCCTAGTACAGAGGATCTTTTATCCTCTCCACAGAGGAAAACTATAGTCTAGGGAAGTTTGTCTAGAAACATAAACCAGGGAGTAGATCTAGACATTTAACTCCTCCTCCTCCTTCTCTTCATCCTGCTCCTCCTTTCCTCCTTTGGAAAAAAAAAAAAAAAATCTTTACTGAAATATAATTTACATACTGAGAAATGTATAGACTTTCAGGGTGGACCTAACTGCTCCTTAAACAATCCTCATTTTAGCCCACCCTTTACACCATCTTCCTGAAGGACATGGTGCCACCCATTCTTGAGCCTTGGGGGATTCTGTGGTAGAAATAGAGTCAGTAGTGTAATCAGACCCCAATTTGAATGACAGAAGGGTCAGCTGTGGTAATTAATTCCCTCAGGAGACATCTTTTCTTTCTGTCCCCAGCACCTAGACTGAAACGAACAATTTAATCTTGACATGCTTTGCCCCTGTTGAGGGGCAACCTGGGTGGCTCAGTGGATTAAGCACCCAACTTTTGATTTCAGCTCAGGTCATGATCTCGGGGTTGTGAGATGAAACCCTGTGTTGGGCTCCATTCTCGGCCGGGAGTCTGCTTGAGATTTTCTCTCTTCCTCTGCCCACCCCCAACACTCTCTAAAATAAATAAATCTAAAAGAAAAGAAAAGAGAAGGAAAGTAACTGAAGGGCACATGGGTGCTCAGTTGTTTTGAGTGTCTGACTTGGTTTTGGCTCGGGTCATGATCTCAGGTTTGTGGGATCCAGCCCCACATCAGGCTCCCTGCTCAGAGGGGAGTCTGCTTCTCTCCCTCTTCCTCTGCCCCTCCCCCTGCTCACATGCTCTCTCTCTCTCTCAAATAAAAAAATAAATCTTTGGAAAAAAAAAAAGTAATTGATAATGTGCCCTAGTTCAAATTCTACTGAGGCTCCCAATCATGTCTGTTTAGATGTTTGATGTCCACATATTTATTTATTTATTTATTTAAAGAAGACTTTACTTTAAAAAAAACACTTTGTTTATTTTAGAGCGGGGGGAAGAGAGAGAGAGAGCGCTGCCATTGGGGGTGGGGCAGAGGGGGAGAGGCAGACGGGGAACAAGAGGGACAAGCAGATACCACACTGAGTGCAGAGCCTGACCTGGGGCTCAATCTCACAACCCTGAGATCATAACCTGAGCCTAAACCAAGAGTCAGATGCTCAACTGACTGTGCCACCCAGGCGCCCCATTGATGTTCACATATTTAATGTAAACATGTATTGGTGCCTTCATTCTGTCCCTGAAAACATGCCAAGTTTCTCTTATCCCAAGGTCTTTGCACTATTGTCCTGCTTGGAATGCTGTTCCCCTGAATGTTTACCTGACTACCATCTTCCCCTTATGTACGCCTCAGCTTGAATTGTACTTCCAGGGAGAAGTCTCCCCTAACAACCCCACTCACGTGCACATTATTCTATTTTCTCTTCTTCATAGCATGTATTACAGCATATGATTCTATAATCACCTGAAATTAACTTATTTGTGTGTTTAGAAAATAAACATATAAATGCAATCTTTGAGGTAGCATCCCCAGAAGCTCAATTCAGTCTGTCACGTGGTAGATATCAATAAGTAATTTGTTGACTGACTGCCTAATATGCACAGGTGCAAGAGATTTTAGAAAATGAATAATTGGCCCTCACAGGTTCATTGAAAAGTTCATTTGATCAAAAATGGATATTCCTGTGGACCATTTTTGAGATTTGTCTGTGGCAGACAACTAGTCATATCTTTTTCTAGGGCTAAAGTTATCTAAGTTATACTCTGTAATTCTGGGGACCCCAGTGGTCATGTGATCATGTGTTAGAGCAGATTTAACCTTGCTTCCTAAATAAAGTCCTGGCTTTGTCTGTAGGTAGTGCTAACTTTGGTCTCCCTTCCAGATGGGACTTTGGTTCAGCCCAACATTTTCTTCTAAAGGATGCCCACCTTCCCCCCTGCTTATCCCTATACCTCTGCCAAAGTAGTTTGCTAGGTAGGAAGGAAGCATGAGATTATAGATGAGGGAGAAGACCCTGCAGTAGGGATTTGGAAGAGCTAGGTGGCATAGGGCACCAGGGGGTTAGAAGAGAAGGTAGGCCTAAAAAGTAGGATGGGCTGGGGGACGGGGGGACGGTGGGAAGAAAAATAGAAAAGCCTCAGAAATAAATAACTTGGACCAACTTTGATATTCAGTCCAGGGTCAGCTTTGCCCAGAATGGGTCTGAAAAGATGCAGTTCCTCTTATCTTGGCAAGAAACCTGCATGACAGTTGGGGAAGGAAGGAGACTCAAAATGGCATTTTTTTTGTCCGGGGACAGGAGCTTCTTACTGGGTAAAGAATACGGTGAAGCAGGACATGGATATCTTCTTCAATTCTAAAAATGTTATCATCTCTATAGCCCAAGGACCACATTGCCTCTCTCCTTCCACCTGCTACAGGAAGCCAGGTCATGGTGTGAGCCAAGCTTTGGCTCTGCATGCTAAATAAATGTTCTTCAGAGGCGCTTTGACCATGCCAGCCACGCAGGCACATAGCTCCAGCAGCGGCCCTTCAGCTGCAGGGTGCAAAGGGGCTGGTTGAAAATGCCCGTCCTCCCTCAGAGCTTCTGGTTGACGCAGGCTCCTGGTGTCTGCATTTTAAACTAGCACCACAGCGGTTCTGATAAAGGTGATTTGTGGGTCACTCATAAAATTGACTTTTAGAAAATAATAGTAAGCTAATATTTATGAAGTTTTTGCTATGAGCTAGGCATTGTGCTAATACTTTACATTGTACTATTTCTTTTTGTTTTTAAGATTTTATTTATTTGAGAGAGAGAGAGCACAAGCAGGGGGAGCGGCAGGCAGAGGGAGAGGGAGAAGCTGGCTTCCTGCTGAGCAGGGAGCCCCATGCTGGGCTCGATCCCAGGACCCTGGGACCATGACCTGAGCCAAAGGCATTCGCTTAACCGACTGAGCCACCCAGGCGCCCTGACGTTGTACTATTTCTTAATCCCCACAACAGCTCACCAGTTAATCAGGTACTATCGTGAGATGAAGAGACAGACTGAGAGGTCAGCTGTGATGTGTAAGTGGTGAATCCTGGACTTAAATCTAAGTGTCTCTGACTTCAAAGCTCTTGCTCTTTCCTTGAGCTAGGGATATTTTTTGAAAGCTTAAAATTATTTGTAGGATTCTATGATACCCTCCTACCCAGAGTGTGGTCCTTGGAGCACGTATCTCCTGGGAACTTGTTAGAAATGTAGGACCTCAGGCCCTGCCCCAGACCTTGTGAATCAGAACCTACATCTTAACAAGATCCCCAAGTGATGTCTGCATACATTAAAGTCTGAGAAGCACTGTTATGATATATTTTATCTATTTATTTGTACTCCATCACCTGCCAAAATAAATTAGCAGAATGAGTTCCCATTATATACATAATGGAAATAACCTTATATTTTGAGCATTGTGATTCATGTCGAGTTATAAGCTCTAATTTATCCATTCAACTAAATTTAGCTAAACTAATCTTATTATTTCTCACCCAGACTATTACAATTATCTCCTATTTGATTTATCTGCCTCCAGTCTCTCCCATCTTCTATCCATTGCAAGTCATCCTTTTCAAGTAGCAGAACATCTTTTTTTTTTTTTAAGATTTCATTTATTTGTTTGTCAGAGAGAGAGAGAGCTCAAGCAGGTGGAGTGGCAGGCAGAGGGAGAAGCAGGCTCCCCGCTGAGCAGGGAGCCCGACTCGGGGCTCGATCCCAGGACCCTGGGATCATAACCTGAGCTGAAAGCAGATGCTTAACTGACTGAGCCACCCAGCAACCCAGTAGTGGAATATCTTATTGGAACAAAATTCTGGTGAAAGTCTTATAATAGTAAATAAAAATATGGTTTCTCTGGTTGAAATGTAGGTTTTGGGGGGTGTCAGAGTTCTGTCCTCTCTCTTAGCTTCTCTCTGGTCCCCAGGATACCTCCTATGAACCCCCAGGTGTCTGTGGATCACAGATGACTATCTTTGCTCTAGTAGTTCTCAAGCATGGCATCATGACTCTTTCATGATCAATTATGAGGTGCACTGCACATAATTTAGTAATAACTGAAGTACCAAAGTTTGTGATAAATTTAGTTTAAAATAACTTGGAGTGGATTCAAGTCATGCTCTTACTTGCATTTCATTCTGCTTTCTTGAGGATGGAAACCCCTATATTAGTTACACATGGGAAGTGGGAAGACACCAACATGGATATCATGGTGGAAAAAGGCCAAGAGTCAGGGATTTGGGTTGACCTCCATGTTGCTGCCAGAGACAATTTCCTTAAAAATATCACCCTCTTTGCTTATCAGCTTATCCCTTCACAGCCTACAGAATTAAGACCAATCTGCTGATCACTGTTTATCTCTCTCACCTCCTGTCATTCCTTTTTTTTGTTTTTTTAAAGTAATCTCTACACTCACCGTGGGGCTTGAACTCACAACACTGTCATGACCTTGAGATCAAGAGTCAAGTGCTCTACCAACTGGGCCAGCCAGGCGCCCCAGCTCTTGTCATTCCTTCCTCAACTCCTCCAGGACACCAAGACCCCAGTCCCCTCATACCTAAACATAGCAGACCTTCCATGATTCTGTGTCTGCACAGGTCCTGTTCCTCTGCCATGGAAGGAGGAAAAGAAATGGAGAGAAAATCAGATTCCTGACCTTCAGTGCCTGCCTCTAATCCCTCCCAGGGTCCAGCTGTTCTTTCTGCCTTTGGGCTCTTTGATACCCTGATGTTGGGCTCTATCTGGTCCTTCTACATTTGTCTGTGAGATGCAGAGATCTCCTCTTACTCACCTCTGTAACTGCAGGATCTGGAAGGCAGTGAGACAAGTTAATCCTTCCTTTCTTAATGGAGCCAACCCAAGAAAGCTATCTTACATTTTAGGGTTTTTAGGTCCCTTTTACCCTCCCCCCCTCCGCTCAAGGTGACACTGGAAATACTCCTTTGAGGAAAAGTAAAATACAGTGTGCTCCTCAGAGCTCTAACCTACCAGAAAGATTTTTCAAGTTCTAGTTTTCCTATATTTACAAGAATTATTTATGTCGATTCCCTGAAGAAGCAGCAGTACTTTATCACCCGGATCATTTTCCATTCGCGTGAGATACACATCAGGAATTTCCTTCCTCGTGCCAAACCCAGCAGTGCAAGAGCTTTTTAAAAAGTAATTCATTCGTTTGGAAAGAGGAAGTGACAAGAGGTACTTGATCTATTTCAATTTGCTCTCATGGGAGATAGCTTTTATGCGTTTGCCCCATGGCCCCTTTCAATTTACTGTATGTATTTTCTAGAAGATTTTTATTTTTTTTCCCCCAACTCAATGGGGAGCAAATTTGAGACTATTTTAAATCACACGTGTGGACCTCTCTGTCTTAATCTCTACTCTCCTGCTACCGCGGAATGGAGGGTGTCCGCCGTACCAGCGTCTCTGTCTCTTGCCATTGCCCCCATCTCAGCGTTTGGTCCAACCTTGTTTATTCTCCGCTTTCCCTCCTCCACAGAGATTTTAATTTTGTTAAAATGTTTTTACCGCGGCTGTGACTCAAGCAGCTCAGCTTGCTGCAGAAACACAATGTCACTTAATATTCCAACCCACAGCCCAGACACTTTCCCATCAGGTCATTTGGAGCAGGGCTGTTGAGATTGCTTTATGACAATGATTGGCAACCCCCTGCTGCTGGAAAACAGACCGCCCGAAACCAGCTGTCGTGCTCTGTGCAATAATTCTGCTTCCATTACCCGACTACCAATCAGAGCCAATTTAATAGAAGCAAATGTTGTCACCAGATGACACTAGGACACCAAAGCCACACTCTTGATTCCCTTGGAGCTGGTTGGATAAGACCACACCCATTCATTAATCCATCTGCCCATTCATTCAACTATACGCAAAGCGGGCCATTCTTGAGGATAGGAAGTATGCAAAGGCAAGGCTTAGGATGCAAAACAGCACTAGCACAGCTCCTGCTGGTAACAGAGCCGGAGTCTACTGGAGGTTAGACCGCCAAACAATACTTACAGGTATGGCTGAGGTCCAAAATGCTGATCTGGGAAACCAAAGAAGGCAGCACCTGACTCTAACAGGAAATGAAAGACAAGTTAAAGGGGCTTATAGGGAAAGTGAGATTTGAAGTAAATTTTAAGGGACGGGCTGGTTATTTCTGGATGAGGGAAAGGAGGATGGATGTAGTCCCAGCCAAAGAAACATGTATATAAAGGCGAGAGACTGCTGACAGCAGTGCCATTAACTAAGGTAAAGAAGAGGAGGTACAGGATTGGGATGGATAGAATGAATTCTGCTTTAAGTCATGTATGCAGTATCTGTGGTGGATTTAGGGCTCCGATGAGATTTGGGGCTAGAAATAGAAATTCGTGAGTCAGGGGCTCCTGGGTGGCTCAGTCGTTAAGCATCTGCCTTCGGCTCGGGTCATGATCTCAGGGTCCTGGGATCGAGCCCCGTGTCGTGTGTTGGGTCAGGCTCTCTGCTCCATGGAGAGTCTGCTTTTCCCTCTCCCTCTGCCCCTGCTCCTGTACTCTCTCCCTCGCTCACTCTCTCTCAAATAAACAAATAAAATCTAAAAAAAAGAAAGAAAGAAAGAAATTTATGAGTCAGTGTCTACAGGTCATAGCTAAAGCCAGATGAGTTAATGAAATCACCTAAGAATGTGCTGAGTGAGAAGAAAAAAGAACGTGTGACTAAATCCTAGGAACAGCAACATTTAAGGATATGACCGAAGTAAAGGAACATAAGGGAGTCTGAAAAAGAAGGAGGACAAAATAAAAGTGTGTGGTAGACACTAGGCACCATTTCACAGAAACCATCTTGCTCATTTTTGCATCCCTAGTACCCGACATTCATTCAGATTATCCAGTTTATCTTAGAAATGAGAAGTAAAGCCAAAAATTGTTCTTTGTCTAGGTTTAGATTTATTTCTCTTTACCCTTCTTAGGACTCATCACGCTGCCTGCATCTGGATTCGTGTCTTTCTTCAAGTCTAGAAAATCCTTAACTATTACATTTAAAACTATTATTTCTTGTACATTCTTTCCTTCTGGAATGCCCATTAGATGTACATGGAAGTTCTCCATTGACTCTGTTGTGGATCTGCCTGTGCCTTTAGAACAATGTTTGTTATACTTTACGCAACACATCGGGGTATTTTCTGTAAAGGAAGGATTTCCGGTTTACCAAGTCAGACATATTACCAGCAAGTAGAGGTGTAACAATCGCCATAAACTTGACTGTTTATGTCTGTGCCCCAGATCTGAGCCATGCTTCAGAACGGAAGCTCATTTGCATATTAGATGCCAACTAGACATTCCAAACATCCGATACCCAACACATCTGAAACCTGGCAGCTTGGGTCTTAAACTTGCTATTTTCCCGACGTACTATGTCTCAGTTAATATCGTTCCCATCCACCCAGTCTTCCAAATGAGAGCCTAACTTTGCTTTGAGTCATCTCTCTCCTTCACCACCAATGCGTCTACTCCTCTCAATTTCCATGCCTATTCTGTACTATAAGCTGCCATCATTTACCATTGCCTTAGTCAGCCTCCTACTTGACTCCCTATTCTTTATGCTCTTCCTACCCATTTACCCAGAGCTTCTGGAATCGTCTTTCTGAGGCTTGAAACTGGATATGTCACTTCCCTGCATGGAAAACTTAGCTAACTTTCTGCTGTCACAGAATCAAGTTCAAGCTCTTTACGTGGCAATAAAGACCCTAAAAAATTTGCTTTCACTACCCACCTTGCCCCATCTTGTTTCCTGTCCTTGTTACTGTGTATATACGCTCTGTTCCCCTTGTGCTCCCAGGGGAAATAATGTGCTCCCATGACTTTGTTCAAGCTGTTCTCCTTCCCTAGAATATCCTTTGCCTTCCTTTACATGTTGAAAGTCTAGTACTCACTGGTTAATTGGGCTTGGACTCCACAGCCAGAATTCATCTCTCTCATCTCACATGAACCCGGATAGATAAAGTTCGTCACAATATGCCTTGCATTTGTACACTCGGTTGTACACGTCGATGGAGCAGCAAGATCCTTGAGAACAGGAAGTATACCTTATATTCACCTCTGTCCTATCTAGCAAAACATTGGGAGATTAATACACAGTGCTTGAACTGCGGTGTTATAACACAATATTACAAAAAGAACTCTGAAATTTTTAGGGATCCATGTCTGCTAATTACAAACAACTCTGACAGGTCTAGAGAAAGAGAAGAAAGTATATAGAGGCACACTTTGCATATATACATATATGTGTCATATATATTCTGAAATACCAGGTTTCTGGGAAAAGTATTTGGCCAGTTAAAAGAAAGTTTAAGCACTTGAAAAACACTAGTGCCAACTTTCAATCCCTCCATCTCCAGCCCCCATGAAGTCCTCTCAGCATGATTTTGCAGAAGTGCTGGGGGAAAGCAGTGACCTTATCCACTCTCTCCCCATCAGTGTTCTAGACAAAGCAGGGCAATGGGGAGCCATGACAGGTATTAGTAAGCAAGAGCCTGGGTACTCACTCTCCGAGCTATTGAATGGCAAGACTAATTCAATACTGAAGTAAGAAAAGAATGAAATACATGAAATACAAAATATATGAAATATAAAAGTATTAACAAACTACAGCCTTTCTTAGGATCATATGAAACCAGAATTCATTACTATTCTCCAACACATATCATTACTGACTAAGGTCAAATGACTGAGCAAGTGGTGGTTTTTATTATTTGCTTCTCGTGTAATGGGCAAGAAATTTTTTAAAATTTAAATTCAATTTAGTTAACATATAGTGTATTTTTAGTTTCAAGGATAGAATTTAGTGATTCATCAGCTGCATATAACAGCCAGTGCTCATTACATCAAGTGCCCTCCTTGATGCCCATCACCCAGTTACCCCACCCCCCACCCACCTCCCCTCGAGCAACCCTCAGTTTGTCCCTAGAGTTAAGATTCTTTTATGGTTTGCCTCCTTCTCTGTTTTTATTTTATTTTTCCTTCCCTTCAATGGGCAACAAGTTTTAAATTATTCCAAGAGAAATCCACCTTTAAAGAATGTTTCAAAATAACATTTATTTTCTTTTTTTTTAAAGATTTTATTTATTTATTTGAGAGAGAGAGAGACAGCGAGAGAGGGAACACAAGCAGGGGGAGTGGGAGAGGGAGAAGCAGGCTTCCCGTGGAGCAGGGAGTCCGATGTGGGGCTTGATCCTAGGACCCTGGGATCATGACCTGAGCCGAAGGCAGACGCTTAACGACTGAGCCACCCAGGTGCCCCTCAAAATAACATTTCTTAAATTAAAAATGTGAATGCTTTATCTATCTTGTATGGGGTGATGGAAATTAAAACAAAAACAAAAACCCAGGGATGCCTGTGTGGCTCAGTCGGTTAAGCGTCTGCCTTCAGCTCAGGTCATGATCCCAAGGTCCTGGGATCGAGCCCCGCATCGGGCTCCCTGCTCCACGGGAAGCCTGCTTCTCTCTCTCCCACTCCCCCTGCTTGTGTTCCCTCTCTCGCTGTCTCTTTCTCTCTCTCTGTCTCTCTGACAAATAAATAAATAAAATCTTAAAAAAAAAAAAAAACCCAAATCCAAATCAATTAGTGGAGCCTAATTTTAATAAAACTTCTTTTTTAAAAAAAGATTTATTTATTTATTTGAGAGACAGAGAGAACACAAGCAGGGACAGAGGGAGAAGCAGACTCCCCACTGAGCAGGGAGCCCGATGCGGGGCTCGATCCCAGGACCCTGGGATCATGGCCTGAGCCGAAGGCAGACGTTTAACCCACTGAGCCACCCAGATGCCTCAAAACTTCTTTTTTTAATAAATTTTCTTTTTAAAAAAAATTATTTTTCCTATTTATTGTATTGTTTGGTAACTTAACAAGAGGTAATTTTTCAGTTGAGAGACTTGAAAAACATCTGGAGATTTTTTTTCGTGTTTAGATCAAATAAATTCTCAGTTTAATATCCTGTTAGAGCTTTGTAGATATTGTTTCTTCCTTTTCGGTTTATCAGATGACAAATGCCTGATACAAGCCTTATGCCACACAAAGATCGCTATGTGATGTCCATGCATCCAAAACATGTTGAGATGTTACAACCTGAAGAAAGCAACGGACCTCTCACCTTTCAGGTTAGCTGACAATGATAGGAAAGTTAAAGAAGATATAAAAACAAGAATGGACCTGGTTAAAGAACAGATGAGCAGAAAAAAAGAAAAAAGCAAATCTTTCCATGTAAAGCAAATTCTTGTTAAATCATTGAAGGGATGCGTGGAAAGCTGAGGGCTTCTCTGGGACAGACTTTGAGATAACACAAAAAGGAGACTCTGGATTAAATCAAATCTCCTGATGGCTTTTTGGTAGCGACTAGGAAATGTACAATTGAATCACGTGATTCAAGAGCAACGAGACGGTACTTTTACAAAGATGACTGAGATCTGATGTGTTATCAGAAAAAAACAGGATAGCTGCGGAAGGTCATGGGCCCAACTGGTCCCAAGACGGTTCTGGGAATTATTGGGAAGTAGACATTCTCTTTCCATAGGTAGTTGAAAGTGGTAGGATATACGGGTATCCCTTGATTTTGGAAAGTTTGCCACTTCACTTTTATGAAAGACCTACATTAACACCTGTTTCAAAAGAAATCTGAGGGGCGCCTGGGTGGCTCAGTCATTAAGCGTCTGCCTTCGGCTCAGGTCATGATCCCAGGGTCCTGGGATCGAGCCCCACATCGGGCTCCCTGCTCAGCGGGAAGCCTGCTTCTCCCTCTCCCACTCCCCTGCTTGTGTTCCCTCTCTCGCTGTGTCTCTCTCTGTCAAATAAATAAATAAAAATCTTTAAAAAAAAAAAAAGAAATCTGAGAGGATTTTCACTTTTACGATAAAAGGTGAAGGCTAAAATAGCATTCAGAGTTTGTTTTGCAATGAATTGTGATAGATGTGATAGAAGCCACTCTCCCCCAGCAGTGAGAACAGCCCTGCCAAGCGCCTTCCCAGAGAACCAGGCTTAGCATCTCAGTAAGCAAGCCTCCGTAGCTTTGAACTGTGTCTGTGAGCATCTCTGCTTTATCTCCATTTATAATGTGCATCCATCAGCAAGATGTGTCCAAAGGTATCAGAAAAGCCTAAGAGAGGCTACTTTGTTTTTTGTTTTTTAAAAGATTTTATTTATTTATCTGAGAGAGAGAGAGAGATAGCAAGAGAGAGCACAAGCGGCAGGGGGTGGGGGGGGTGTGATGGGGAGCAGGAGAGGGAGAAACAGACTCCCTGTTGAGCAGGGAGCCCCATGGGGGACTCGATTCCAGGACCCCTGGATCATGACCTGAGCCTAAGACAGATGCTTAACTGACTGAGCCACCCAGGAGCCCCAAGGCTACTTTCAGGGTCTAGGAATGCTCAAAAATTTTTCTGCATGGATGAATGGTAATGGCTTCTTCCCTTGATGGCATTCCAGCTTACCAAATGTTTCAAAGGAACACTCTATTTTCAGATATCAGGGGAAACCTGTACGTGAAATTGTGAGCCTCCCTATGGAGAAAGTATACATGACAATGAAGATAACAATAGAGGAAAGCAGAGCAGAGAAATGGAGAGGGACTGAGTCCTCATTTTAATTTGGGAGCCAGCCACACCTGGAGATTTTTCATTTTCGTGAGTCAGTAAATTCCCTTTTTGGCCTTAAACCAATGGGAGTTAGAGTTTCTGGCACTTCACTTGAAATAATTCTAATTAAAAAAAATTTCCAGAAGCAGAATTATATTATCAGATTGCTTTCCCCAGAAGCTATATCAAATCCTTCACCACCATCAGGGGGGTTCGAGTGTTTCTTCCATTGCATTTCAGCATTAAATGTTGTTACTTTGAGACTCTTTGTCTATTTTAATTTTAATTTTTGTGTTTATGTAACTACCAGTGAAATAAAACTTTTTTTTAAAGATTTTATTTATTTATTCATGAGAAACAGAGAGAGAGAGAGAGGCAGAGGGAGAAGCAGGCTCCCCAAGGAGCAGGGAACCCAATGCGGGACTCGATCCCAGCACCCTGGGATCATGACCTGAGCCAAAGGCAGACACTTAACCATCTGAGCCACCCAGGTGCCCAAATAAAATGTTTTCTATCCAATAAATAGCATATACTTTTTCTATTGTAAATTGTGTCTTTTGCCTGTTTTCCCTATCAACCTATGGGCTGAAGATTGATTAAAGTGGAATTTTGACACTTGTGGAATTTATTTTTCCTCTGGATTTGATACTTTAAAAAATAACATATTTTTCTGGTTATAAAATACTATTATGGCAGAAATTCAGGAACATGGTAAAAATTTTTTTAAAAAGAGAAAAAACTAAAAATCACTTTTTAAAAAAGATTTATTTATTTAAGGGGTGCCTGGGTGGCTCCGTCAGTTAAGTGCCTGCCTTCAGCTCAGGTCATGATCCCAGGGTCCTGGGATTGAGCCCTGCATCTGGCTCCCTGCTTAGAGGGGAGTCTGCTTCTCCCTCTCCCTCTCCTCTCTCTCTTTCTCTCTCTCTCTCTCTCTCAAATAAATAAATATTTAAAAGTAAAAAATAAAAAGATTTATTTGAGAGAGAGAGAGAAAACGTGCACAAGCACAAGAGCGGGGGGGGGGAGGGCAGAGAGAGAGAGAGAATCTCAAGCAGACTCCCCACTGAGCACAGAGCCCAATTGGGAGGGGGGGCCTGGATCTCAGGACCCTGAGATCATGATCTGAGCCAAAACCAAGAGTCGGATACCTAACTGACAAAGTCACCCAGGCACCCCTAAAAATCAGTTTTAATAATACCACGCAGATATACTATATGTTGGAGAAATTCCCTCTAAATTTATATATATTTATATATTTACTAGAATATAAATGTGTGTGTGTGTGTGTATTTATAGCTTTTTAACTTGTTTTATCATTTAGGATTTTATCACAGGAATTTCTCCCTTATTATTCCTCTAAATAGGTCTTGGGACTCTTTTTGGAACCTGAGAAAATCATGGACTCACTTTTCAGGGAAAAAAAATGTACATATTCAGAAAAGTTGATACCTCATTTCAGGAGGTTCTCAGATTCACCAATGGAGTCCGGATTAACAACTCTGATTATAAACATGATACTTAGCATCTGCATAGCTTTTTTTTTTTTTTTTTTTTTGCAAATACTTATATTTTTATTGTAGCCCAACAGATTCTGATTAAAAAGCTGGCTGGCCTGTGAAGGTGGGCGGGGGTGGAGTCAGCCTCGTGGCACAGCTCAGGTCAGGGGGCCGTAGCAGCAGTAGAGTTGGGAGAAGGTCCTGCTCAGAGCGGGCCCCAGATTCCTCTGCAGTGGGCCACACTTGATGGTGCTCAGCAGCATGTCCTGTTCCTTGGGGGTGGCACAGGCGTCATAGGCGGCCAGTAGGCTGGCAGGGGTGCCGTACTGGTCCACTATGGCTGCTGCCTTCTCCCCACTCACCCCGCGCACCTGCATTAGCTGCCGGGCGAACACATAGCATAGCAGTCTCCCGTGTTAGTGCATTCATTTATTTAACCACTCCACATCAGGCTTCAGAGAGCAGACTTTGGGATCCAAAAGTGTGGGTTCCAATCCTGGCTCTCTTCCTGCTAGGAAATGACTTGCAAATTTCTAACCCCATTAAGCCTATTGTAAGAGTTAAAGGAGATGGTCCATGTAAAGGCTTAGAAGATTCTCTGTATATAGTAAACACTCAATGTAGCTCTCACTTAAAAAAATATATATTTTTGGGGCGCCTGGGTGGCTCAGTCCTTAAGCATTAAACGTCTGCCTTTGGCTCAGGTCATGATCCTAGGGTCCTGGAATCGAGCCCCGCATAGGGCTACCTGCTTGGTGGGGAGCCTGCTTCTCCCTCTCCCTCCACCTCCCACTCCCCCTGCTTGTACTCTCTCTCTGTCAAATAAATAAATAAAATCTTTTTTAAAAATGTTCTTATTGTTTCTATATATATTTTAAAGATTTTATTTATTTATTTGAGAGAGAGAGAGAGAGAGCAAGGAGCCTGATGCGGGGCTTGATCCCAGGACCCTGAGACCATGACCTGAGCTGAAGGCAGATGTTTAACCGAATGAGCCACCCAGGCACCCTATAGTTAACCCTTTAATCTACGTGGAATTATTTTTGGTGTATGGTGTGCAACAAGGTTCTAAACTTATTCTTGCCTCCCCCCAACCCCCCACGGCATATTTTCCGAGTGCTATGTTGCTGCCTCTCCCTTCTATGTATTCTCTCTCCTCTGGGTGGGCCACACACACCCTCCTTGGTGGCAGCAAGAGTAAAAGGAAGATAATTGAGGAGGCTAAGTGACCCCTGCCAGTACCACACCTGGATTATGAGCTCTGTTTTCTACTCCTGGGGTTTTCTCCTAAATAGTGAAGGAGATCAGAAGGAAGAGGGGAGGCAGGAGCATCTGCTTCCTTTACATTGACAACAACCACATGAGCCGGGAGATGACAGGTCTTCAGGCCCCAAGAAGCCCCCCAAACTGCAGGTTTACTGTGAGTTTGCTGATTTACAAAACAGGTCTATCCCTTTCTGCTTTTTGCTCTTTGCCCATTGTATAAATCACCTCCCCAATCCCTCCCCAAACCAAGAGAGGAGCTAGTTGGATGAGTTGGTCTGCCTCTAATTACTGCTTATTGAATTTGTGGATTTTAATATCATTAACACGAGGAGGGGGCAAACAGGGGCAATGCCTGCAGAGTGAGGCTTCAGCTCACCCTCTGCCATCTGTGTTCTTGGCTTATCTCATCCTGTGGTTTGAAGAATAAAGGCTCAGCAGGGACTTCTTATCTTGTCTGTTCCTCCCTGTCCCCCCTGGATATACCTCTCTAATGAAAGTATTTGGGTAGCATGTTTCACTGTATATCTGATTATCTTTGTTTTGCTTACGTAAGCCTAAATGAAAACTTAGATTATCACATCCCACTTCCTTCAAATCTCAATAGACGTCACTGCATGGTTTTCTTGGGTTTATGGCTTTGGGAAAGTATGAAGGCACATTATTTTCCTAAACGCTTGCAGCAGCTCTGCCCCCATGGAATTTATGGTCCAATGGAGAAAAAAAATAAATTATTTGTGATTATGAATGCAATATGCTGTGAATTTAATCTTATTTTTCGTATTCTGTCATTTTCATGAGATTTGGGGAGGAGAAAAGATAAACACAGGAGCTCAGGCCACCACTGGGAAATGGAAGTCACGCATTCTCCTCTAGTGTCAGAAAAGGGGGGGGAAGGACAAGTCCCCAGGAGGAAGAATTCACTCTAGGGTCTTGGCTCCTCTCAAACTAACCCTGAGCTAAGACTTCTGGCTAGAAAATCCTCCTGTTGGCTTTCACAACTGAACGGCTATGGCTTCAAGACAGATGGATGCCTTCTCAAATGGCTGCACCTCCTTGGTATGCAGAGAGGTCTCTCTCCTTTGTAGATGCTTCTGGTGACTGACTGAAAGTTGTTGAGTCCACAGTGCCATGAACTCTGAATCTGATTTGTTTGGGGATAAACCTGTCTGAAGCAGGGAATCCCACCACTTTATTTCTTTTCGGTCCTTTAATCCTAATGCTGGGGCTGTACTCATAACATTTCATAAATTTATGGCCACTGAGAAACATCGTCTCCCCATCTGCCAGTAATTTCCAAAACTCATTTTTCACGGAGCCTTTTCTTAGCAGAGCTCTTCACTGTACTCTCTAACGACGTATCGCGGTGCACATTCATCCAGGTACTGCTGTGGGTTTGGCTGATGAGACTGAGATTTCCCTGAGCCTCCGATTCCTCATGTGGAAGAACTGAGTTAACAGCATCTCTCAAGGCTCCGCTGTGAGAATCAAATGGAATAATGCACAAGCACCTGCCAAGCCCACCGATATTACTACTTTCTACTTTAAGTCTGAACATATCTTATTTAAAAACTGTTAGCAAATTATTTATTTTACTTAAAAATTAAAAAAAAAAAAACCTGTTAGCAAATTAAAGCCAGATATTGTGTCTTGCTACCAGAGAACCGGTCATATTAAGTCAGGGACCCCCTCCCCATGCTCAGGGTTGCAGGCTATTTGAACAGTGTATGTACTTTTTGTGCGTGCTTAGATAAGCTCGCTCTCTCTCTCTCC